>NC_092722.1:133919159-134239080 GCF_047496885.1 Scyliorhinus torazame
GTTATTTAGAAATGGCACTCCGATCTCTTCCTGCATTGGCGAGTGGAGCTTCTCAGTGCAGGAAATGCAACTGAGTGCAGCCTTGGCGGGGCGTTCCCCATCGAGACCCCTAAACAACCAGATTCCGGGAGAAATTGGGTTTAATTCTTCCTAGGACGGACTCTGTTTTGTTTTTGCTCGATAATAATAATCTTTAATAGTGTCACAAGTAGGCTTACATTAAAACTGCAATGACGTTACTGTGAAAATCCCCTAGTCGTCACATTCCGGCACCTGTTCGGGTGCACAGAGAGAGAATTCAGAATGTCCAAATCACCTATCGGCACGTCTTTCGGGACTTGTGGGAGGAAACCAGAGCGCCCGGAGGAAACCCACGCAGACACGTGGAGAACGTACAGACCCCGCAAGGACAGTGACCCTAGCCGTGAATCAAACACAGGTCCCTGGCGCTAACGCTGTGATCACGCCCGTTGTGTCATATCTCCAGGGTGGAACTTGGGCGAGGCCAGACTCTCGTGACAAATCTATAAGATGCGGGGCATGATTTGAAATAATGATTGTTGAGTTCTCAGTCACCACCACTGAAGGGGGACGAGATCTATTGAAAACAAAAAACATCAATGTGTCAATATACTTGGTAGATATGTGAAAAAAATGAAAAGCCTTTATCGCTTAGGTGCAAGAAGTGCCAAGGATCGATTCCCCCCCTTCCCCCTCCCCGCCACCATCTGCATCATGAAAGATGACATAGCCCTGGCCATCTCCGATAGAGCAAGAGATTTAGGCTTGGAACAATCCAATTGAGGGTCCAAGACACAATTCAGGTACCCACCTAAAATAAGTTAATGTGAGTCTAAATTGTGGTGGGGCCAGGAGGAAATCAGTAACATTCGTACCATTCCAGTTGGGGCGTAAATGTTAACCATGACAATCGGGGTGCTCAGCAGGGAGCCACAGACAATAACATATCGACCACTGGGGTCGGCTATAATCTTAAAAGGCTGAAAACTGAACCCTTTTATTAATTAGAATCGCCAAATCCTTGTCTTGTTATTGAAACCTGAATGAAAAAGCTGTCTTTGCGCAGCCTAGTTTAATCTCTGACCTGCAAATGGGTCTCTTGCAAAAATATTACATTGGAGTCTAAACTCTTGAGATGAGCCATTCACTGGGCCATTCCAACTCCCAATGTTCCAGGTGATCAAACACATTGGAGGTCTCCCACTCTGCCCTCAATCCGGAGTCAGCCATTTCTGTGGTGTTGGGTTCTCTGGTGCACAGATGAGCCAACACAGTTGTATGTGGTACAACTCTATTTTATTTTAACTCTTATATACAGTTCGTTCTGGATACTCTGCACGTGTTGTCTCCCTGAGTGTGTCGTGTAGCAGGTCTGTCCTGGTCCTCGTCTCCAGCTAATACTGACCACCAGGTGTCGTGTTTGTGCTTTTATATCTTTCTGTGATTGGTTGTGGTGTTGTGTGTTCTGATTTGTCTGTTGGTGTGTCTATCATGATGTGTGTGTTTGAATATCATGACATCCCCCCTTTTTACAAAGATATGTGCCTACGTGGTTATAAATATAATCGTGTCGTGAGTGCATCAAGAGTGTGTGCGTGTGTTGTGTACAGCGTGTGTATATGACGTAACTATTTACATGGGGCGATGTCGGGTGCGTCACACTAACAAGGTTGTACCATAACAAAACATGAATGCGAGAAAAAAAACAACTTGAACAGTGGTCCGGTCAGACGATATCTGGAACGATAAACAACAACAGGTTATAATACAGAAGTGTTTGACTTTTTGAACGTATGAACAGCATTATAAGTCCAGTCTAATGGGTGACCGCCTCAAGAATAGGCTGGTCCTCAAGCCGGTTCAGCTGTGGAGATTTGGGTTCACACTGGTTCACCTTGGACTGTTGGAGGTGATGCTGTTGCCGAAGTCTCTACTTTTCCATTTGTTGTACTTCGTGCAGTGCTTGGTTTTTCATTCGTGCAAATATAACATTCAACATCTTTGTTAGTGTTGCCTTGGCTGTGGTTTGGTTCTGGTGGCGATGGAAGGGGCATGATCCGTGGCATCTCCACGAAGTCATCCTTGGGAACCAGTGGAGGATCCGGCGTGTGCGTACGGTTCAGTTGCGAGCGTGGAAGGCGGCGCAAAGCTCGCTGATTGCGCCTACGCACCAATCCATCCGCCCTGCATGCCAGGAACAAGGTGGAGTCTTTTTTCTTTTTATGTTTGTGGTGGACGGCATCTTGTAGCCGATGGGTCGTTGCCATCGAAGTAGCACCATCACTAATATCATGCAAGGCGATGACTGTGCCAGATGTGGAACTTGGCCGAGACCGTGCACGCTGGTTCCGGCCACCTGCTGTGCCGGAAGGGCGACTCCGCAGAGAAACGTCGAAGCATGTCGCCTTGGAGAGAGAATTGTTGCTCGCATCAACGTCTGGCGATGGCGCGAATTGGTGTGTCCGTCTTGGACCGCCGGTGCTGGTCGCCACTGCCGACCCAGTGGGACTGCCACGCGATCCATTCCCTGTCGCCGTGGCATCCGCCGTCACCCTGAGCATGCCATCACCGAGGCCGCGACACCGCCCATCCGGAGCAAGGTCTGGCGTGCGCGAATCAGAGTCGGCGCTTGGCTGCTCCCCATCTGGAGTCCGGTCTGCCTTCCGTCGATGCTCCCCGTCCGGAGTCCCAACAGGTTCACTGGAGGCAGCCGAGATTCCCTGAAGCTGCACTTCTGGAGTCGGAACATGCAGGAATGCACCAACCAGTGGAGAGGCTCGAGCCATCGAGGGTGGAAGCGGTGCGCCGCCACCGCAGTCGTCAGTGGTCCCACCGTGATCGTCGAGTGCCTCGGTATGCACTAGGCGAGGTCTGTCACCTTGCACCTTTTGCATGGGAAGTGGGATGCTGTCGTCACTCGTCTCACATCCCGTGGATAGATCCTCATTAGCAGCTTGCTGTTCACTAGGGTTGGGTAAATTGTCAGAGTTTTCATCTGGTGGTGCACACCATGTCAGTGGACTGTCATTGTCTTGCCGTTGTCCTTCATTTGGGCTTTTCTTCTTTGGAATTTTAAATCTTCCCCCAGACATTGCAGAACCTTGTTTATTACCCCCAAATTCTCCCATATGTATGGTCTCGAATATAGGATCCAATGTTTCTATCGACATTGTACTATTTTCCAAAGAACATTCCGTTTCACTTTTCTTCTCAGGTACCTCATATGTATCTTTGTCTAATGTACATGCCTTCATGGTCTCTGGGTCTGATTTTGCTGGGACTGGCATGGTCACAGTCTCTCTTTTACTGTTCTCAATTGCCCACATTATACTCCCCATACATAACTGCTTAATCACTGGAGTTAGTGTGGTACAATGGATAATCGGGTCGACCTTATCTGCACCTTCACCATTAGTGGAAAGCACACTTGGTTCACTTGAAACTGCTGCGGGTTTTAAATTCGTTATCTGGCTACTCGATGTCGGTGTCCTCAGGATTCTTGCTCCAATGTTCTGCTCATTTATCAGTGGAGTGTGTATAGGTTCAATGCAATTAATGTTCCACTCAAGGTTTGAAGAGTCATTACTGACTAACTGCTGGTCTCCGAAGTTGGGACTTTGCGGCGTTGTGTTGAAGGGAGACATTTGTCCCTGCTGTAGATATGATTCAGGTTGTGTTATTTCCATTACCTGAGGATCAATGTCTTGTCCATTTTTTCGATCCGTACTAAAACACTGGCAATTCTCAGTCTGCTCCTTGCAAGTTAAACATTCAATTAATTTCTTTAGCAAATCCTCAGCATCCTTCTGTGACCGTGCAGCATTATTAATCTCTGTTCGGCTATAATGATCCTGAAGGTCAGCGCATAAACCTTTTTTCTTTGGGCTTGGAAGAGGCGATTCCTTTGGCTTGTCTTCAGTTGGGCTTGAACAGTCTTCAGCGCTGTGCCCTTCATTGTAGCATGAGAGACCGTCATGGTCATGCTGCTGTGTAGTGGAGCATGGTAGGCTGTTATAGCCTTCTTGCTGTTCACGTGAGCATGGCAGACTTGCATCGTCTGCCGCTGGTTGGTCAGGAGAGGTTGCTAGACCCTCATGGTCTTGTTCCTGCAAGGACCGCACATTGGAGTCTTGCGTTGCTTCTATCGTGGAGGCTGTCCACGAGCTCTCTGTGGAGGCTTGTGACTCTGGAGTCACTTCTTGTTCATGCAAGGACTGCGCTCTGGAGTCTTGCGTTGCTTCTATCGTGGAGGCTGTCCACGAGCTCTCTGTGGAGGCTTGTGACACTGGAGTCACTTCTTGTTCGTGCAAGGACTGCGCTCTGGAGTCTTGCATTTCTGCAATTGTGGAGTCTGTCCACGAGCTTGCTGTGGAGGCTTGTGACTCTGGAATCACTTCTGGTTCATGCGAGGACTGCGCTCTGGAGTCTTGCATGTCTCCTTTCATAGAGTCGGGAACGTTGAGCGGGACGTGGACCACGCTCTGTGTGGCAGCAGGGTGCTCTCCGTGTGCTTGCACCGCTCCCTGTTTGTTAATGTCAGGCTGCAGCATCATCCGGTACTGATAAGTTGGGACGTCATATCTGCTGGATTGAAGATCCTCAAATCCGAAAAATGAATCCGCATCTGCGTCGGATTCAATGTGGGGGCCGCCAATGTGCAACACGAAAGGTTCGTCCGAGTCATAGTCGTATAGGACCACGGAGCTATCATTGGGCTCGCGAGGTCAGGAAACACTGTAAAGATCGTCATCGAAGTATTCAAGGTCGGAATCATCGGCTTGTGCGTAGGTAACTGCTTGTCGGAGGGTTCTTCGGAGGTCAAATTCATCTCCTGGGTCAATTTGCGGCAATGTGCTGTCATTCCAGGTGAGGGAAGGTTGTTTTACAGCTTTAACAGATTTTTGTTTTTTTGATTTGGGATGTTTCCCTTTTAAATTGGATTTGGGACGTTTCCCCTTTAAATTGGTGCGGTCTGGGGCCTCTGACATCCTGACGCTCGGTATGTAGCACGTAGGAAGCGACTGCGCATGCTCAGATCGCTATTCCTTTACCGATGGCCGTTTTCTTGACTGCGCATGCGCAGCATCTCGCGCATGCGCAAACGAAACTTCCGGTTCTGCGCACTGCTCGCGCAACTGTGCTAGCGTGATACCTTTAGCAAGATGGCCGCTGACCTCGACCCAGCCCTCTCTCAGGCCCGGGATTTTGGCCTCTGGGAATTCGGGCTCCGGGATCCCGGCCACGAGGTGAGTACTGCCGCTTTTCTTACCTTCACTTGCCGATTGGATTGCGTTTTCTTCACAGTACTTGGAGAATTTGTCCAGGACTGCCTGGTAATCGTACCTTTGCTGCCTCCTGAAGAACCTGAACCTTGTGAATATTTCTCTTGCCCTTGCACCGGCGATGGTGAGGAGAAATTCAATTTTTTCGCTATCATCCAGGTCTTGGAGTTCAGCTGCCACCAGGAACAATTCGAACACTTGTCGGAATCGCCGCCAGTTTTCGCGGAGATCGCCGTGGCACTGGAGTGGCTGCGGAACCGGGAGCTCTAACATTTTGCCTGGGCACTGCTGGTTGTCTCTGTACACTGAGGTATGCCGGCAGGTATCGATCCACTCCTGTACCATGTGGTGTTGGGTTCTCTGGTGCACAGATGAGCCAACACAGTTGTATGTGGTACAACTCTATTTTATTTTAACTCTTATATACAGTTTGTTCTGGATACTCTGCACGTGCTGTCTCCCTGAGTGTGTCGTGTAGCAGGTCTGTCCTGGTCCTCGTCTCCAGCTAATACTGACCACCAGGTGTCGTGTTTGTGCTTTTATATCTTTCTGTGATTGGTTGTGGTGTTGTG
Organism: Scyliorhinus torazame; assembly: GCF_047496885.1. Taxonomy (NCBI): domain Eukaryota; kingdom Metazoa; phylum Chordata; class Chondrichthyes; order Carcharhiniformes; family Scyliorhinidae; genus Scyliorhinus; species Scyliorhinus torazame. Next base: position 133,925,035 of record NC_092722.1, read on the forward strand.
TGTTCTGATTTGTCTGTTGGTGTGTCTATCATGATGTGTGTGTTTGAATATCATGACAATTTCCACCAAGTGAGATTAACCAAGGGATATTTAATAGGTAAAGCAAAACGATCCACCCAAGATGGCTACCAAGCCACAAGACTGGACATAGAAAAATCAACCGCCACTGTCAGCAAACTACCCTCCCCCACCTCTCCTCCCAACACCATTGCCATTGAATGCAACCACACCCAAGATCAAATACAAATAGGAGTGAGGCAAACCAAACCTTACCCTCATACTAAAGCCTATGTTTAACAAGCCCAAACCAAACAAGAACACTTCGCTCACTATTTTTAAAAAACTACAATGAGTTGCAGCAAACTCTCCAAAACCACTCCTGTTAACTAACTCCTTAGTTAGCAGGGAGAGTCCCAGCTGGTGAAAGAAAAATAGATAAACAACAAAATACCAAAACCCCATTTAACTTGTGGACTGAAAGGAAGCTATATATTAATACAATGAACAGAACCCACATAGTGTAAAACCCCAATTCTAATCAAGAACTATAAGAACTTAACCTCAACAAGAACAAGAAAAAATTAGAACAAACATGAAACTCCAACAATGTAACAATACAACATGCCAGTCCATAGAGCCAAAAGTCAAATTACAACCCGTCCAACTTGTGTCTTTTAATGAATGAACGTTGAATAAATAGTCTTTTCCCTCAAAAGTTACTCTTGAGATGAGGCGGATAGATCAACCCGAACTGGACTCCATTCTTATGCAGGGTGGCCTTGGCTCAACTGAATGCGGCACTTCTCTTTGTTAACTCTGCATTCGTATCCTGATAGAACCTGGTGGAGAGGCCTTCACACTTAAAATTGTGGTGTTTCTTTGCCCATCGAAGAACCTTCTCCTTTTGCATCATAGCCAATTCATGCCACCATAGTTACCTTGATTGAGATTCAAGGCCCTTGCCTCAGAATCAACTAGCCCACTATCCACCTTGATAAAGAATTCTATTATATTGTGGTCACTCATCCCCAAGAGTTCTCTCACAATGAGACTGCCAACTAATCCTTTCTCACTTCACAATACCCAATCAAAGACGGCCTGTTCCCTTGTTAGTTCCTCAACATGCATTTCCCATTTCCTGTCTAATGCTGTTCCGACCATTACTGTTACAGTTTGGTCGTATGAATGCTTTTTGCCTTAACTTGACCCCTACAGATTCCACATTGTCTGTGCTAATATCTTTTCTCAATATTGTATCAATATCTTCTTCAATCAACAGTGCAGCTCCACTGCCTTTTCCTTTCTGTCTGTCTTTCCTAAACAATGAATCACCCTTAATGTTTTGTTCATTTCTTGGTCACATTGGAGTCATGTCTCCGTAAACCCAACTATATCATATCCTTTTACATCTATCTACGCAACTAATACATCCATTTTATTTCAAATGCTCCAAGCATTCAGGTACACAACCTTAAGGCTAATCCTTTTAGCGTTCCTTATCCCTTTTCTATTATGTTTTACTGTGCCCTTATCTGATCCTGGCCCTTGATTACTCTGTCTATCACTTTTATTCTCCTTGCTGTCTTTTTCTCTTGTTCTTGTTCTTGAATTCCCCTGCTCTGAATCCTTACATAAGTTCCCATTGCCCTGCCATATTAATTTAAACCCTCCCCAACCACTCTAGCAAGTACCTCCTCCCTTCCCGCCCAAGGACATAAGTCCCAGTCCTGTCCAGATGCAACCCATCCAGTTTGTACAGGTCCCATCTCCCCCAGAACTGGTCCCAATGCCACAAGAATATAAAACCCTCCCCCTCACACCATCTTTTCAGCCAGTATTCATCCTACATATCCTGCTGTTTCTACTCTGCAAGCATGTGGCACTGGTAGTAATCCTGAGATCACTACTTTTGAAGTCCTACTTTTCAACTTGCTTCCTAGCTCCCTATATTCTGCTTTTAGGACCTCATCCCTATTTTACCTATGTTGTTTGACCCATGTATACCATGACAACTAATCACCCTCCCCTTTCAGAATGTCCTGTAACCGGTCCAAGACACCCTTGACCCGTGAACCAGGGAAGCAACATACCATCTTGGAGTCTCTTTTTTGCGGCCACAGAAACGTCTATTTATTCACTAAATACCTACATAGATACATACATGGAAGATTGTCATAAATAACTCATGTATATAATGAGATGCAGACAGGCAGTGATTGACACACAGGATAACCAATGAACACACACGACACATAACAACCAATCACCAGACAGGACACCACCACTAGGAAGCACCCAGGGCAGTAAGACTCTCTCTCTCTCTACAGGACACAGCTACTGAGATAGTAAGAGTGCACAAGCCAGTGAGCACTATCACCATGAGGTAGAGAGTTAGTCTGGTCAAGCCAGTAGGAGGTTATCAGTTAGATTGATAGAGTATCAACTCACAGCAGACTATGTACAGCAATCAGGAAGTTCAATAAAACAGTGATGGACCATCTCCTGTGTCAGAAGCCTGTTTCTAGTTTCACTGCATCCAGTTGCAGTCAACGCTGAACCAACTTACTTAACACATCAAAGATAGGATCTGGAGGAGGCCTTTTTGCCCTTCGAGCCTACTCTGCAGGTATACTAGTATACCATTTGCCGAGACGGTGGTGTTAGAACCCAGATTTTCTCAAGGGAAATTGGCAGAGGCCACAGAAGGAATGGAAGAGGTAGTCAGTACTGCCGCTACTGCAAACAATACTGACTTTCCTGCCCTTCTGTAGGCTCAGATTCTTCCAGTCTGGAAGTGTCAGTTGCCAAGGTGAGACCTTCGGCAAGAGTTTGGAAGTCACCTAATAGACCTAACTTATGAACATTGTCTTAAGCTGCCTTACTGTAACTTTCTTTGTCTGTATATATTTGTAAATAAGCGTCTTTGTACTTTTGTACAGAGATCTGTAAGGGAACTTAAGGGGAGAGGAATGTGTAGCATGGCCCCATTAAGGAGTGATGCTTTACGGGCCACATGGCAGGTCCTGAATCAATGGGGATGGAGCATGTGAATGGTAGTCTATCAGGTGTTTAGACTGTTGGGGTTTGGTCAGGGTAAGCTTGGGAGTCATGAGAACAAGATCTGTGTTGTAGTTGTGCTGTCCTGTGTATATAGTTCTTCTTAGTTCAATAAATCATTGTTGTGATGGAACACTGCCTCATTGCTTACCTCGCAACACAACAAGGGGGCAGATCGATAGAAATTATTTTGGTTGGTGTGAGATTACAGAGCAAGGGTGGGCAATCTTTAAAGTAAAGCTGGACTAATCACGGGTCCTGCCAGTAAGCAACTGAACTTCTGCGTATTACTTGGATGATAAATTCAGATATTGATAGCCTGAGATTCCTGGGCGACAGGTTGTTTTGATGAAAAAAATGTATCATTAGAATTGTTTTGCCAATCCATTACATACTGTCTTACTCCAACAAAACAAAAATATCTAACTTTATTTACATCGATATGTATATCTATAATCCCATGTTACCATGCACAATGAGGATTTGTTTTTCATAACCATAAGGTTTTTAAACTGGGAAAAATGGTGTTTAGTTGCACTGGAGGTGATTTTGTGAATCAACCACAGAGGTGGAGAGTGTTACTCCTTCATGGTGATGTTGACCAAAGGGATGTCTATTGCTGCCACACCCCAGCAGCTGCTCCTTCTCACATGTTAAACCCAGGCTATAGTATTCCAACACCCTACAGACATGATGCTCCAATCCTTTGCATGCAGTCCTCCCAGTTTCTTTCTCTCCCCATCTGTCACTCTTACAGGTTGCAGTAACTCTCACACATCTTTATTTTCTTCCCCATTTCGGTTTTCCATCTTGGGTTCCATCCAGCTCCCAAATAGCGGCCTTTGACCTTAAGCTATTTCTCTTGATCCCATTTTTTTCTTTCCAGTTCTACCAAGGTGGCAGACTCCAATTCCACTATTCATCATCCTCCATGGCCAGCAATGAGCAGCACAATAAACTTCTGCCGTAAAATAAATCCCTGACCTCTCTTGCATTGTATCCTGTCAGTTAAATGAACTCCAATACAGTTGCTTTAGCGTTTATCACAATAAATGCACTGGGATTTCAAAGAGCAAGGTTTGAAAGTGATGCAGCTTGGATTCAATCATACGTTCTCTGCATTTCACATATGGGACTTGCAAGCTTTGTGTCTAAGTGAAATATTGATATTAAAAAAAGATGTAAACAGATGTGACCATTGGGGGAGAAACAATGAAGGAAAAATTGGAATTGATTGTGAGCATCCTGAAATAAAATTTATTGTTTTCTTACCAAGGAAAGAAAAACCATTATAATATAAAACGAGGCAAAAAAAATTCAAAGTCATCAACTGTGTTGAAATGAATTAAAAGATGTACATATAAATGACAAGGAAGATCAAGTGGCATTATATTAAAAAATATATATTTGTGATAGATCTTTCTGCAGTACATAAGTTTTTTATGGCAGTAATATAAGCCATTTTATAATATTTTTATTTTTATTAAATAATGTGTCCACCTAAAACTACCTAATTCTAAAAATACAAGAAAAGATGACGAGTCCAGTCACTTAGTCACTGAGGTAGCATAGGTTAAGACATAAATGTGATGCACTATTATCAAGGGAATTAAGTCTACTCCAGTAAAATGAAACAGCCTAATAGTGAATTGGCAGTCAGGATTTCAATCTATGTATGATTTTCTTTCCACTCCAGTTCAGAGAATTACTATTCAAATTCTTATTGGAAACATTTGTCTCACTGTTGTCTTACTGGGTTTGAAATTAAAAATGTGCATTATTTTCCAAGCCAATGGAAAATATGACTGCTATGGTGAAAGATTGTCTGTCAATTGACGACAAATCTTTTTTTTAAATTTAGAGTGCCCAATTCATTTTTTCCAATTAAGGGGCAATTTAGCATGGCCATCCACCTAACCTGTACATATTTGGGTTATAGGGGTGAAACCCACACAGACACGGGAAGAATGTGCAAACTCCACACAGACAGTGACTCGGTGCCGGGATCGAACTGGGGTCCTCAGCGCCGTAGGCAGCAGTGCTAACCACTGTGCTGGCGTGCCGACCTATTCACTACAAACCTGATTCGCACCAAATTTAATCCACAAAGGGCGAGATCTACCAGCCTTGTCTAACAAGATCTCCCAAGGCGTCACGATCTGGATCTCGCCCTCAATGGACAGGATCCAAATTTGTATATTCGATTGAGTGGTTAGTCTCACTTGAATATGTCTACTCCAGAGTACCCAGTGTGCCCAGATGGCACTGCCAGGATGCCATGAGCACTGCTGCCAGGGTGCCAGGCTAGCAGTGTCAAGGTGCCCATGTGCTAGGTTTCTCATGCCAGGGTTCGGGCCTGGGGGTGTTCTGCACTTATGAGCTGGGGAGTGGTGGGGGGTGGCTCACAGACCCTCTAATTGGTAAATTGGTGCTTTGGGGGGTCAGGAGGACGCAGTGGGAGGTTGAGAGGTTGGGGTGGTGTGGTAGTATGCATTAGGGGTCATGTGGGACTGTGAAGCCATGATGTCATTGGCTGACAGATCCCGGGTCCTGGTTGGACGTTGACCTCTAGCTCCGCCCTGAAGGCGGAGTATAAGTACCTGGAGCCCTCCCCCGCAGGTAGTCTACTACTGAACTGCGGGGGAAACAGTCACACTTAATAAAGCCTCATCGACTTCACTCTATTCGTCTCTCGGAGTCTTTGTGCGCTACAGGTGGTAATTGAAAATGGCGCCCTGATCTCTTAATGCATCTAAGTGCGGCCTTTGTGCGGCTTTCTTCACCGCGTCCCAAAAAAGCAGGTTCCCATTTAACACTTCCAAAATGGGACTCTCCTCGGACCCAATGGACTAGATTCCCCATCAGTGTGATCCTCCACGTTGCCGGCAGTGCATTCACTCCTGCAAATTCCCCGATGGCCTGGGGGTGCCCACAATGGGAAACCCAACTGGCCGGAAGAAATTCAGCTAGTTTCATCTATTCACCCTTTACCCATAACCTGGAAACTATTTTCCCTCTTCAGGTCTATCTAACTCCCTTTGAAAGCCACGGTTGAATCTACTTCCACCACACTCTCAGGCAGTACATTCCAGGTCCTTACCACTTCCTGTGGTAAAGAAGCTTTTCCACATGTTGCGATTGCTTCTTTTGCTATTTATTTTATATTGGCGTCCTTTAGTTCACTGAAAAAACCACAAAATTAAGATTGCTCTACATCACTAACTATGATTTCTCATCTACGATTTGTGGCCCATCTAAAACCTTGCAGGCATCCTGATAGGCCTCTTTAATGGGATGTGGTGTGTAAGAGGCCTAGCTGTTCACAATTGAAAGAGTTATTCAAAGTCAACTTATTGCTTGGATATTTCCAATATGATTATTTTTGGCTTCAATGCTGAAGGAAAGTATACTTCAAAGAGCGGGACTTTGCAGTGCTTTCTGCTGGCGGGATCATCTGGTCCTGCCTAAGTTGGCCCAGTTACTGACCAGCGAGCCATGAAAAATGGCGTAGACTTTGTTGAGGCCAGAAGATCCCACCAGTGACCAATAACAAGCCACCTCTGCCACAGGTAAACCTACTGCGGAGGGTGGGGGTGGGGTGGGGGGTGCGCTGCTGTGTGTGCTGGGGAATTCTGGCCAAAATGTTCAATAATACACCAAAAAGTGTAAGATATTAACATTTTCTCCCAGAACCCTGTTTAGGAAGAAGCAATTGAGGAAGCATTGGAAAATTTAGGGTTAAATATTCATCTAATCATCTGATGTCTGTTTCTATTATTAAATATTGATTCCAGGTAATATTCTGGTACATGACTTACAGGCAAACTTTCCTTGTTATGTCTGGCCCCCCTGAAGAAAACTGCCATTGACATGCCTTACTATTTTTCTACTGCATTTTTTATGCTTCCTGTCGGTTAAAACAGATATTCTATTAATGTCCGTTTCTCTGTGTGCATGCAAGCAGTATTTGTGCTATTATGTGCCAGTCACAGTTCAGTTGGTAGCACTCTCTCCTTGAGTCAGAAGGTTGAAGGTCAATTCTCACTCTAGAGCTTTGAGCACAAAGCTGACACTTCAGTGCAGTAATCGGACCCTTTGCTTTCCAAAACTATTCACGTTGTTGATCGACTTAATGGTGTAGAACTAAATGGCAATTCCTCCACTCCCCAATCTACACGAAAAGCAGAATGATAGACTTGCAAGTATATGAAAGATGGATGCATGTGCAAAATGAAATTCTGTGTTTTGGTAAAACAAGAGCTAACATTAGCTAACAAGTGAGATAATACCGCTTAATGTCGACTTATTCATTGAGCTGATAACTAAAACCGTAATGCGATAAAATGTTTATTCCTTTTGTAACCTTAGTAACTTGAGGAAGCCAGCGGCTGTGGAACATGGACTGATTGAATTATGCACAATACTCTGCCCACGGCAGTAACTCTCTTACAATCCAGTCCTTGTTAGGACAACCAACAACTGCGGCCCTGCCTGGGCCGGCTTTTATGAAGTAGTGTTTAACGAGCTCCAGTTGGGTGGCCTCCACCCCCTACCTGGGAAGCTCGTACTCCACGAGTCTCATAGGGAGATCAAAAATGGCTTCTCCGTGGTCTTCGTGGGGGTTATGACAGTAACAATAGATGTTATTAGAGATTTTCTTTCCAGAGCGATGGAAGTTTTGTGTACTTTGCTTCTGTTTTGGGTATATGCATACTGCCACACATTTGTTGTCCCAGAAATTAAAATTGCAAATACTTAGTACTGGGCTTTTGGATTGGCTCTGGCTCAGTCATGGTATTCTCATTTCTGAGTCAATAAGTTATGAATTGTAGCTTGAGTATATAATCCAGGCCAACACCAGCACAGTACTGAGGGGTGAGGCACTGTCAGAGAGGGCAGCTTTTGGTAAACCAGAGTTCCACCTGGCTTTTTGGATAGACGCAAAATATCCTTCAGGAGTTGACCAGGATGTCCCGGCCAACATTAATCCTCCAACCAACACCACTAAAAAGAGATTAAACAAAAACAGAAAATGCTGGACAATATCAACTGGTTTGGCAGCATCTATGGAGAGAGAAGGGAGCTAATGTTTCGAGTCTGGATGACTATTTGCCAAAGCTAAAAGGAGATTGCTTGGTCATTTATCGCATTGCACAAAATTTCCCCACGACATGGACTATACTTTAAAAAGCACTTAATTGATTATTTATGTTGGCATATCTTGAGTCATTAAGTCTTTAAGTCAATTAAATGTAAATTCTTTCCTTCTTTTACAGCTGCAGCTCAAGTCATGATCAACTCATATCACACATCACTTCCACTATGCCATCTGTTTATGTGACACATATAAGACCACAGGGAAAAGCTGTAGTCTCAGTCATAATCCTTTATTCAGCACAGATTTTAGCTGTACGTTAGTCATAGAGTCATAAAGATCGACAGCACAGAAAAGAACCTTTGGTCCATTGTCTCTGTGCCGGTCAAAAACAACCTCTAAAGTATTCTAATCCCATTTTCCAGCACTTGGCCCATAGTCTTGTATGCCTTGGCATTGCAAGTGCACATCTAAATACTCCTTAAATGTTATGAGGGTCTCTGCCTTCACCCCACGTTCAGGCAGCGAGCTCCAGACTCCCACCACCCTCTGGGTGAAAAGATTTCCCCTCACATTCCCCGTAAACCTCCTGCTCCTTAACTTAAATCTATGTCCCCTGGCCATTGATCCCTGCACCAAGGGGGAAAAGTTTCTTCCTGTTTACTCTATCTATGCCTCTCATAATTTCATAATCTCAATCAGGTTCCCCCACAGTCTCCTCTGCTCCAAGAAAAACAATCACAGTTTATCCAATCTCTCTTTATTGCTAAAACTCTCCAGCCCAGGCAACATCCTGGTAAATCTCCTCTGCACCCTTAAAGTGCGATCGCATCCCTCCTATAATGTGGATTAAAGAACTGCACACGATACTCTAGCTGTGGCCTAACCAATGTTTTATACAGTTCCAGCATACTCTTCCTGCTGTTAAACTCCATGCCCTGGATATTAAAGGCAAGTAAGCCATATGCCTTCTTAACCACTGCATCCACCTGCCCTGATAACTTAAGGGACCCATGTACATGCACACCAAGGTCCCTCTGATCCTAGGTGCTTCCCAGGGTCTTCCCATTCATCATGTGTTCCCTTATCTTGTTTGTCCTGCGCAAGTGCATCACCTCACATGTATCTGAATTGAATTCCATTTGCCACTGATCAGCCCATTTGACCAGCCCATCTATATCTTCCTGTAATCTAAGGTTATTGTCATGCGAGAGTGCCTTTAAGAACTGGATGTTTAAGCAGTGCACCTTTAAGAAAACAGTGATGTCATAGAGTGGGTGGAGCTCAGCTCAGTTCAGCCATTTTGCAGGTTTTTAGTTTCAGTTTAAAAGCAGTGCCTGTGTGTTTCCAGAGAGCTGCAAGTTCTGCAGTTTGGTTTTGCTGAGAGCAGCCAAAAAGTGCCTGGCTGGTTTTGCTGTGAACAGTTTAAAAGTAGAAACCCAGTTTGCGACAGTCTCTGCCATTCTACAGCAAATATATATATCCTTTAACCTGATGTGATACTGTTTAAAGCTATTAAGTCTCTTGGAAGTTTGAAGGAACATATTAAGGAATTATTTACTGTTGCAATATTTTCTGAGTTATCTTTGAAGTAAGGGGTGTTAAGAGATCCAATGTTTATTTAAGATGTTAAGTTGAGTTCATGGAATAAACAGTGTTTTGTGTTTAAAAACCCACGTGTCCATAATTGTAATCCCACACCTAGGGAAAAAGCCGTGTGCTCGGAAAAGCAACAAATCCATTAAAGGGAGAGGTTGGTTGAACTCCATGATACATTTTGGGGTTCTGAAAGCCTCGCCCATAACATTATCCTCCTCACTATTTACCACACCAAGCTTCATATCATCCGCAAATTTCCTGATCAACCCTCTCACATTCATGTCTAAATCAATTATATAAATCACAAACAGTAAGGGCCCCAACACAGATCCCTGCGGGACCCCACTGGCCACACAAGGTTCTTACCACTCAGCCAATTCTGGTTCCAATTTGCCAAATTTGCTTAGATCTCATGGGCTCTTACCTTTGCTATCAGTCTCCCATGTGGGACCTTATCAAAAGCCTTGCTGAAGTTCAAGTAAACTCTGTCAAATGCATTGACCTCATTTACACACTTAATTTTAATTTAGTAATCTTTATTGTCACAAGTAGGCTTACATTGAAACTGCAAATGAAGTTACTGCCACATTCCGGCGCCTGTTCGGGTACACTGAGGGAGAAATCAAAATGTCCAATTACCTAACAGCATGTCTTTCGGGACTTGTGGGAGGTAACCGAAGCACCCGGAAGAAACCCACAGAGACACGGGGAGAACGGCAGACTCCGCACAGACAGTGACCCAAGCCGGGAATCAAACCTGCCACCCTGGTGCTGTGAAGCAACTGGACTAACCACTGTGCTACCGTGCTGCCCCATCTTGGTCACCTCTTTGAAAATTCAATCAAGTTGGTCAGACATGACCTTCCCTTAACAAAACCATACTGACTGGTCTTGATTAATCCCTGGCTCTCCAGTGCAAATTAATTCTGTCTCTCAGAATGGCTTCCAATAGTTGGTTTCTTAGATTTAGGTTAGTTTTTTGGGGCTGATAATTAAGTTCTACCAATTCTGTAAAGTGGCATGACAACACTTCTTCTCCACAGTGAGTAAATAACATCATCCTCACAAATTAAAAACAACACCCTGTTATGGTCAGACTTGGGAGGTGGTGTCAGAGGGGAGTCATTTTTACCCCTCCTCTCGTGGCCATCATGAGCCTTGACCAAGTATACACTGCAGCCTTAGCAGTGTACACCCAAGAAAGAGAAATTTTATAATAGGAGAAACTGCTATAAGTAGGCCAGATGATTTTGCAGGAGTAAATGATTAATTAAATCATTCATAAACTTGCATTTTTCACTAACTCCCAGGACCTGCTGTGCAAGATTATTGTAGTCAGACAATAAATCTGCTGTAGGTAATAAATGCAAATACTTGCAGTTTTATTTTGCCATGCCACTCTGGCGCATCCTTCCTTTGTGACTTTAACCTTACCTATTGTCATAAACTTTATTTTTCATGTGAGTTGTCATGCAAAGATCCACTTAGTCAAACAAATTTTGTGCATTTCTGAAATATATTTATTGCCTTTTATGTTTAACTGCTTTCCCCTTGGCGACAGCAGCTGCAAGTTACATAGAACATAGAACATAGAACATAGAACAATACAGCGCAGTACAGGCCCTTCGGCCCACGATGTTGCACCGAAACAAAAGCCATCTAACCTACACTATACCATTATCATCCATATGTTTATCCAATAAACTTTTAAATGCCCTTAATGTTGGCGAGTTCACTACTGTAGCAGGTAGGGCATTCCACGGCCTCACTACTCTTTGCGTAAAGAACCTACCCCTGACCTCTGTCCTATATCTATTACCCCTCAGTTTAAGGCTATGTCCCCTCGTGCTAGCCATTTCCATCCGCGGGAGAAGGCTCTCACTGTCCACCCTATCTAACCCTCTGATCATTTTGTATGCCTCTATTAAGTCTCCTCTTAACCTTCTTCTCTCTAACGAAAACAACCTCAAGTCCATCAGCCTTTCCTCATAAGATTTTCCCTCCATACCAGGCAACATCCTGGTAAATCTCCTCTGCACCCGTTCCAAAGCCTCCACGTCCTTCCTATAATGCGGTGACCAGAACTGTACGCAATACTCCAAATGCGGCCGTACCAGAGTTCTGTACAGCTGCAACATGACCTCCCGACTCCGGAACTCAATCCCTCTACCAATAAAGGCCAACACTCCATAGGCCTTCTTCACCACCCTATCAACCTGGGTGGCAACTTTCAGGGATCTATGTACATGGACACCTAGATCCCTCTGCTCATCCACACTTTCAAGAACTTTTCCATTAGCCACATATTCCACATTCCTGTTTTTCCTTCCAAAGTGAATCACCTCACACTTCTCTACATTAAACTCCATTTGCCACCTCTCAGCCCAGCACTGCAGCTTATCTATATCCCTCTGTAACCTGCTACTTCCTTCCTCACTATCGACAACACCACCGACTTTAGTATCGTCTGCAAATTTACTCACCCACCCTTCTGCGCCTTCCTCTAGGTCATTGATAAAAATGACAAACAGCAACGGCCCCAGAACAGATCCTTGTGGTACTCCACTTGTGACAGAACTCCATTCTGAACATTTCCCATCAACCACCACCCTCTGTCTTCTTTCAGCTAGCCAATTTCTGATCCACATCTCTAAATCACCCTCAATCCCCAGCCTCCGTATTTTCTGCAATAGCCTACCGTGGGGAACCTTATCAAACGCTTTGCTGAAATCCATATACACCACATCAACTGCTCTACCCTCGTCTACCTGTTCAGTCACCTTCTCAAAGAACTCGATAAGGTTTGTGAGGCATGACCTACCCTTCACAAAGCCATGCTGACTATCCCTGATCATATTATTCCTATCTAGATGATTATAAATCTTGTCTCTTATAATGCCCTCCAAGACTTTACCCACTACAGACGTGAGGCTCACCGGTCTATAGTTGCCGGGGTTGTCTCTGCTCCCCTTTTTGAACAAAGGGACCACATTTGCTATCCTCCAGTCCTCTGGCACTATTCCTGTATCCAATGATGACATAAAAATCAAAGCCAATGGTCCAGCAATCTCTTCCCTGGCCTCCCAGAGAATCCTAGGATAAATCCCATCAGGCCCCGGGGACTTATCTATTTTCAGCCTGTCCAGAATTGCCAACACCTCTTCCCTACTTACCTCAATGCCATCTAATCTATTTACCTGGAGCTCAGCATTCTCCTCCACAACATTATCTTTTTCCTGAGTGAATACTGACGAAAAATATTCATTTAGTATCTCGCCTATCTCTTCAGACTCCACACACAACTTCCCATCCCTGTCCTTGACTGGTCCTACTCTGTCCCTAGTCATTCGCTTATTCCTGACATACCTATAGAAAGCTTTTGGGTTTTCCTTGATCCTTCCTGCCAAATACTTCTCATGTCCCCTCCTTGCTCGTCTTAGCTCTCTCTTTAGATCCTTCCTCGCTACCTTGTAACTATCCATCGCCCCAACTGAAACTTCACACCTCATCTTCACATAGGCCTCCTTCTTCCTCTTAACAAGAGATTCCACTTCTTTGGTAAACCACGGTTCCCTCGCTCGGCACCTTCCTCCCTGCCTGACCGGTACATACTTATCAAGAACACGCAATAGCTGATCCTTGAACAAGCTCCACTTATCCAGTGTGTCCAAAACTTGCAGCCTACTTCTCCACCTTATCCCCCCCAAGTCACGTCTAATGGCATCATAATTTCCCTTCCCCCAGCTATAACTCTTGCCCTGCGGTGTATACTTATCCCTTTCCATCCTTAACGTAAACGTCACCGAATTGTGGTCACTGTCCCCAAAGTGCTCACCTACCTCCAAATCCAACACCTGGCCTGGTTCATTACCCAAAACCAAATCCAATGTGGCCTCACCTCTTGTTGGCCTGTCAACAAACTGTGTCAGGAAACCCTCCTGCACACACTGAACAAAAAACGACCCATCTAATGTACTCGAACTATATCTTTTCCAGTCAATATTTGGAAAGTTAAAGTCTCCCATAATAACTACCCTGTTACTTTCGCTCATATCCAGGATCATCTTCGCCATCCTTTCCTCTACATCCCTAGAACTATTTGGAGGCCTATAGAAAACTCCCAACAGGGTGACCTCTCCTTTCCTGTTTCTAACCTCAGCCCATACTACCTCGGAAGATGAGTCCCCATCTAGCATCCTCTCCGCCACCGTAATACTGCTCTTGACTAGCAGCGCCACACCTCCCCCTCTTTTGCCTCCTTCCCTGAGTTTACTAAAACACCTAAACCCCGGAACCTGCAACATCCATTCCTGTCCCTGCTCTATCCACGTCTCCGAAATGGCCACAACATCGAAGTCCCAGGTACCAACCCATGCTGCCAGTTCCCCTACCTTATTTCGTATACTCCTGGCATTGAAGTAGACACACTTCAAACCACCTACCTGAACACTGGCCCCCTCCTCCGACGTCAAATCTGAGCTCCTGACCTCTATACTCTCATTCTCCCTTACCCTAAAACTACAATCCAGGTTCCCATGCCCCTGCTGCATTAGTTTAAACCCCCCCAAAGAGCACTAACAAATCTCCCCCCCAGGATATTTGTGCCCCGCAGGTTCAAATGTAGACCATCCTGTCTGTAGAGGTCCCACTGAAGGTAATTGATTATTACAGTAAATTATTAGCTCTTCAGCAATTGGGAAAGGTATATTTTGCTCACAGAAAGGAGAGGTTTATTTACATGATAGCGGGTGTGATTTACTGGCCGCGTCCTGCAGGAGCCAGGATGGGAAGTGGCCGGTAAATCCTGTGAGAGGCTTCTTCCGGGATTCCCAACGGTCATTGCGCCTCACGAGATCTAATGGGATCTCATGAGACATTGTGATCTGTATCCTGCCCACTTGCATAATTAAGTAAGCTTAACTGCTTAACGACTCACTTAACTATGTCTACGCCAGAACTAACCAGTCCCTGGGATCGATCAGCCTCGCCGAGGAGACCCCAGCCGAGTGCCGTTTAGCAATGGTCTGCACAAACGGGGACCAGGTGGAACAACACTTGGAGGGTCTCCCTGGCGATTGGAGGCCCCTGGGTGGTCAGCCTCTGGGCATGGTGGCTCCCAGGGCATTGCTGATACAACCTGGGCACCATGACCCTTCCAGCCTGGCACTCTGGCAATGCCACTCTGGCTCTGTAATCTGAGCACAAGCCTGGCACTGCCAGGATGCCAATGTGGTACTTCCAGCCTGGCAGGGGCACTTACCGGGTGCCAGACTGGCAGTACTAAGGTGCCCGGGTTGCATTTTACCCATGCTGGGGATCGGGCCCAGGGTGCCCTGCCCATTTGAGGCAGGGTGCGGGGTGACTTGAGGATGCCCCAACAGGTACGTTGGGGTGTTTGGGGAGGTGGTCCTGGGGTTGTGTCGGGTCTCCACAGTGCAGGAAATGGGACTGAGTGTGGCCTCAGAGGAGTGTTCCCCTCCACTGGATGCTGCAAAGTCTATTGGCCCTGATGATATTCCGTTAATAGTACTTAAGGCTTGTGCTCTAGACTTTCTGCATCCCTAGCCAAGATGTTCCAGTACAGCATTAACATTGGCATCTGCCCAACAATGTGGAAAATTTCCCAGGTAGTTCCCCTCCAAGTCACCCACTGTCCTGACTTGGAAATATATTGTTGCTGTTGCTGGGTTAAAATACTGGAACTCCCTCCATAACAGCACTGTGGACGTACCTACACCACATGGACTGCAGTAGCTCAAGCAGGCAACTCATCACCACCTTCTCAATGACACTTAGGGATGGGCAAAAAATGCTTGCCTACCTAGTAATGCCCAAATCTCGTGAACGAATTTAAAACAAACTAGCACTAGGAGAGGGATTAAAATTTCATTGGAATTGGATTTATTGGGGTAACTTTTAACCACAGTGCCTGGGTGTTAATGTTGCAGAGTGGTTGAGCTCCTTGTAGCATAATTCCCAATAAATAGTTTGATTATTTTTGTTGAAAATCAATAATTTATTGTTGCAACATTAAAGATTGTCAAATGCTCCCTCATTCACCGGGTCCTTTGGTATAACTAAGCTTTGGAGACAAGAAAAGACCAGTTTCAATTCCCTGTCCAATTTAACTGAACCCAGCCCAGGTGGCACTTGGGTTGCCCTAAATATCCTGTGTGGGAGGATAAAGTCAGTTAGAACTTCCATCCAAATTGCTAACTTCTTTGTAACTTCTGCATATTTATACATGGCACCAATTTTCAGATAAAGTACAATCAAGGGCAGAAGGTTATTCACTGTACGTTGGGGACTCGAGTTTATCACTCTGATTTCTAAATGCGGATCACAATCTTACTCCTATTGGATTGTGTTGGTACTGCCCATGTGCTGAGGGAGAGGAGAAAGAGCAGAATAGGTAAACAGGAGGAGCATTTGGCTGGATTGCTTTAATCTGGAATTGCAATTCAATTATACAAAAGTTGGGAGCAGGATGACCGAATAACCTTTCACTGTGCATCGGAGGACAAATGTGAAATAAAGGGCCTCCAATTTAAAAACAAATGAAATTAATATCTTATAAAATACAGTTTGATTGAGAATAATGATTGTTATAGCATTTAAAAAGTAAGAATTCCTACTAGTCCTTAATGAAGAATTCAAAATAAAACACCTAAACAAACTAATACAATTTCAGGCATTATTGCCACAAACAATGGCAGTAAAAACAGATAAATTGATTTGTTCCTCATTTTCTCTTGTCCTCACCAGCCTTCTCTCTCTCTCTCTCTCCAATGAGCTGCTTAGCAGAAGGGACCATGTTTGAGCTAAAGCTTATGATGATGAAAATAGCTTGGGTTCCTGTAGCACCATTATATGGCTGTTAACTTGGTATGCAAGCATGATACCAATAAAAGGCAATATATATTCAATTTGATCAAAGGTTTTGTCGGCTTTTGCGGTGTAAAGTTGTTTGGGGACTTTTGTGAGGACTTGCATTTGTTCTAATTCTGAGCACCAGATGCAAAGCACGCTACAGACTGAAAATCACAGAAGAGGAAACAAAGGAGCATTGCCTATCAGGTCTAAATGTAATTATTATAAACATTGGCTAAACAACCTAATAGAAAAATAAAAGTTTTTTTTACTTTTACACCGTAGTGAATGGCATTTGGGTGGAAAAATTCTCATTGACAATTCAGAGCTAAATTCTATTTCATACAATTCGCATGCTAAATGCACCAAATTTGCATGGGTTGGCTATTTAGCAACAGGAAATAGATATTTATCCCCTTTGAGTCTGCTCTACATTTCAATTTATAATATCATGGTTGATCTGTACCTCAACCCTGTTGATCTGCATTTCATAGCACTTGACCACTCCCTAAACAAAATTCTATTGATTTCAGTCTTGAAAGTTTCATGTGACTCAGTGTAATAACCCTCACAAGACCCAAGGGCAATGACCCAACTGATCTCCCTATGGGGCTCACGGAATACGAGCTCCCCCACTGAGGGGCGGAGGCCTAGCTGCTGGGGCTCGTGAATCTTGTAAACCAGTCCAGATTGGGACGTGCACGATTGGTAGCTGGAACTTTTGTGCTGTATGCCACATTACGGCATTTACCTTTGATTGCCTAATAAACCTTTGTTGTGTCACCTTCACGGGACTCCTGAAGATATTATACTGGCGACGAGGAAAAACTATAGCTGCGATTCTGGACTTCCAGACTGCATTTGAATTCTTCAGCACAAGAGCAAGGTCAGGGCAAGTTTAAAAATGCAATTTCTTTGAGAGACTTCTGGCTTTTAATAAAGGCATAGAAGATTGCACCCAGTATGCCGAATGGATCCGATATTCCATTCAGACGAATGCAATTACAGAGGGTGACCGACAAAAGGTAATGCTCCTGCCCACCTGCGGAGCCCCAACCTTTCGTGTGGTCAAAGGCTTTGCCTACTCAGTGGCTCCATATTTAAGACATCCCTCCTGAACTCCAGGAAGGCGACTCACAACAATGCTGCACCCGTGGTCGCAGGAATCGTGGGGGCCAGAACCGTGGGGGCAGCAAGCAGTTTATGTGCCATTGATAGTGGTTCAGGGGCCCAGACCCAGTCTGTTCGGCCACAATTGGTTACAGAGGCTCTGCATAGGTTGGCAGCAGATTTTTTAAATGGGTACAATGGGTTATACAAGGTCCTGGGAAAATACCCAGAAGCTTTCCAAGATGGTTTGGGGAAAATAAAGGGAGCCATGGACAAAATATACGTGGACCCAGATGCCCAACCCAAATATTTTAGGGTCCGCTCAGTTCCATAAGCCCTACTGCCGAAAGTGGACGATGAGCTCAGCTGGCTGGAAAACTTGGGGTTTATTTCATGGAGTGGGCAGTACCAATAGTCCCGGTGCTGAAGACAGCCAAGACTGTTTGTCTATGCGGTGATTCTAAAGGGACGGTGATCAAGGCCTCCCAGTTGGATGGGTACCCAATGCCATGCGTGGCTGAGCTTTATGCAAAATTTGCTAGGGGTCATTCTTTTTCAAGTTGGACATGAGCCACTCATTCCTCCAGTTGGAGTCGGATGCGGTGTCCAGGAAAAATGTGACCATCAATACCCACAGGGGACTGTATGAATACACCAGGCTCCCATTTGGAGTATCGTCCGCCTGCGCAGTATTCCAGTGGGTTGTGGGGAGCATCATTCAAGGGCTCCCAAGGGCAGCTGTACCTAGACGACGTATTGATTACTGGAGCCACTGAAAAGGAACACCGAGATAATTTAGAGGAAGTCCTCTGCTGTTTCTCAGAGGCAGATGTTCACTTGAAAGGGGGCAAGTGTGTCTTCCAGGCGAAAGAGCTCATATACCTGGGGTATATACGATGGAGCTATAGGGCGGGATTCTCCGATCCCCCGCCTGATCGGAGGATCGCCGGGGGCTGGCTTGAATCCCGCTCCCGCCGGTTGCCGAATTCTCTGGCACCGGTTATTCGGCGGGGGTGGGAATCGCGGCGCGCCGGTTGGCGGGCCCCCCCGGCGATTCTCCGGCTCGCGATGGGCCGAAGTCCCGCTGCTGGAATGCCTGTCCCGCCGGGGAGAATCAAACCACCTCTCTTACCAGCGGGACAAGGCGGCGCGGGTGGGCTCCGTGGTCCTGGGGGGGTGGGCGCGGGGTGATCTGGCCCCGGGGGGTGCCCCCACGGTGGCCTGGCCCGCGATCGGGGCCCACCGATCGGCTGGCGGGCCTGTGCCATGGGGGCACTCTTTTCCTTCCGCCTTCGCCATGGTCTTCACCATGGCGGAGGCGGAAGAGACCCCCTCCAGTGCGCATGCGCGGGGATGCAGTGAGTGGCCACTGACGCTCCCACGCATGCGCCGCACGGCAAAGTCATTTCCGCGCCAGCTGGCGGGGCACCAAAGGCCTTTCCCGCAAGCTGGCGGGGCGGAAATCACTCCGGCGCGGGCCTAGCCCCTCAAGGTGAGGGCTCGGCCCCTCAAGGTGCGGAGAATTCCGCACCTTTGGGGCGGCGCGATGCCGGACTGATTTGCGCCGTTTTTGGCGCCGGTCGGCGGACATCGTGCAGTTTGCGGAGAATCCCGCCTATGGTCATTTGTAAGGCTCATAAATTATTATGGAAAGTTCATTCCGAAACTGAGAACCATATTGGCACTATTACACACATTCTTAAAGAAAGATCAGAAATGGGGATGGGGGGCGCCACAAGAGGAGGCATTTGTCAAAGTAAAATGACAACCATTGATCTCTCAGCTGTTAACCCATTATGACCCTTCCAGACAGCTCTTAATCACGTGCAATGCCTCCCTATAGGGCAGCGGGGTAGTGTTGTTCCAACGGATGGATGATGGGACAGAGACGCTGATTGTCTACACATCAAGAGCCTTGGCTTACGCAGAGCACAGGTACGCTCAGATTGAAAAGAAAGGACTGGCCGTGATACTGGTGGATACCGGCACCGTATTAGGGAAGTCTGGACCAGTCTTTTATACGCTCAAAACCAAAGAGCGGATGGTATTCAAACACGTGGACCATCTCAAAGACTGGAAGCCCACACCAGGCAGCCCCGCCAGTTGAATCAGTTTTCCTCCCTCTTCCCATCTTCCATGGGCCAGAGAGCAATACTCCCCAAGGGCGAGAACATTGAGATGCACAAAGTGGATTCTGGGTCAGACATGGAGACAGAATCAACCATAATCTCAGATGACAGTTTGGTCAGGGACAGACTGCTGACAGGAGCCCCCAGACGCTCGGCGTGGAAGTGACACCCACCCCCGCTGACACATTACACCCCACCCGACCCAGCCCTACACCATTGGAAACACAGCTGCGGGCAAAGTGGCGAAGGAGACCTCCTCCACCACCAACAACAGAGGGACCTACGGACCTCGGGGGTAGGGATGTAATAACCCTCACGAGACCCACATGGATGACCCAATTGATCTCCCAATTGAGGGGCTTGTACAATATGAGCTCTCCCACTAAGGCGTGGAGGCCTAGCAGCTGGGCCTTGTGAATCGTGTACTTAAAAGCCGGCCCGGATTGGGACCAGCATAGTTGGTAGTCCCAGCTGGGACCTATATGCAGTATGCGGCATTGCAGCTTTTCCTTTCGTTTGCCTAATAAACCTTTGTTGTATTACCTTCTTGGGACTCCTGAAAATATTATACCCAGCAACACAGTCTCGTGGGATTCCAAACTTCTACTACATTTGTTATGAAAAAATGCTTCCTGACATCAATTCTATATGGTCTGGCTCCAATTTTAAAATTCTGCTCCCTTGCTCTGGTTTCCACTACCATTCATTCTCCTTTGAATGTTGAATCCTTTCAGCAGTTCAAACACCATGGGCAGAATTATATTCTCCCCCTGTAGGTGAAGGAGGGCACTATTTAAGTGGGCAGGAAAGTGTGGGGTAATGATTGCCTTGCCTTTCAGACTTCCCCGATTATGTCCAGGTTGGCGAAGTGCAGGGATGGCTTTCTTGCCCAGAAGCCAATTGAGGCCCTTAAGTAACCACTTAGGAGTTAATTGAGAGTTTCATCTAAAAAATAACCAACATTGCCCACCCCTGTGCCCCACCCCCATGCTCCACACCAGGGCAGGGTCATCTGGACTCGAAACATTAGCTCTTTTCTCTCCCTACAGATGCTGCCAGACCTGCTGAGATTTTCCAGCATTCTCTCTTTTGGCTTCAGATTCCAGCATCCGCAGTAATTTTCTTTTATCCAGGGCCTCTCTGACTGGTCCCAGTAGGTCTGCCTCATTTACCTTCACTCCAGGCTTCAACCATGATCCTGCAGCCTTCGCCTCCTGCATTACTGGCAGTGGCCACCGTGCCCAATGGTGCTGCGAGTTGGGTACTGGACACCTTCCAACCTTTGGTTGGCTAGCAGCTCTTGGAGGCGGGATATTTCTCCTGAGTATGACGAATAACGCGACTCTGACCAGGTAAGTGCCCGATTGACACTCACTTAATTTATGTTATTTTGCATGTGTTTGCTCCTATCTGTGCTACTTACTGTACTTGTTATCTTAGTATCATCTGTACACACACACACTTCCTAACACACTTGTTTTCCTTACACAAAGCCTCGATTTAGTTACCCTGATTATATTTTCACTTTTGATGCATGGAAGCAAAGTTTTATATCTTCGCATGAAAACTAAGCTCATAAAGATTTTCTAAACACAAAAACATATCTTCAATATGTTCAACAGGGTTTGTTATTTTATCCTGCTCAAAGATTTACTCAAGCATAGTTTGCTTGCTGGGGGAACAATAGTGCACATTACCTGTGAGTGACACACAGACATGATCATGTGTCGCCTCGAAATGGAAATATGAGACAAATAATAGTTCAAGTCTAATGATTATGAAGATGGTGCATCCTCAATGGGCTGAACGGCCTCCTTCTGCAATATTTGGATTCTATGATTCAATGCTGCAGTGGTGTCTTTTATGGAAAATAGACTGCTGCATTGAAATCAGAGTGGCCCAGGTTTTTTTGTTATGGTGATGGCAATGTTTGTCAGCATTACTCCGTGAGGTTGACAGCAAATTCTGGGGCAGGATTTTTCTGAGCTGTTGTTCTGAACCGGCCCTGGGGATACAATCTCACATTTTGATTTTCATGAGGGACTGCCCCTGAACTGGCTTAGAGTCAGGTTCTCTATCCAATTAAGGGTAATGGGAGGTCTCTCGAAGCTGCAGAGGCCAATCAGTGGCCTTCCAGTTTGAAAGGAGCAGCAGGCTGCAGCAGAGAATAAGCAAAGTTGAGGACTCTCTTTTGAATTAATTTAAAACTAAATTAATAAATGGCTTTTGTAGCCAGACCACCAAAGTTGTGGTGGGAATTGGCGGGTACAGAGGGTGGGTGGGAGGGAGGCGGGGGGGGAAAATGCCGCTGTGGGGTGACTTGTGGCTTCTCCTGCACCCAGCCGGGCAGAGATATCCTAGACATCCGCTTGGAGGATTGGCCACCTTCTGCAGTCAAGAGGCACCTAAATTGACCCTTGGCCACCTGTGGAAACATGGACGTCCCAGTCAGCCGCTTTTAATTGGACCTGTGGCTGTGTGTAGGAAGGTAGCCCTGCCACCCCCTGATCCTGCCTCATCAGGGAGGAGTGATGGAACCACAAACCAGTGTGTCGCTGTTCGGGGCTATTTTTGCCGTCTGCCAGCTCCAGTGAAGGCTTAGGCTCCAGCGCCTGAAGTCCATGAATGTGCAATTGGACGTTGAATCCTCAAGCTGCTGTCACTCATTTCAGCAATCCTCCTGAGGAGAGTGCTGCTGAAGTCCTGAATGGAAATCTTAGAAATCACATGATCGGAGATGAACGTCTGTTTTACAATCTGTTAGTCTCCCTTGTTGAACGAAGTGCAACCAAGGGGGGAGGTCTCAGTGGCGCCATCAGTGGGTTCGATGGCAGGCAGGTGGGGATGGGGAGAATTCAGTGGGAGATCCAACAATCAGTTTTACGCATGAATTTACAGGGAGATCTTCTGCTGGTGCCCGCCACTCTGTATCAGGAAAACTGTTGGAGGCAGTGTGAAACTCAGATGAAGGTCCTAACACCCACACCCGGTTCTCCACTACACCAGCAAGAAAACAAGTCCGGAACAACGTGGTGTGCGAATGTCGGAACTCAGCTGACTATTTTTCTAAAGTTAGTTACTCAGTTCAGCTTCTACCTTAATCCCATGGATATCTCAATCTTTATTTTGCTCTCTGTAAAATGATTAAAAAGTGAATTATAATTAGTGCTTTTGTTTTCTGGTTCTTTTGACTGTGAGAATTCTTCAATGTGATTGGCTGTTTCACCGGCTTGATTTCCCTATAGTTTGCGCCAGAATTAAATTAATAATGGGGAAGACAAGGGGCGGGATTCTCCGACCCCCCCCGCCAGGTGGGAGAATCGCCGGGGGTGGGAAAATCGCCGGGGGTCGGCGTGAATCCCGCCCCCGCCGTCCTCCCAATTCTCCCGCTGTGGCGTGAGTTGCACCGCCCACCTCGGAGAATGGCAGGGTCCGGCGCGACTCAATGGCCGCCGGGGCCGCCCGAATTCTCCAGCCCACAATGGGCCGAAGTCCCGCCCGCCTGTAGCCTGTCCCGCCGGCGTAAATCAGAGTAGGTTCCTTACCAGCGGGACCTGGCGGTGCGGGCGGGCTCCGGGGTTCCTGGGGGGTCGCGGGGGGATCTTGCCCCGGGAGGTGCCCCCACAGTGGCCTGGCCCTCGGTCGGGGCCCACCGATCCGTGGGCGGGCCTGTGCCGCGGGGGCACTCTATTCCTTCCGCATCGGCCGTTGTGGTCCTCCTCGATGGCCGATGCGGAAGTGAATCCCTGTGCGCATGCGCGGTGATGATGCCAGCACACGCTGGCGCTCCCGCGCATGCGCCGACTCATGCTGGCCGGCGGAGGCCCTTCGGCACCGGTTGACGTGGCGCCAGGACCTTATCCCACCAGCCGGCGCGGCGCAAACCACTTCGGGGTGGGCCTAGTCCCTGGATTCTGCACCTTTGGGCAGCCCGATGCCGGAGTGGTTCACGCCAGTCCGTCCCACCGGGACCCCCCATCCTGCCGGGTACGGGAGAATCCCGCCCCAGATCTATGTCCTAGAGATCACAAGATCTTTGTCAGAGACTTTCATTTGGGTCAGCAGTAAGTGGCGTCACTTCATCACTGACCAGAAAATCCAGGCCATTATTCTTCTCAAATACAGTTCTTCCTCATCTTGCACGTGTTCCCGAAAAATGGAGGGTGGGATTCACCGTTCCCTGATTTGGTAATAGGCGATCGGGTGGAGAATCCCTCTGACACTGAAATCGGAGGCGGCACCTGTATGATGCAGGTTCTGTATCCTCCACCCTCTCTGAAATGGCGTCATCACGTTGTGCACTGCACAACATTGGGACGGCCTTAGTGTGACACCTGAAGGTCCTCCTACGATGCTCCACCCCTGATGGGTTCACGTGTGGTCTCAGCGGTCGGGAACCCGGTGTGGCGGCTGCGGACTGTGTCCAGAGCCGCCACAGTCGGGTGGGAGCCGTGCTGCTGGCCCGGGGTGCTTCCGCGAGGGCTGGGGGAACTGGTGGGGGTGGCCAAGGGGGCACTATCTCGGGGCGGGTCCGCGCACGACCAGTGCCATGTTTTACGGCACAGCCACTGCAGTTCACCGCCGTGCGCATGGGCGGCCAAGGATCTAGTCATTCTCCAGGTGTTTATATCGTGGGAGCCGGCAGTTTTACTTGGCCCGGCTGCTAGCCCCTCACCGGTCGCAGCATCGGCGAGGGGTTGCGGCCTAATTTTTTGTCATAAAATGCCACAGTTCCTCCGCACTTAGTCTCAAAAACAGTGAATCCAGCCCGGTATGTTCAACAAAAATGTACAGAATGAAAATAACTTTCTTATAGCAAAGCATGTAATAAGAGTGCGTTATGTTCCTGACCTGTAATTTTTCAATTAGGAACCTCTTTCTGTCTATTCATTTAATGTATTTAATTGATTAAGTACAAATACGCACAAATACGTAACAAGTAATAACAAACCAACTGAGAAACGTGGATGATTAGTTACAGAAAGCTGTGAAACATCAAACTACTCGCTAAACCACTGTCTGCAAAACCATTTGTCTGCAATGAGCCTATGGGGTGAGAGTCAAGCCCCAAGAGACTGGGTATAGCTGGCATGTCTGACAGGTCCTGGCAGGGTGACTCGCTGTCTTGGGTTTTCTGAGACAGCCCCGTAATTTGGCTTTTATTCCTATTCCCAGGTCAGGTTTTCCTGGGACACATTTTGTCCTGGAATGCCAGTTTGTTGGCAGGCCTTTTTTTGGCATGTGCGATGGGACCACCAGTTTTATGGCTTGTGTCCACAGGCTGACATGAAGGTGTCCAGATGGTGGGCGGGTCATATGTCTACGAGCAACTCCCCCACCCCCTCCCTCCCACCCACACCAGTTGATCAGCACCCCACTCCCCCCACCCCATCCTTATGGCGGTTTACCTTATTTTTTTCTGATCACAGTGGGTCACCTTGGAACCAGGATGTGTTTGGTCTTGACTCAAAATCTGACCCACAGTCATTCTACATCGGGGCCTAAATTGGTGTAAATTTTCTCAACCCCAAATGGCTATTTCTTGCATATTTGAATATTTTTGAAGTGGAACTGTTGCTGGATAAGTAATCCAGAGGCCTGGACTACCACAGACATGAGATCAAATTCCAGAATGATAGCTGCAACATTTAAATTCAGTTAATTAATTAAATAAATCTGGAATACAAAAGAACTGGGGTGAGATTCTCCGACCCCCCGCCAGGTCGGAGAGTCGCCGGGGGCTGGCGTGAATCCCGCCCCCGCCGGTTGCCAAATTCTCTGGCACCAGATATTCGGCGGGGGCGGGAATCGCGCCCCACCGGTTGGCGGGCACCCCCCCGGCGATTCTCCGGTCCGCGATGGGCCGAAGTCCCGCTGCTGGAATGCCTGTCCCGCCGGCGAGAATCAAACCACCTCTCTTACCGGCGGGACAAGACGGCGCGGGCGGGCTCCGGGGTCCTGGGAGGGGGCGCGGGGCGATCTGGCCCCGGGGGGTGCCCCCACGTTGGCCTGGCCCGCGATCGGGGCCCACCGATTAGCGGGCGGGCCTGTGCCGTGGGAGCACTCTTTTCCTTCCGCCTTCGCCATGGTCTCCACTATGGCAGAGGCGGAAGGGACCCCTTCCACTGCGCATGCGCGGGGATGCCGTGAGTGGCCGCTGACGCTCCCTCGCATGCGCTGCACAGCAAAGTCATTTCCGCGCCAGCTGGCGGGGGTACCAAAGGCCTTTCCCACCAGCTGGCGGGGTGGAAATCAGTCCGGCACGGGCCTAGCCCCTCAAGGTGAGGGCTCGGCCCCTCAAGATGTGGAGAATTCCGCACCTTTGGGGCGGCGCGATGCCGGACTGATTCGCGCCGTTTTTGGCAACGGTCGGCGGACTTCGCGCCGATTGTGGAGAATCCCGCCCCTGGTATCTGTATTTGTGGCCATGAAGCTGCCAGGTGATTCACTGATATCCTTTCGGAAGGAAATCTGCCTTTCTTACCCAGTCTGACATATAAGCAACTCCAGAACTCGAGTTGGTTGCCTATTAACTGCCCTCTGAAAATGCTCCAGCAAATCACTCAGTTGTATCAAAACTGTCACCTTCACCACATTGACTGCAGTGATTCGAGAAGGGGGCTCATCACCACCTTCTCAAGGGAAAATAAGGACGGGCACATGAAGTTCTTGTCATAATATACACCAGTATATCATGGTGCAGACACACACACACACACTGATGGACATGCAGTGGGACCAATCAGCATACACAACACCGCAGCCAATCACCAGTGAGAGCACATGCACTATAAAGACAGGGGACAGGAGAGTTCCCGCTCATTCTAGTAGCAGCCAGCTTGGAGCACAGAACTCACAGCCTGCATGTGCTGACTGCATCACCTGGTTAGGACCAGTCAAGGGTCAACAGTTAAAGCTGGTATTGCATTTACCCACAGTTCAAGTATGTTAATATAGTTAACCTTTTAATAAAATAGAGTTGCACCACTTCCAGTGTTGGTGACCTGTTTGTGATCCAGAACACCAAACACATCATGGTACAAGGAGTGGTTGCCCCATGAGTGCTCTCCAGAGTGACGGAACCAACTGACTGGGTCAGTTCCATGGTGTGCGTAAAGAAGCCCTCCGGCGAGCTCCGGATCTGCATTGACCCAAAGGATCTGAATCGCAACATAATGAGGGAGCATTACCCTATCCCTAAGCGCGAGGAGATCACTTGCGAGATGGCTCGGGCCAACATTTTCACCAAACTTGACGCCTCAAAAGGATTCTGGCAAATTCAACTAGACAAGTCCAGCAGAAAGCTGTGTACCTTTAATACCCCGTTTGGCAGATACTGCTACAACAGGATGCCGTTTGGGATTATATCGGCATCAGAAGTATTCCACCAGATCATGGAGCAAATAATGGAGGGCATTGAGGGTGTGCGCGTCTATGTTGATGACATCATCATTTGGTCCACCACCCCGCAGGAGCATATCAGTCGCCTCCAGCGTGTTTTCAAACCAATATGGGACCAAGGCTTTCGCCTCAACAGAGCCAAATGTTTCTTCGGCCAGACGGAACTCAAGTTCCGAGGGGACCACATCTCCCGGTTGGGTGTGCGGCCGGATGCAGACAAGGTGGCAGCCATCATGGCCATGCAGAAGCCAGCAGATAAGGCGGCGGTCCTCCGATTTTTGGGCATGGTCAACTTCCTGGGGAAGTTCATACCCAACCTCGCCTACCATACCACAGCTCTCCGGAACCTGGTCAGGAAGACGACAGACTTCCAATGGCTTCCCGCCCATGAGCGCGAATGGGAGGAGCTTAAGACCAAGCTTACCACGGCCCCGGTATTGGCATTTTTTGATCCCATGAAGGAAACAAAAATTTCAATGGATGCCAGCCAATCCGGCATTGGGGCGGTGCTCCTGCAACGCGATGAGGCCTCATCATGGGCCCCCGTTGCATATGCGTCACGTGCCATGACCCCCACGGAACAGCGCTACGCACAGATCGAAAAGGAGTGCCTGGGCCTGTTGACTGGGTCGACAAATTTCATGATTACGTGTACGGCCTCCCCAATTCACTGTCGAGACCGACCATCGCCCGCTGGTCAACATTATACAAAAAGACCTGAATGATATGACCCCTCGCCTCCAGCGCATTCTGCTTAAACTCCGGCGGTATGATTTCCAGCTCCTATACACCATGGCAAGGAACTGATCATAGCCGACGCTCTGTCCAAGGCAGTCAACACCCCGTGTGACCCAGAGGGGTTCATCTGCCAGGTTGATGCCCATGTGGCCTTCACGGCCTCCAATCTGCCGGCCACGGATGAACGCCTTATCCACATTCGGCGCAAGACTGCGGCTGACCCTCTACTACTGCGTGTCATGCGGCACATGACAGACGGGTGGCTCAAGGGCCAATGCCCGCAGTTCTACAATATCTACAGTAGTCAATGGTGTCCTCCTGAAGCTGGACCGCATCGTGATCCCGCACAGCATGCACCAGCTCGTTTTGGAACAGCTACACGAGGGCCATCTTGGCGTGGAGAAATGCCGACGGAGGGCCCAAGAGGCTGTGTACTGGCCCGGCATCAATGAGGACATCGCCAACACAGTGCTCAACTGCCCCACCTGTCAGCGGTTCCAGCCGGCCCAACCACGTGAGACCCTACAGCCCCATGAGTTGGTCACGTCCCCTTGGCCTAAGGTAGGCGTTGACCTGTTCCATGCGCTCGGCAGGGACTATGTTCTGATTGTAGATTATTTTTCTAACTACCAGGAGGTCGTACGCCTGCACGACATCACATCATCGGCGGTCATCCGTGCCTGCAAGGAGGCCTTTGCTCGTCACGGCATCCCACTCACTGTGATGTCGGACAATGGCACCTGCTTCGCGAGCCAGGAATGGTCCAACTTTGCCAGCAGGTACAACTTTGTGCATGTGACATCCAATCCCCTGCACCCCCCAATCCAATGGCAAAGCGGAAAAGGGCTTCCACATCGTCAAACGGTTCCTCTGCAAGGCTGCCAATGCAGGATCCGACTTCTACCTCGCCTTGCTGGCCTATCGTTCGGCCCCACTCTCCACGGGCCTGTCGCCAGCCCAGCTGCTCATGGGTCGCACCCTCAGGACCACAGTGCCGTCCATTCATGTCCCAGACATCGACCACGTTCCGGTCCTTCAGCGGATGCAGCAGTCTCGTGCACAACACAAGGCGGCGCATGACGCTCGGGCGACTGATCTCCCGGCTCTGGCGCCGGATGACAACGTCCGCATCCATCTTCCGGGGGGTGGCTGGTCTGCAACTGCTGTGGTTCTTCGGCAGGTGTCTCCCCGCTCGTTCCTGGTTCGTCTGCCAGATGGTTCCATTCGCCGCTGCAATCGGCGTGCCCTTCATCTCGTTCCACGCTCGCTACGTGATCCTCCACCGGTGCCACGCCCTCCTGTTGTCCCCAACCTGGACTATGTGGAGATTCCAAATACTCTGCATCCTCCTCACTCTGCCGTGGCCCAGCCCGTTCCTCAGCCGGTGGCTCCTGACCCACCCTTGAGGCAAGTCAACCAGAATTCGTCAGCCTCCTCAGAGACTTGACTTATGAGTTTTACGATGTTGAACTCTTTGATCTGTTCTGTTATCCTGTTTCATCGTTCCAGTAGTTTGTATATAATGTTCATTTCGTTGTTGGTGTGACACCCTATTTCTCTGCACCAGGCACCTTCCCGTGTAAATAGATTAGCCTCATGTACATAGTCATGTAAATAACACACACATACATAATCAGGTACATTCACTACACAATATTTATTGTCACGCAGGCACATGTTCTTTATATAAAAGGGGGGATGTCATAATATACACCAGTATATCATGGTGCAGACACATACACACACACACACTGATGGACATGCAGTGGGACCAATCAGCATACACAACACCGCAGCCAATCACCAGTGAGAGCACACGCACTATAAAGACAGGGGACAGGAGAGTTCCCGCTCATTCTAGTAGCAGCCAGCTCGGAGCACAGAGCTCACAGCCTGCAACACCATGTGCTGAGTGCATCACCTGGTTAGGATTAGGCAAGGGTCAACAGTTAAAGCTGGTATTGCATTTACCCACAGTTCAAGTATGTTAATATAGTTAACCTTATAATAAAATAGAGTTGCACCACTTCCAGTGTTGGTGACCTGTTTGTGATCCAGAACACACAACACATCAGTTCTCAATCAGAATCAGTGAGGCCTAGCCACTGTGGGTAGCGGTATTATCAACCAAATTAAACAAACAACTAGTCTTTGAGGCAGTAGACGAATGTCAATCTAACAAGGAGAGAACAATTTTCTGTTCCAGGTTGCTGATTCTATCTTGGTATTGAGAAGCAGCAAAGGATTCTTTTTTTTTTAATAAACATTTTATTGAGGTATTTATGGTTTTACAACAACAACAAAATAAACAATGTACATGAAATTATAAACATAGTGCAAAAGCCGTCTTCCTCCCTTCCAGTTCCCACCTTTACTAACCCCCTACTCTAAACTAAGCCAACCCCCCGCCTCCCCCTCTGCTGACGGTTAATTTTCCCCAAGGAAGTCGACGAACTGTTGCCACCTCCGGACGAACCCTAACATTGACCCTCTCAAGGCGAGCTTGATTTTCTCCAAACAGAGAAAGCTAGCCATGTCAGTTAGCCAGGTCTCCATCATCGGGGGCTTTGGTTCCCTCCAAGCTAATACTATCCATCTCCGGGCTACCAGAGAAGCAAAGGCTTGAACATCTGCCTCTTTCTCCTCCTGGATTCCCGGGTCTTCCGACACTTCGAAAATCGCCACCTCTGGACTCGGTGCCACCCTTGTCTCCAACACTTTGGACATGGCATCTGCAAACCCGTACCAGAATCCCCTAAGCCTCAGGCATGCCCAGAACATATGGACATGGTTCGCTGACCCTCCCGCACACCTTGCGCACCTATCTTCTACCCCAAAGAACCTACTCATCCGGGCCACTGTCATGTGGGCCCGGTGAAGGACCTTAAATTGTATCAGGCTGAGCCTGGCACATGTTGTGGACGTGTTGACTCCACTCAACGCGTCCGCCCAGAGACCATACTCTATCTCTCCTCCTAACTCGTCTTCCCACTTGCGTTTCATCTCCTTGGTCTGCGTCTCCTCTGACCAGCAGCAAAGGATTCTTGACACCCCATTGGTCCTGTCACTGTTAAATAGTTAGGCCCTTAGCACCATGGTGACACCTGGATTTCCTTGGCGACATTTGGTGATAATGTTTGTTTACTGATGCCTGACTAGCATGACTGGATCTGCTTGACTATCTTGCACAGTAAATACGCTGCAACTGTTCCTTACAAGGGCAATTCTCTGAACCTGGGATAGGTTTGGCATTGTATTTCATGGATTAAATGACAGGTATTTCATGCAATGAGCCTCCATATTATGAAAGGGCAATTGTATTTTACACAGTAATGCCGTTGGAAACAATAGATACTAACTCAACTATGGAGGCACTTTACTTTTGAAGTAGGAAGTGAATTAAATAGCTTCGGTCTCTGTATAATTACATATATGCCATAGTCACCCAATGTTAGCACTCATGTTTTTCGCTACTTGTTTATATGCCTGTCTAATCAGAACAGAATCGGTTACTATGTTATGATATAACCAATGTTCCCTCGAATTTCTGTTTGTCGTACATGACTTGTTTGTGTGAACTCTGTGTTTCCTTTAAAATTGGGCACGCAGATGTATATCTTAAAGGGAACTCTGGTTTCACGGGGCCTGTTTGCCTCATGCTTATACTCTGGATGGCTGCACATGTGCAGTTTGGAGGGAACATTGAGTACAACCTGAAAGACATTAGTTTAGCTTTTTTCTATACTCTCCTTTTGAACTGGCTGTGTGATATTTTCTAGAGAAACAACATCTGCTGCTGGCACATAAGACTTATGGGAAGCCTGAAATGGAGTGCACAAAGTCTTGACAAACCGGTTTCAAGAATGTGACACTTGAAGCTCATATTTGCTAACTAATCTAAATTACAAAAACTGGAGACTTTTTTGTGTCAGATTTCGACAAATTGAGGTTTGAAATGTGGGGCGCGTCCTCTGGCCACGCTGCGCCGTAAGAGCAGCTCGCCATGGCGCAGCATGGTGCTTGAAAGCCAGGGGACCCTGCTGTACCCAGTTCGTAATGCCTCGTGAGATTCAACGCAATTTCGCGAGACATTGCAAGGTGAATCCCATCCACAATGGGTGGGCTCACTTTTTGGCAATTCTGTATATTAGAGCGAGACAGTAAGCCTTACTCAAATGTGCAGATTACCCAGGTACCTGAGGCTTTGGGATTCAATCTCTTTGCCTCGGGACCTTGGGTGAGCGCCGTTTGGCGCTGTTCCCCACAAACGGGGACTAAACGGAACAGCATTTGTGGGCGACTCCAAGGGGATCGGAAGCCCCTAACTGCATGCCCTTTGGGCAGGGTGGTTTCCTGGCATTGCTGGTGCCCTCTGGGTACACTGGCAGTGCCAGCCAGCACCCTGGCAGTGCCAAACTGACACTCTGGCACATCCAAGATGCCAGGTGGCACTGCCAGCTGGCATGGGCACTGCCAGTGTGGCAGTGCCAAGCTTGCATTTGTTGCACATGCCCAATTGGGCCAGGGCTGCCTAGCGTCTGTGTAGGGCGGTGCCAGGGGACCCTTCTAAATTACGTTCGGGCTGAGGTGGGGGGGGGGGGGGGGGGGGGGGAGTCGGGGATTCTTTTGGGGGCTCGGAAATCGGGACGCCATTTTTAAATAGCGTCCCGAAATCTTGCTACAACAGGGAGTTCCGTGAGAGCGGAGCTCCCCATTGTAAACAACGGGGTTATGTGTGGCCTTGGCCATTGTTTCCCATTCAGGCCCCTTGTTTCACGGCACTATGAATGCTGGGAAACACACGGCTAAACATGCTCGCTCAGGGACTTTGTTCCCTTTTGGGAAGATTGTGCCATCTGAACAATGGAGCAAAGAGCCTTTAGCTAGACAAAACTCAAATGATGTAGTTGGGGGGGCAGAGACATTTTGCTGCCTATTGTATCTGCTACCCCACATCGATATTTTCATATGTACACTCCTTCATCTTGACAGCGTACGCTCTGGAAACATATGAAGGAGGTAGAATGGAGCACTTAGCCCTTCCAGTTTCACATGGAAAAAACACAATGCTCGTAAATCACAGAGAAATTGACCACATTTATTTAGAATTCTGCCTAAAATATGAGCACAGCAAGGGCAAAATAGCAAGATTCCACTTGACTTGAAATTTAAAAATATGTTCTTGCTCTTGTGGCACCACAGGGGATAATTTGTGCGAGAATTAAACCACCCTTTTAATTATTTTGTGTTATGTGATCATAAACCATAAATGAACCCCAGAACATTTTGATACAACTATATTTCAAAGAACGACAATTGCTCCAAGCATTTGTTGCAATCAGCTGTCTTATTGACTGATTTTATTTTAACAATATTGGTCAATGAAGTAAATAATGGACAAAATTCTCTGAGAGAGGGCAGCACGATAGCACAAGTGGATAGCACTGTGGCTTCACAGCGCCAGGGTCCCAGGTTCGATTCCCTGCTGGGTCACTGTCTGTGCAGAGTCTACATGTTCTCCCCGTGTCTGCGCGGGTTTCCTCCGGGTGCTCCGGTTTCCTCCCACAGTCCAAAGACGTGCAGGTAGGTGGATTGGCAATGATAACTTTCCCTTAATGACCAAACAGGTTAGGAGGGGTTATTGGGTTACGGGGTGTAGCCATCTGGGATGGCCACGTCCCGATTACAAAACGGACACTTTGCAAAGAATGCAGGGAAAATTGGACAATACCGAAAAAGCAAGCAGGTGCAAGATCTGTCTGTTGATTAGAGCTGTAGCTCTCAGACAAGACCGATACTGCAGAACCATCTACATACTAATGAGCCATCCCCAGGAACAAAAGGCAACATTTAGGTAAACAATGCGAAGACAGACACCCCGGCGCCAGAGGAGACTAAAACAAAGCAAACCAACGGCCACCTAGGACATGCCCAGCAATCAGGGAACCCACCCCTTTATTGGAGGAAAATCGATAGGAACGATTGGGAAACGGCCCAAGTTCAAGGCCCACCCAAAAGCACGCGAAGCCCTTTAGGGTATATAAAGGATTCCCCAAGAGAGAATCGCTCTCTTGGCCTTGGCTCTCAGCGAGGTGAGACCTGCCAAAGCTGCTCCAGACCAAGTAAGTTCCAAGTCAATGCACGCTACGAGATAGACGCTCCTAGTTGCTATCCTGCAAACAGTTCAACCCAGCAGCCTCAGAACCGAGCAACGGCCGTTGTTCCTCTGACTGAGTGGGCGCCCAAAGCTAAGTATAGGCTTATAGTAATAGTGATAGTTTAGGTTGTAGAGTTTTATGCATGAGTATATTTGACTGTGTGTAAATAAATGAGCATTGCTTTTGAACTTACTAACTGGTGTATCGAGTCTTTGATCAGTATTCGGTTTTGAACCTTTTGGCGTTATCGAACGATACCTGGTGACTCTTGAGCAAACATAATTAAATAGAGCCAAATTAAGTTAGCAACATTTACTGGCGACTCCGCCAGGACTCGACTTAGAAGTGGCCTAACCACTCCGAGAGATCCCAAATTTGAATTGGAATCCAATTAGAAACAGAAAAACCACAAGTGTAAGAACAATACTGATCAAACCTCTGAGATTCGGAAGTGTGAATGTATGCGCACTAACAGGGATATAAGGTAAACCTGAGAGATTTTGTTGCGTAAAACTGTCGGGAGTTTTGTAGGCCGGAAATTAGCGTAAGCCGTACCCGTGTTTACATCACCACTTTATCACCCCCTGTTTGAAATTCAGTACAGCATCTAAATAGGGAAAATGGCAATGAAGGCAATGGAACGCCTGATGAACCCCCAGGAATCCGAGGTCTCAGCGACCAGTAGAGTAGGACAGTGTCCTGTTTGGGAAGATGAGATCAGGAAATATCTCAAAGGGAAAGGATGGCCCCTTTGGAGTGAATTCTGCGCCAATGACAAAACAGGTCCCGGGACTATAGGACATACTTGGTGGGAGAACCTGTCAGAGATCCACAAGAAGAGCTTAGGGAAAGCTCGCAAGCCGATGGCAATCGTGTCCTGTTTGGCACAATTGCAAATCACAGAGGAGGTCATTAGGATGCTCCATAGAGAAATAGAGGAGAGAGACCGAAGTAGTGAGGTAGACGTGAGCGAAGTAGAGAAGGAGAATAGAGATTTGAGAGAGACGTTAGCAGCAAGGGACAGAGAGGTGGATGATCCCAAGTGGGCACACCAGTCTTGTCTCGCGCATTTGAGTAGTTTCCAAACGCAATACGATAAGGCCTACCAGGACATACAACGTGCGGTCTTGGTAAGACAAGAGACCGAGCAACAAGTTGAGAAATTGCAGAAACAGTGCAATGATTTGAAAGCAGCCCTACGAGCACTCCATACTTCCACAACGGAACAAAGGCACGCAAAGTGCCGGAAGAAAATTGCAGAATTGCAATCTCTGCTTTCCGTGCAAAATGGGTTTCAAAGCACATTCGGACCCCAGTTAGATCAGGAAAACGGCCCCAACTGGCAGGAATTGAACGAGACTGCCCATAGATACGTACATGTGACATGTACGCAGGAAAAACCCCAGAAAAGGAAAGCGCCCCAACCCCCAACTGAACAGGCAGAACACACCCCCATGAACCCTGTAACCACACACCACAGGGCCGTAGGAGAAGGAGACACAGATTTCCTTTATACAACCCCATTAATCGTGACCCAATTACAGGACACGTGTGGAAAAATTACACCATTCCTTCCCACATCAGACCCCCACCAATTTTTCGCGGAAGTCAAACAGCAGGCGACCATGTATGGCCTGGACGAAAAGGAGCAAGTGAAGCTCACAGTTTTAAGCCTTGACCCTTCAGTCGTGGCAGCCCTTCCCGACCCACAGAATGTAGGAGGAGGCACACTCCAAGAGATGCACACAGCGATCCTAGATGCGATCGGCTATAACAGAGGAGACACCGTAGAAGGACCAAACAAGTATAGGCAAAAGAAAACAGAGCACCCCACAGCGTTTGCTGGACGCTTGTGGATACTCTTCACAGCAGTTTTCGGAGAGTTAGCCCGCGCCCATTTGTCCCCAGATAATATGGCCAAATGGACTTGAATCCTAGTCTCTCACGCGACAGACGCAGGACAGAAAGCCTGCGCAAATTACGACCCCTCAGATGAGGCCCACAATGAAAAATGGGTTTTGAAAAGGTTGTCCCACACTTGGAAGCAATCAGTCCACAGCGAAACCGCATTTATAAAACCAGATGAAGAGCAGGCAGATATGAATCCAGTTAAAGCGCACCAGAACCCCGCATGGGTAAATGAGGGCAGGAACAGCCCACCCCAGCCCAAAGCTCAAGAATGTTACAATTGTGGACAGTTAGAACACTTTGCATGCAAGTGCAACATGCCCCAAAAGCAGCAGAGAAACCAACAGACAGGCACCCTAAACAGGAATAGGGCAAAGCCGATCCATAGCGTTAGCGCCCGTTCAGAGATTGCAGACATGAACGGCACCGACTGACGGTGTTCGGGCTCCCAAACTTGGGTCTGCGACACCCTTTGGGACAAGTCCGGGAGACTGGTAGTAGCAGGCAAAGTCCGGGGACACCCCGCAGAATTTCTTTGGGACACAGGAGGGTCCCGCACCACACTCAATTCCTCCACTATGTTTCAACGAGACACGTGGCCCACAACAGACACCATCACACTCAGTGGCTTCATAGGTCATTACAACAGGGACACATCACAGCCTCTATAGCAATACAAATAGGGAACATCACAACTAAGCACCCCGTAGTTTTGGTTGATCTGCCCCAGACAGCAGAACATATCCTAGGGATCGATTTTATGAGCTCCCACAACCTTTCATTTGACCCAGTTAACAAGTGTGTATGGAAAATGGCAAAGGCAGCACGAGCCCCCGCCATGCTCACAGTAGGAGAGTATGTAAACAGGATTAGCTCAGTAGGAGACTTCTGGTTCGACCCTCGAGCCATTAGTGCAGACAAACAGGTTAGGGCAGTCCTGCAGGAACACAAAGCGGCATTTGCACAGCACAAGCACAACTGTGGCAAATTGGCTGGCTTTGTGAACATTACAGGTCCCGACCCTAAACCCCAGAAGCAGTACGGATTTCCCCAGGGTGAAATCTCCAAACTAATAGAGAGTTTGTGGATCAAGGTGGACTCAGATCAGTAGCCTCCACAAACAATGCACCAATTTGGCCTGTCAGGAAACCGGATGGATCATGGCGACTGACCATTGATTACCGGGAACTGAACAAAGTAACCCCAGCATCAGCCCCCACCGTAGCCACGAGTCCCGAGACCATGCTCAAACAGGGACTCCAGTCAAATTTTTTTTCGGTTTTGGACATTAGCAACGGCTTTTGGTCCATTCCATTGGCTAAGGCGTGCCAGTACAAATTCGCCTTTACATTCCAGAGACAACAATATATGTGGACGTGCCTTCCACAAGGCTTCCACAACTCCCCCTCCATTTTCCACCGACAGCTGGCAAATAGATTAGCAAAATTTTCACGCCCCGATTGGCTGGTCCAGTACGTAGACGACTTGTTACTACAGACAGACACAAAGGGAGAGCACATTTCACTTCTCGCCGAACTCCTAGGACTCCTGAAAGAAATTGGTTGTAAAGTCAACCCCAAAAAGGCCCAGATTTTGAAAGAGAAAGTGATTTACTTGGGAACAGTGATCACACATGGTAAACGTGAGATCAAGCAAAAGAGAATTGACTCGATCGTCAAATTGCCCCTTCCCCACAATGTCTCAGCCCTCCGGTCATTTTTAGGACTGGTTGGCTACTGCCGAAACCATATTGACGGTTTCGCCACTAAAGCAGCGCCCCTTTCCGAACTTCTCAAGAGCAAGGCACCTTGGGAATGGCTTCCACAGCATACGGATGCCGTTGATGCTTTAAAAAGAGCACTCAGCACAGCCCCCGCAATACAGGTCCCAGATCCACTTTCCCCTTATGCAATTGAGGTTGCAAGCACCGACCGAACCCTTTCAGCCGTACTCCTCCAGGAACACCATGACCAATTATGTCCTGTAGCATACGCCTCACGCATGTTAGACCCTGTAGTGCAAGGCACCTGCTCGCAGTTTTTTGGGCAGTACAGTACTTTGCCTCCATACAGGACGCAACCCCATCACCATCCTCACAGAATACACCCCAACACAGCTATTGTTAGACGGCACAGTCAGCCAAATCCGCGCAGCCCGTTGGACCTTTCTTTTCCAGGGACGGGACATTACAGTAAAAAGAACCAAGACCCACACCTTCCTTGCTGATAATTTGCAATATGCAGGTGTGAAATCATCACCACCAAACAGAACACAGGCCCATTTATACCCAAAACACCTCCCAGGAAAACAGGTAGTACACCCCAGAAACCCCAGCCCACAGACACGTGCGCCCCCCCTGAAGATTTATGTGGATGGCTCCTCCACAGTCCTAAATGGAAAGAGAATTACCGGTTGCAGTATTTACGTAGAGGACGTGCAGGGGTGTGCCCTAGATGAGATTGCATTAAAGTTGCCAGGACACTTAGGCTCGCAGGCAGCAGAACTGGCAGCGATCGCGTACATTGTCGACCACCCCGACTCGTTCCCGACCCCAGCAGACATCTATTCGGATAGCTTGTACGTATGCAATATTTTGATGGAATTCCTACCCCTGTGGGAAACGAGAGGATTTGTTTCCGCGGACGGTAAACCCCTACCCTCGGCCCCATTACTCCGCCACATCTCAAAGACAGCTAAGGATAGAAAATATGGAATAATTAAGGTTCACAGTCATCACCGTTCTTTCCCCCCTGGTAACGTTAAAGCAGACACCCTAGCGAAGGCAGGCTACAGGCATGGTTACTTTTGGAACCCCCCCGAGAGCACCCCAGTACACATGGTTCAGGTCTCATAGACCAATATTGAGGATTTAGCGAAGGCACAGAAAAAGGACGAGAAACTCAGGGAAGTTTTAAAGGGTACCTTACCAGCCCCGTATGATAAATACAAGAATGCAATAACCACACATGACAATGTGATTTTAAAGGATGGCATTTATATAGTTCCCAGCCAGGACTGGAACCAGATCATTTGTCAGTTCCACGATAATCATGGACATCAAGGTATTGAACCCTCCCTAGCCCACCTCAGATCGCTCTGCTGGTGGCCTGATTTAAAAGCCGATGTTACCCACTACATAGAGAATTGCTTGATCTGTGCCCAGAACAATCCGGACAGGTATGCGAAAAAGCCTCAACTTAGTCATACCCGCCAGGGTTGATGGACCCTGGACAAATCTACAGATAGACTATATAACACCCCTACCCCCTTGTAGAAATGGTTATAAGTATGTGTTGGTGGACATCGACACCTTCACAAAATGGGTGGAAGCTTTTCCATCGAGAACTAATACGGCCAAAACAACAGCTAAAATACTAACGCAGCACATCTTTACAAGATGGGGCCTCCCCCGCAGTATAGAATCCGATCAAGGCTCCCATTTCACAGGACGTGTAATGAAAAACATCCTCACGATTTTCGGCATTCGACAAAAGTTTCACATAGCATACCACCCCCAGTCAAGTGGTATTGTAGAGAGGATGAACAGGACATTAAAAGCCACCCTCAGGAAAATGGTACAGCAGAATAACAGCACCTGGGATTCAGTTCTCCCATTTGCTTTAATGTTTATAAGGAACACGGTATCCACATCCACAGGATACACCCCCCGCATTCTCATGACCGGACGCCCCATGAAAGGGACAGAGTATTTATTAGGACTGGATTTGGCCAGCCCCGCAGTCACAGCCCTGATGCATGAAAATGCTGTACAACAATTGATAGAGAACATAAAGGCAGCCCAACCCGCAGCAGCTGTGAGACTTGGGACCAGGAGGAAACAGAGCAAGGCTTGTTTCGACAAAACAGTACACGCCACTAAGTTTGCAGTAGGGCAGCAAGTGATGCTTTCCCTATACAACCGCAGTTCATTCCTTTCCCCTAAATTATCCGGAACGTACTCCATTTCAGACAAAGTCAGCCCCTCGGTATACAAGATTACATATCCCAATGGGAAGTCTACGTGGTTTCACATAAACCAGCTCAAGGCTTATGGCTCGCAGAATAGCCACACACACCACATCCTGCTCGCAGCAACAGACTAGCACGCCCCGCCCACAGATGACGTTTTCCTACCCTCCCCCAACCAGTCCAGCCCGTCCTCAGACACGACTTCAACTCCACCCCCAGAGGCATGACTCCGCCTCTCCCTTCCTTCATCCAGCAGCGACAATGACAGTGATAGTGATCACGATGACGATAGCCACAGCACACCACGTTCCGATTATCCCCCTGTACCAGGCCCCACTCCCAGCGAATCTGAGCATGATTCCACTGACCCCTTCGAGATTGCATATATCAAAGCCCCTGACCCAGACCCACCGCCCGACGATTACGGAATGAAACCTAGTAGCTCCAACCTCGACACACGATTCTGGCACTGAGACTCATCCGGAATGATGAGATGGACCCCAATTCGCCCCAAGCAGCTTTAGCACGATTACTACAGTCAAGAGTTTGGCAGCCGGGAGAAGATGATGACATAGGGTCTGGCTCCCACCAAACAAATCCCTTTGTGACCCTGTTCGCTATTGAACAGATGATGGAAAAAAGGAACCGACGGAGAAATATGGTGTCCTTTCTGATGGAACCTGCACCATGTTTGTTGTATGTTTGTTCGTTAATGTCAAGTGGTGTTTGTAAACTTGAAACTTTTTCACGGCCCCACGTCACCACTCCTTTGACGCCCAATGCCTGTTAGAGGAACAAGTTTGTCCCAGGCCAACTGTTCAGAGGAACTAGTTTGTCAACAGAAACCAGTTCAGAGGAACTAGTTTGTCAACAGAAACCAGTTTAGAGGTACACGTTTGTCAGCAGACACAAGGCAACCCCCACGACGACCACATTCTTACCCGTTCTTGCCGGTTGCTCAGGCAGTGGAGAAACGGCACTGGTCCCCGCCCTGCCTGCGGACCCTCCTCTGGTCAGCTACGCTCGGGTAGATCACAAACTGCATTGATCACTGTCCTACCCGGGATTCCACCCATTTCTTACCCGCTGCAGCGGCCCATACGCACCCCGTTTTGGCACTTTCAGTTCAAAATTCTTTTGTTTGGTTTTGGCAACCCTTAGGTTGCTTCCATATGCTATTTACATCCTCAAACACTAGGATGGTAGATTGCACAGGCTGCGAGACAGCTCGCACTATGTCAGTATTTGTCTCGGATGTCTTGTCCCAAATATTCGGTTTAACATTTCTCTTTATGTATTCTGTTAAATAAAGAAATGTAAACCTCTGTGTCTAACTGCCAGGCCAGAGAAATTTGTGTGCTGCTAATTTGTACATTTAAAATTTGGGGATTGTTTGAGTAAGGATAGTTTATTGAGGATAGTTAGAGGTTCCAGTTTTTTATTTTTCTATAATGCATGCATTAATGTCATAGCACCCCGTAGAGTTTTATAATAATGTAAGTATTAAAAATGATTTAGGTAAAATTGTGTTTCATAGGATAGGGCAGAGTAGAGCCTGATTATGGGTGCCCCGTTTGGTCAGAGAACGAAGATGATGCAGTAATGTGACCCTTCACGCTTCACGTTGAGGAGCACAAGGAGGGAGTGTAGCCATCTGGGATGGCCACATCCCGATTACAAAATGGACACTTTGCAAAGAATGCAGGGAAAATTGGACAATACCAAAAAAGCAAGTAGGTGCAAGGTCTGTCTGTTGATTAGCGCTGCAGCTCTTAGACAAGACCGATACTGCAGAACCATCTACATACTAATAAGCCATCCCCGGGAACAAAAGGCAACATTTAGGTAAACAATGCTAAGACAGACATCCCAGCGCCAGTGGAGACTAAAACAAAGCAAACCAACGGCCACCTAGGACACGCCCAGCAATCGGGGAACCCACCCCTCTATTGGAGGAAAATCAATAAGAACGATTGGGAAACGTCCCAATTAATTGGGGCCAAGTTCAAAGCCCGCCCAAAATCGCGTGAAGTCCTTTTGGGTATAAAAAGGATCCCCCAAGAGAGAATCGCTCTCTTGGCCTTGGCTCTCAGCGAGGAGAGACCTGCCAAAGCTGCTCCAGACCAAGTAAGTTCCAAGTCAATGCACGCTACGAGATAGACGCTCCTAGTTGCTATCCTGCAAACAGCTCAACCCAGCAGCCTCAGAACCGAGCAACAGCCATTGTTCCTCTGACTGAGTGGGCACCCGAAGCTAAGTATAGGCTTTTAGTAATAGTGATAGTTTAGGCTGCAGAGTTTTATGCATGAGTAGATTTGACGGTGTGTAAATAAATGAGCATTGCTTTTGAACTTACTAACTGGTGTATCGAGTCTTTGATCAGTATTCGGTTCTGAACCTTGTGGCGGTATCGAAAGATACCTGGCGACTCTTGAGCAAACGTAATTAAACGGAGCCAAATTAAGAGACAACAGCAAGTTAGCAACAGGGGATAGGGTGGAAGTGAGGGCTTAAGTGCGTCGGTGCTGACTCGATGGGCTGATTGGCCTCTTGCTGCATTGTATGTTCTATTTTAATGACCTTTGGGATTCAACTTTTCCCGTTGGCAGCTCACCCTCACCTGTGGATTTCCTGGTGACATGGTGGCTTCAATGGCAAATCCCATTGACAAGCGGCAGGAAGATAGAATTCCGCCACCAGCGAACAGCGCGCCGCTGAGAAACACGGGCCGGGGGAATCAGAGAATCCCACCCTATGGCTGGCCTTTCAGAATGGTAGAATCATCTGTGCCTGCCCCGAACATTCACCTTGGCTTCAATCTCTGGATGATTTATTTTCCCCTTTACTAATTGTTGGGAGTGAATTATATTAACTTCTGATCACTTTTCACCTCTTATTTTATACCCTAGTGGCTTTGCTGGCTGCTTTTCTTAACATCCATCTGCTAGCTCTTCGTTTTGTGCTTTGATTTGTACTCAGCAGCCTCAATGCTCATCCTTACACTACTGCACATTTCTCTGTGAAGTTATGACCTTTAAATCTCTTTTTCCAAAACATTACCAATTTTTGTCCGTGAAAATATAAAGTATTTTTATGCTTGAAGGCATCGTTTTGACATGTAACTTTGCAAGATCTGTGCTTTTTATCTAAACATCCAGCAATGTAACTGCAATAAAACCTTCTTTAAAGCACAGAGAAATATTAATCTCAATAACTGAACTGTTTTGTGGTAGCAAAGGTGAAGCAATCTTCCTGGGCTCTCACTAAAATAACAAACATCTGCCAGTCAGCAGTTTTGCAATATGGACCCACAGCATCAGCTGAAAGGAACAAGTCCAAATATGCGTCTACTTGTTTTATGAAGTGCAGAACTGGATTGATCTGATCAGCAGTTTTCACAAACCCTCCCGGGCCTCGGCAGTGTTAAAGCACTGTGGCACAGCACTCCCAATCCCATTCATCTTCTTTTCACAGGCCTGGCCCAATCTTGTTCTCCTGGTGCTTTTACCTACATTAACGCTCTTCAACTGCAGATAACTCTAGTGTATTTGGCTGTGAATTGAACACTTCTGATATATCCCTGATAATCCTACTATAAAGCTGCAGAATATGCCTTTGATCTGCTGAATGCTCACACTGATTACCAATTGCCACGTACATGCTACGTAGGAAAGCACAGAAGTCATTCAAGCCTCCATGTAACAAGTACCAGTTTATAGTTCCTCCCAGAGCTAAAATAACCTTGCACAACCGTGAGAAACAACTTGATAATAGTAATTGTCTCATCGTCAATTTACCTATTATTTCCCTCAAACAATTTAATTCGGATGTTTACACCAGAGCCTGTTCAGGCTTTTAAAGTCACTCCATCATATTCAATGTTCCCTCCCTCTGCCAGCTGAAAACCTTCTCCTTTTACTTCAAAACATTTACAATATTAATGCTATCAGAATGTAATAAGTTTATTAAATTAACTTGATTAACATTCATTTAATGCTTTAATACCTTCTCAATACATTATTAACTTATTTTATTATATTTAGCCGACACAGATCTGAAACTGGAAAGAAACACTGCTTGTAAGCAGCCATTTATTCATAGACTCCTGACAGTGCAGAAGGGGGCCATTCAGTCCATTGAGTCTGCAACTGCCCTCCGAAACAGCACCTTACCGAGGCCCACTCCCCCGCCCTATTCCCATAACCCCACCTAACCTGCACATGTTTGGACTGTGGGAGGAAACAGGAGCACCTGGAGGAAAGCCACCCAGACACTGGGAGAATGCACAAGCTTCACACAGTCACCCAAGGCTAGAATTGAACCTGGGTCCCTTCTGCTGTGAGGCAGCAGTGCTAACCACTGTACTACCATACCGCCCTATTGTTTTGTGTAACCATGTATCACACTTACCCAGTTCTGCTTTATAGTCCAGGAGCTCATTCTTAATGTAAT
Source organism: Scyliorhinus torazame (assembly GCF_047496885.1). Classification (NCBI taxonomy): domain Eukaryota; kingdom Metazoa; phylum Chordata; class Chondrichthyes; order Carcharhiniformes; family Scyliorhinidae; genus Scyliorhinus; species Scyliorhinus torazame. The sequence continues at coordinate 133,969,521 of NC_092722.1, forward strand.
AAACATACACCTGAAATTTCTGTGAATGGGAAGAGGAGGGGAGGAGGGAGAGGGAGAGGGTGGTGGTGGGGGGGGGGGGGGGGGGTGGAAGCTTTTCCAACCAACTGGGGGGGGGGGGGGGGGGGAGAGATGGAAGCTTTTCCAACCAACTGCCTTATCTTCAGCAGAATCCTAGGAATACTGACATAATGCCTTGTTAACGGGTTGTCTGTTGTTTGCATTCATCTGCTAAAGTCAAGACAGTAGATTAGGGACACACCAAAGACATTCTGCTTGATTTTCCTTTAGAGAGTCTAACATTAGGTCATTTCGGACTTGATTTTTCAATCTGCATTGTGACAACTACATACCTCAAGTTTAGTTTATTCTCATGAAGCTGAAGATATAGGAAGACAGGGGTCAACATATGGCCTGGATTTTTGCTCTCAGGTCAGAAGCCCAGGGCCGAGACATTTCACAGCTTCATGAACTCGACCAGCACAGCAGAGACCCAGGAATTAGGATTTTGGTCCATGGGGCAGGTTGGATTAGGAGTGACCAGGTGCTCAGGGGGCTGGCCGGAACGCACAAAGGCCTGAATTTGCTGCACAAACAAAAATGTCCCCTCTAGCCTCACCTCTCCTTCACCCCTTCATACACACCCCATGTCCCATCATGCCATCCCAAGCCACCTTATACCATCCACTGATTCCCTTGGACCCCCGTACCCTCAATGCCAACTCTACCCACTTCCAACAGTCCTTCATGCTCCCCATGCCAACTCATGCCCTCCTCAACCCCCAGGCATTTCTGGCTCTATGTCAGTTTAATCCCAACTCCTGTCAACCCATGCTCCCCACAAACTATCTTTGCCCTTACCCCCTCCATGCCAACTCACATAGTATCTACCATGGGCAAACCTCAGTAGCTATGCTGACATATAGTAACGTGTCTACTGAATTACACCATTCTTTTCTTTAAAGTCCTATTGATGAAAAACATTCAAAACATTGAAATTCCTTAAAGTAATCCATTATGAAAACAAACATCTCGATTCTATAACCACTAGGAGATGTCAATCAAACTGCTCACTTGACAGCATTCCACTGTGATAGCGTTAGGTTGTAAAATCAGTCATGCAGCACAAGTCCTATAATGATAACCCTCAGGATTATGTCAGGATTATGTAAAGTGAAACAGGCAGCACTGTTTCTTCAAAACTCCAAATTAATTCCCTTGGCAGCCTTAACAGTTCCTTGACAGCTTTGATAGTTTTGACAGTACAAATGAGTGTATGTGCATTTTACGCACATTCAGGTCTATTTTTAAGAATCTCAAATGACACATACCCTGTACCCAAGGGTCACCAAATGGCACCTGATCTTCTAAAGGTGCCCCAGGACCAAATACAAAGGGTAACATATCTCCAAAAAGGTACCATGGTTATGCAAATGAATCGACAACATTCAGACCTGCTTCTGCCTGATCTAATTTATATTCTTCAGGTTTTAATCATCTGCCTCATCAAACTCACACGAGTGGCAGCAACTGCTGATTTATGTGGACAGCTGCCTCTGGGAACCACAAATACGCATCCCTCCCACTGTGAAAATGATGGAGGCCGGATTCAGGAGCAGGATTTTAGAATTTGAGCCACTGTCGGATCTTTTGTGCAGAAAATTCAGGCCTACATATCCATTTCTCCCTCAACCCTGAGTAACCCATGGGCATAAAGTACCAAGTGAGATTTACACTTGAATTGTTGCAACCCTTCAAGAACCAGCACTAGGAAGCTCCTGTACTTAGTTCGAGCTATATCATGAGACTAATGACCCAAAAGTAGGAAACAGCTGGTCTTCATTGCTGCCTAATTATCTTATTTTACCTGTAGATTTGGTTTTACAGGTTCTAGCCCATTTTCCAATAACTTTCGAAAAGGTTGTTCTTCATTTCTTATTGTTAGAAGTCATTACTGCAGGCTTCAGAACCAAGAGCTGAAGGGGTTGGATTACGAGGAGAGGTTAAGTAGACTGGGACTGTACTCGTTGGAATTTAGAAGCATGAGGGGGGATCTTATAGAAACATATAAGATTATGAAGGGAATAGACAGGATAGATGCGGGCAGGTTGTTTCCACTGGCGGGTGAAAGCAGAACTAGGGGGCATAGCCTCAAAATAAGGGGAAGTAGATTTAGGACTGAGTTTAGGAGAAACCTCTTCACCCAAAGGGTTGTGAATCTATGGAATTCCATGCCCAGTGAAGCAGTAGAGGCTCCTTCATTAAATGTTTTTAAGATAAAGATAGATAGATTTTTGAAGAATAAGGGGATTAAGGGTTATGGTGTTCGGGCCGGAAAGTGGAGCTGAGTCCACAAAAGATCAGCCATGATCTCATTGAATCGTGGAGCAGGCTCGAGGGACCAGATGGCCTACTCCTGCTCCTAGTTCTTATGGTCTTCTTATGTAAATTCAATGATGTCCTCACTCAGCGTTCATTCTTGTTAAAATGATCAGTGCCGAATTCATCCGTCCTTATTCTAACAATCTTGAAACAATTGTGATGTCCCTACTGCCAGCTCTTCACCAGATTGATCAAACATGGGACCCAACTCTTACCCTTGATTGGTTTGAGTTTGGTCTCTATGACGCATTTACCGTAGAAACCACTAATATATCACCCAGAGAAAAACTGTGGTATTCAAGTATTTTCAAAGTTCATAATTCCTGTATTTATGAAGCTGGAGTTAATTGTGGGCAGCACAGTGGTTAGCACTGTTGCTTCACAGCGCCAGGGTCCCAGGTTTGTTTCCCGGCTTCGGTCACTGTCTGAGCGGAGCCTATGCGTTCTCCCTGTGTCTGCGTGGGTTTCCTCCGGGTGCTCCGATTTCCTCCCACAAGTCCTGAAAGACGTATTGTTAGGTAATTTGGACATTCTGAATTATCCCTCCATGTACCCGAACAGGTGCTGGAATGTGGCAACTAGAGGCTTTTCATTGTAACTTCATTATAGTGTTAAATGTAAGCCTACTTGTGACAATAAAGATTATTATATTATTATTAAAAAATCCTGTTAATGTATCAAGTTCATGATGTCCTTTGGATACCAGCAAATTTTAAAATGAATGCTTAGTCAGTACCTACCAACCATCAATTCTTCAAACTGCATAGATTGAGAAGAATACAAGAGGATAATGGATAAACGTTGATTATTAGGAGACAGTACACACTGAGAATGCAAATCAAGATATTCGGCTCTCCCAGTTCAGGAGCTTTTCCTTAATTCCTTTAAATCCTGGCAGGTATCTAAATGGTGCAGCATTGCTTTTACTCATGGCCAGTCAAGAACTCCCCATCACTATCAAATTTGAGCTGGATTGATTGAACAAGGGGAGGATAAAGGACTGAAATTTGTTTTCCACTGATGCTTCACTGAACAGTAGACTGAATATTGTCCCTTAATAAAGAGGAAATCAAGCCAGCCATGCCTTCTGTATTACTAGAATACAGCGTTAAAGACAGTAAGTTTCATTAACTGATAGTAGGAAAAATACAAATTAGTGTTACACAGTAGCATTTGATTTCAAGGGTTAGGATCCTCCAAACTCTTAGTTCACGAGATTGAATATCTCCTCACCCCCTCCCCCCCTCCCCCACCCCATACTTTAAAAAAATCTAATTTCTTAACTGAAACCAGATAAGTATACATAAGATATTTATAAGTTAGACCCTATGTAAGTGTATAAGTGTAATTAGATCCTATGCATATGTAGATGTGTAATTAGATCCTACGCATATATCTAAGTATCGTAAGATCTGACCAACACATTTCTACATATCTTCGTTTGAAGGAGTGGCATTAAAAATCAAGCTGGTCCAAATTCAGCAATTAGGCAACATTTTGTATCCTCCATACAGGTTCGCACTGATTATCAAAATATATATATTTTTCTGCCAGTAGTAATAGATTGTAATAGATTACACAGTAAAAGCGAACTACTGCGAATGCTGAAAATAGGAACAGTCATACAGACTCGAAGCATTAGCTCTGTTTCTCTCTCCACAGATGCTGCCAGCCCTGCTGAGATTTTTCCAGCATTTCCTGTTTTTATTACAGATTACAGCATTTGATACTTTACTCCACAAATTTCAATCAATTTACTCACAAAAATTCAGAAATAATGCATACCTTACACCTTTCATGTTGCTGATCTACTTTACACCTGGCTGTTGTTGAGTATTTCTACACTGGAGCCTCAGGCTCTGTGCGTAGGTTGGCAGAGTAAGTTAACTTGTGGAAAGTCAGTAGAAAAAGGAAGTTTGAAAACCATTTTTAGTAATCCAGCTCCCTGGTCATTCTTTCAGTTTTGCTTCAGAGAAAAACAGAGCAATATCGAGCCTTTTGAAAGTTTCACTGAGTTGAAGCCAAAGCTGTAAGGTATCCACAATTAGAGCTGGGCTGTGCCTGGGAACTTCCTTGTTTTCTACGTAAATGATTACAGGTGAAGTGAGATTTGACCTGACAATTGTGGGTGTGTTCCTGAAGCAATGTTCCAGGAAAGCTCACAGTGATTACATTTTTATGCTTCCCCTATCACCTGGTGCTCATTTATATCTTATCAGTGTGAAAATTCTGGGGCAGGGTTTTGGATTTGGAGGTCTGTTGATGGGATCAAATTGAGGTCCCAAACTGCACTGTGTCAGAAGCAGTCACCCGACAGTGATTTTCACTGAATTGGCCAATTATTGGCTAGAGGACGCACTTGCTATTCAATTAAGGACAACAGGTGGTGCAATGGCACAGTGGTTAGCACTGCTGCCTCTCATAGCGCCAGGGACCCGGGTTCAATTCTGGCCTTGGGTGACTGTGTGGTGTTTGCACATTCTCCCCGCATCTGCGTGGGTTTCCTCCGGGTGCTCTGGTTTCTTCCCACAGTCCAAGGAGCTGCAGGTCACGTGATTTGGCCATGTTAAATTGCCCCTTAGTGTCCAAGGATGTGTAGGATAGGTGGGGTTATGAGAATGGGGTGGGGGAGTGGGCCCAGTGGAGTACTCTTTCAGAGGGTCGATGCTGACATGATGGGACGAAAAACCTCCTTCTGCACTATAGTAACTCTATGGTTCTATGGGTGGGCGCTTAGAGCTCAAGGGCAAATAGAAAGCCCCCCCCCACCACTGAAGGAGCTTTGCCCACTGTTGAAGTAAGGGAGAGAGAGAGGGAGACTCTTCATCTTGAGATGCCCCCTCCGAAACGTAAAAAGTTTTGAAATAAACAATTGGCACCGCTGGTGAGCCACCATTTGTAAGGGAAACCCCTGATGCTTGCGGCTGCAGCTGTGGCCAGACAGGTCTCAAAGTCAGCCTGGAAAATTCCAGTCAGCCTCTGGTGATTGACAGCATGAAATTAGGCACCTGCTTGTTTCCATTTTACCCTCATATCAGGGTGAAAATATTGTCTGACCTGTCAGGCGGCAGAAAGATTCTAGAATGAAACCCAGTTACACTGCCCCTTTCTCCTGTTCCAGGGTTTCCTCAGGTAGAAGGAGCAGGAGGGGGGTCCTCGTGGTCAGGGACCGAGTGCCCATCGGACATCTCTCCCCGGTGAAGCTTTTGGACAGGAGAGCTGCCGCCTCGCCTGGTTGGTAACTGTTTGAGATGGCACTTTCACTTGGCAGGGGTGGAAATCCTGCCTCAAACCAATTAAAGTCCCAATGGCCATTAAATGCCTGTCAGGATAGTTGACCAAATGCAGAATACACCACGGATTCATACAAACATACGAATCAGGTCTAGACTATTTGGCTACTCGAACCGGCTCCAGTGAGATCGTGGCTAATCTGTTTGTTCCCCCAACACATTCTGGCCTGCCCCCAATAACCTTTGACTCCCTTGTTGGTCAAGAACCTATCTAATCATGCCTCATCACTGGCACACTCATCAATGTAATGGACAAGCTATCAGTGGGACTAGAAAATGGAGGTTTCAACATATCCTTAAAAAGACAGACCCATGTGGTTTCCCATATCAACATTTTGATTTCATTTCACCCTGGCTTTTTGATGCATCTGTGAATGTTTCATTTACTGAAGTGGGTGATCGGAGGAAAGGGGCTCCTGGGAGCTGAGAACAGTAAGTCCCATGGGATGGTGTTGACATGTGTGGTAAACTACAGTATTGCATTGCGTTGCATTGCATTGTGTTGTGTTGTACATGCCTGGGCTTGTCCCTGCTGGCTCCGCCTGTGGCCCCTCCCCTCAGGCTCATGTATAAAGGTGGCAAGTCTCCACCTCCGCCCCAGTTCGGGACAGAGGCCAGGAGGCTAGCTGTTTATTGTATTAAAGCCTCCGTTACATTCATCACTCGTCGTGTGCTTATTGATGGCATATCAATTTAATACACTAAACTTTAAGATTAACTCATCACTGAAGCCTGATCGCCTGGAGCTGGACCCACAGGCAGCCGACGCCACAGAAACTTTTGAGCACTGGCTAAGCTGCTTCGAAGCGTACCTCGCATCCTTCACCGAAGACTTCACAGACCTCCAGAAGAAGCAGATCCTCCATGCACGGGTGAACCCAAGACTCTTTCTCCTCATCAGGGACGGCCCCTCGTATGCGGATGCAGTAATGCTACTGAAGGGACAATACGTGAAATCCTTTAACGAGGTGTATGCTAGGCACCTCGAGACGGCAACGCCCTGGGGAATCCGATGCAGAATTCCTGCGTGCCTTACGTATACTCTGCCGGAACTGTGAATGCCAGGCGATATCGGCTACCCAGCACGCGGAGCTGCTGATCAGGGACGCTTACGTCGCAGGCATGAAATCAAACTATATCCACCAGCGATTACTAGAAGGCGGGACACTCGGCCTCCCAGAGACAGTGCAACTCTCTAACTTGCTGGAGGTGGCCTCCCAGAACATGGAGGCCTACACCTCCGACCGCGCGGCACCCTCGTGGGCCTCGTGGGCGCAGCCATCAACCGACCCGGGTGTGACGCCAGCCTGTGCCGCGCAGCGGCCCGCCAACGCAGGAGGCCAGAGGTGCTACTTTTGCGGCCAGAGTAATCACCCCAGACAACGCTGCCTGGCACGGAATGCAACTTGTAACGGCTGTGGGAAGAAGGGCCACTTTTCAAAAGCCTGCCAGACCCGATCTCCTCCTAAAACTTCTAGGCCCAGCAGCGCTGTCTGTCGGGGCCGCCCCCAGCTGCCACGCCACCCGCCATGTGCGACCTGTGGCGCCGCCATCTTCAATTTCGGCCGCCACATGCGAACCATGGGGGCCGCCACCTTTAATGCATCCTCCAACCGCCATGCGTGACCCATGGGGGCCACCATCTTGGACGCCATCGCCACTGCCACCCGCCACGCGCGACCCATGGGGGCCACCATCTTGGACGCCATTGCCGTTGCCACCCGCCATGCGCGACTTGTGGGGGCCGCCATCTTGGGACCACTCTGCAGCCTGCCGGGAGCCCAGCTCGCCGACCGTATGCTGGCCGCCGCTACCTCAGACCGGCCTACCAACCGCCTTCCGAAGCTCGCCTCCATCATGGCCGCACCACCTCGCGAAGTCTACGATGACCGTCAAGATCAACGGGCACGAAACGGCCTGCCTTTTCTACACCGGGAGCACAGACAGCTTCATACACCCAGATACGGTAAGGCACTGCTCCCTCCCCATCCTACCCGCGACCCAGAAAATCTCCCTGGCTTCCGGATCCCACGCAGTAGAAATCCGGGGGTACTGTGTCGCGACCCTTACTGTACAAGGCGTAGAGTATGCAACTTCAAACTCTACGTCCTTCCCCATCTCTGTGCTGCCCTATTGCTGGGGCTCGACTTCCAGTGCCACCTCCAGAGCCTTCCTTTAAAGTTCGGCGGACCCCTGCCCCCCCTCACCGTCTGTGAGCCTCGCGGCCCTTAAGGTCGCCCCACCCTCCCTCTTTGCAAATCTCATCCCGGACTGTAAGCCTGTCGCTACCAGGAGCAGACGATATAGTGCCCGGGATAGAGCCTTTATCAGGTCGTAGATCCAGCGACTCCTATGAGAGGGGATCATTGAGGCTAGTACAGCCCCTGGAGCACTAAAGTGGTGGTTGTCAAGACTGGGGAGAAGCACCGGATGGTCATCGATACAGCCAGACCATCAACCGGTACACGCAGCTTGATGCGTACCCCCTCCTCCGCATATCTGACATGGGCAATCAGATTGCGCAGTATCGAGTCTTCTCCACGGTTGACTTGAAGTACGCGTACCACCAGCTCCCTATTCGCCCGGAGGACCGCAATACACTGCCTTCGAGGCAGATGGCCGCCTCTACCACTTCCTCAGGGTCCCCTTCGGTGTCACCAATGGGGTCTCGATCTTCCAAAGAGAAATGGACCAATTGGTTGACCAGTACGGGCTGCGGGCCACGTTCCCATACTTAGACAATGTCACCATCTGTGGCCATGACCAGCAGGACCATGACGAGAACCTCCGGCACTTCCTCCACACCGCTAAACTCCTGAACCTCACCTATAATAGAGAAAAATGCATCTTCTGCACAACCCGCCTAGCCATCCTCGGCTACGTCGTGGAACACGGAGTCCTAGGGACCGACCCCGACCGCATGCGCCCCCTCCTGGAACTCCCCCTCCCCCACTGCCCCAAAGCCCTGAAGAGATGCCTGGGGTTCTTCTCGTACTATGCCCAATTATGGGGACAAGGCCCGTCCACTGATCAAATCCACCGTTTTTCACCCTGACGGCTGAGGCCCGACTGGCCTCCAATCGCATCAAGGCAGATATTGCCAAAGCCGCGATGCACGCTGTGGACGAGTCCATCCCATTCCAGGTGGAGAGCGATGCGTCAGACTTTGCTCTGGCTGTTACACTCAACCAGGCGGGCAGGCCCGTGGCTTGTTTCTCCCGTACCCTCCATGCCTCCGAAATACGACACTCCTCCATCGAAAAGGAAGCACAAACCATTGTATAAGCTGTGCGACATTGGAGGCATTACCTGGCTGGCAGGCGATTCACTCTCCTCACTGACCAACAGTCGGTTGCCTTCATGTTCAATGATGTGGAGATGTCGGCGTTGGACTGGGGTGAGCACATTAAGAAGTTTTACAACACCAGGTTAAAGACCAACAGGTTTGTTTCAATGTCACTAGCTTTCGGAGCGCTGCTCCTTCCTCAGGTGAATGAAGGGGTATGTTCCAGAAACATATATATAGACAGATTCAAAGATGCCAGACAATGCTTGGAATGCGAGCATTAGCAGGTGATTAAATCTTTACAGATCCAGAGATGGGGTAACCCCAGGTTAAAGAGGTGTGAATTGTGTCAAGCCAGGACAGTTGGTAGGATTTCGCAGGCCAGATGGTGGGGGATGAATGTAATGTGACATGAATCCCAGGTCCCGGTTGAGGCCGCACTCATGTGTGCGGAACTTGGCTATAAGCTTCTGCTCGGCGATTCTGCGTTGTCGCGCGTCCTGAAGGCCGCCTTGGAGAACGCTTACCCGGAGATCAGAGGCTGAATGCCCTTGACTGCTGAAGTGTTCCCCGACTGGAAAGGAACATTCCTGCCTGGTGATTGTCGCACGATGTCCGTTCATTCGTTGTCGTAGCGTCTGCTTGGTCTCGCCAATGTACCACGCTTCGGGACATCAATTCCTGCAGTGTATGAGGTAGACAACGTTGGCGGAGACGCACCGCGTACCTGGTGGGTGGTGTTCTCACGTGTAATGATGGTATCCATGTCGATGATCTGGCATGTCTTGCAGAGATTGCTATGGCAGGGTTGTGTGGTGTCGTGGTCACTGTTCTGAAGGCTGAGTAGTTTGCTGCAAACAATGGTTTGTTTGAGGTTGCGCGGTTGTTTCAAGTAGTGGGGGTGTGGGGATGACCTTGGCAAGATGTTCATCTTCATCGATGACGTGTTGAAGGCTGTGAAGAAGATGTCGTAGTTTCTCCGCTCCGGGAAAGTACTGGACGACGAAGGGTATTCTGTCGGTTGTGTCCCATGTTTGTCTTCTGAGGAGGTTGGTGCGGTTTTTTGCTGTGGCACGTTGGAACTGTCGATCGATGAGTCGAGCGCCATATCCCGTTCGTACACAGAATGTGGTAAACCACGGTATTACATTGTATTGCATTGTGTTGTGTTGTACATGCCTGGGCTTGTCCCAGCTGGCTCCGCCTGTGGCTCCTCCCCTCGGGCTCATGTATAAAGGTGGCAAGTCTCCGCCTCCGACCCAGTTCGGGTCAAAGGCCAGGAGGCTTGCTGTTTAGTATATTAAAGCCTCAGTTACATTCATCACTCGTCGTGTGTTATTGAAGGCATATCAACATGACGTTGGGAAGTTGGTGAGACAGTCAATGAAAACACCAGCATCACAATCACTGCCACACAAAATAATAAAGCATTCGACGAACCCTCCACTTTGACCAAGGTTAAGTGAAGGCAGTTTTCCATGTTCACGACCAACATAACTAATAGAGCATGACTCGTATCCTTACCCAGCACACACTTCCTGCATGATTAACTGGGCAGAATGAAACCTGCACAATTCAAAAGTAACCTCTGGAACATTGTTACTGCCAGACCACTGTGAAAACGCATATTGGCAGTCACAAGAGAGTTGGGCTGCTCGTCAGGGAAAGGTGTTTAAAGGGAGCTAGTAGTTACAGACATTATAACCATGGCTTGGATGCAGATATCTGAATGAACAGACGTACGCCTATCAACCATATTCTTTCATAGCTGTGTTCAATTATTAAGGAAAATGTTGCACGCAGCCAGCCACAAAAGGAATTCAAGTGCAGAAGTTGGTTGTCAAAGCTTGAGCTAAAAAAGCTTTGGAAGCTATTCAAAGGCAGACAGCTAGTCTAAGGAGATGAAGGGCATGGGATGCAAAGTGCTGAGAGCAGGTTGGAAAAGGCAGAACAAGAGGAGCACAGTCAGTTTTAGATTCTTGTGGTATGCCAAAGTATTTAAAACCTTTATCACTATTTCTTCGAAGAGACGTGATTGTTTGAGCAGCTGAAGGAGCGCTTACATTAAAAAAATCATCGGGAATGGTTGAGAGAAAATTGAGAACTGATCAGAGGAGCATGTGAAGCTGTACAATTCTCGTCTTGTCCTCACCACACCCTTAATGGCATCTTACACTCAGAAGGAAGTAGTTCACCATTCGGAAGAGTTTGCGCTGGATGCAACACTGAGTATGAGTAAGGATGGGACCTGAGAGTGGAAGAGTGGGAACAAGCAGGGAATTAAAAATAATGCAGGTTTCCATTTGCCCAGTTACTGACATGAGAAGCGTGTGTCAGGTGAGGAGGTAAGTCGTGCTCTATTATTTGTGCCGGATAGCAAATCTTGGAGCACAGACCTCATGTTCAGGTGGTGCGGATGATTTCCACACATCTGAAGGAGTTGATGGAGAAGTGGAGTGAATGGACTAAATATATTTGCAACAGAAAGATTTTCAGAGCAAACTTGTTGTGCCCATTTTTGGGGGTTGGCTTTATGGGTGGTAAGCTACACCGGCCTATTTTCAGTCTCTTGGTTCTGCCAAACCTAAAGAAAATCCTTGTACACAATTTTAAAAAGATGCACGGTAAGTGGAAATCTTCATTCAACATGTAAATGATATTTGCTAAGGTCCCCCGAATGAACCAACGCATTGGGGACATCAGGTTTTGTGTAAATAACCTTGGCTGGTATTCCAGGGCAGTACTGAGAAAGTGTAGAAACATGGAATGGAATTTAATGCCTTTCCCCCATGGTGTGTTGGGTGGTGAGGGGGCATTTAATCAGGTTGGAGGATGGTGGACAGGCACCATTAAGTCCATTGAGGGACGAATCATGGCCTCCCAACCTCAAACCAATTGAAGCCCTTAAGGGGGCAATAGGGCCTCATCATGTCACCATGGCTATTCACCCAATGACAGGTGAGGCAACTCCTCACACAGGAAGCCTGAAAAGCAAATCCTGGGGAGGGTCCCTGCTCAAAGACACTCGGTGCCTGGTCAAGGGACCAAACAATGGGAAGGGAGGGGGGCTTGCTGAAAGCCACAACCCCATCCTTGCTGCTGATGCCCCTCCCCACCCTTCCCCAACTCCCTTCCCACCGCCACTCAATTCTGCCTTGGTCCATGACAATCCAAGGCCTCAGGCAGGTGTAGTGCCAACAGCAACCACTGTCTCCCCAGATGCACTGCAAATGAAGGACTGTCGCCCTCTGATTAACCAGGAGCTCTCAGTTGGCTCTCATGAGTCCTATATACCGAGGAAGGCCCAGTGCTGCCCAGTTAAGAGACTAAACAGCACTTAATATGAGGGGTCTTTCCCAGGGCAGAAGATGCGGATCTCTTGCTGTCTCTCCAGCTGGCAGTCGAGACCCCTGCTGCCTCCATTAGCTAATGCCCAGGTACTTCTCCCAGTTTCCTGGAATACATGCCTCCCTCAAGAGGGAAAGAAAGAAAATTAACAGGTATTCATCTGATTCATAAAAGCAAGATCCCATGAACAGCAAAGTGACTATCATGCTTGCCAAATAACAGCAGTCATTGACGTTCATATGATTAGGTATTCACATGCCGATTAGTAATTTGGTTTTGTTGGCAGAACTACATTAAAAGCTTCTCTTTGTTTCTTTATGCTGTCATTTCCCCCTGACTCATTCAGTCATAGATTAATGAATTCTGATCTTGTCAATCAAGCCCATTCTTCAGATAGCTGGGATGTTTTAATGCATTTCAAGTGGAACTCGTATGTAAGAGCTTGTTGACCACAGGGCAGGGGTATCATTAGGGGAAAGACACCCAAAATGGGGGAAAGGCCTAAATATACAAGTGGGTGTGAAATAAGCATCATTTTCACAATTTGCTTTTAGAAATCTTGATTTGGGGAAAATTTTGCATTGATATCATTCCCCAGATGCCCGCTCTTTAAACAAAACTTCAACAACTGTGCCATTGATCTTTTAACAACTTCTGTTTTCTGGGGAAAAAAAATCCGTTCCTTGCATTCAGAGTAATTAGAGTGTCACACACAGAACAAGAAAAGCTAAGTCTCCACATGCTCAGCCCTGTCCACTGACTGATAAAGGGAACCAACAGCATCTGGATTGGGTTCAATTCTCAACTTGTACTTATTTAATAAGGTGAGCCAACCAACTATTCGCCAATGTGTTCAGTCGACAAGTACAGCCTTGCTTGAAAAAACTGGTTATCCGACTTTTTTAAAAAATCTTAAAATCGAGGATCAAAATTGGTGTTTTGGAATGTTGTATAGCTTCTGTAAATAGGCGGAGAGCCAACACATCAGGCAGCACTTATGGGGAGAGGGGCCTGGTCATGATCAGGGAAAGGGAGCACAGTAGATAAGCATGTTCAATCAGTACACATTTCAGTCAACCCTGTTTTTGTGGTGTCCTAAAATTGTGTGATGTTTTTGAAGTTCCATTCCATTGGGAGATCCAATGACCCGAGCGCAGGCTGAATGCAAGCCTTTCAAACAAGCTGGAAAACGTCCTGTAGCTTCGTCCACATCTAGTCCATGACTTGAAGCATCATTTCATCCTCCTATGGTGGATTTTAGGTATTTGCTTGAGATGCGAGTCTGATAAATCCCCAAGACCTGGTAGTCTACATCCCAGAGTTCTTAAGAAAGTGGCCTTAGAAATAGTGGATGCATTGATGGCCATCTTTCAAAACTCCATACACTCTGGAACTGTTCCATCAGATTGGAAGGTAGCTAATGTAACCCCACTATTTAAAAAGGGAGGTAGAGAGAAAAGAGGGAATTATAGACCAGTCAGCCCGACGTCGGTAATGGTAGAAATGCTAGGGTCCATTGCGAATGATTTAATAACACAGCACTTGGAAAACAGTTGCAGGATCGAACAGAGTCAGCATGGATTTACGAAAGGGAAATCATGCTTGACAGATCTACTGGAATTCTTTGCGGATGTCACGACTAGAGTTGATGAGAGGGAGCCAGTGGATTTGGACTTTCAGAAGGCTTTTGACCAAGTCCCACATAAGAGATTAGCGTGTAAAATTAAAGCCCATGAGATTGGGGGTTGTGCATCATAGGAATAGTAATAAAGGGCAGCATGTGGCGCAGTGAATAGCACTGGGACTGCGGCACTGAGGACCCGGTTTCGAATCCTGGCCCTGGGTCACTGTCCGTGTGGAGTTTGCACATTCTCCCCATGGCTGAGTGGGTTTCACCCCCACAACCCAAAGATGTGCAGGTTAGGTGGATCGGTCACGCTAAATTGCCCCTTAATTGGAAATAAAAATTGGGTACTCTAAAATTGTAATAGTAATAGAAATCTCTACAGTGCAGAAGAAGGTCATTCGGCCCATCGAGTCTGCACTGGCCCTTGGAAAGAGCACCCTACTTAAGCCCAAATCCCCATCTATCCCTGTAACCCAGTAATCCCACCTAACGTTTTGGACACTAAGGGCCAATTTATCATGGCCAATCCACCTAACCAGCACATCTTTGGAATGTGGGAGGAAACCGGAGCACCCGAGGAAACCCATGCAGACACGGGGAGAACGTGCAAACTCCACACAGACAGTCACCCGAGGCGGGAATTGAACCCGGGTCCCTGGAGCTGTCAGGCAGCGGTGCTAACCACTGTGCTACCTGTCATCCCATAGGATGGAAAGCTGTTTGACAGAAGGGAAACAGAGAGTCAGAATAAACACATCGTTTTCCAAATGGCAGGCAGTGACTAGTGAGGTACCGCAGGGGTCAGTGCTACTACCCCAGATATTCACAATGTATATTAATTATTTAGATGAGGAAACTAAATGTAGTATCTCCAAATTTGAAGATGACATAAAGCTGGGTGGAAGGGTGAGCTATGAGGAGAGTGCAGAGATGCTTCGGAATGATTTGGATCGGTTGGGTGAATGGGCAAATGCGTGGCAGATGAAGTATAATGTGGATAAATGTGAAGTTATCCACTTTGGTAGAAAAACTAGGAAGGCAGTTTATTTTGTGAATGGCTATAGTTTGGTATGTTGATCTTCATAGTGAGAGGATTAACGTACAGGGGCAGAGATGTCTTTCTGCAGTAATACAGGGCCTTGGTGAGACCACGCTTAGAATACTGGATGCAGTTTTGGCCTCCTTATCTGAGGAAGGATGTTCTTGCTATGGAGGGAGTGCAGTGATGGTTCACCAGACTGATTCCTGGGATGGCGGGAATGATATTTGAGGAGTGATTGAGTCGGTTAGGTTTATACTTGCTGGAGTTTAGAAGAACGAGAGGCGATCTTATAGGAACCTATAATATTCTAACAGGACTAGACAGGTTAGTTGTATGAAGAGTGTTCCCGATGGTGGGGGAGTCTAGAACCAGGGGTCACAGACTGAGGACAGGGCTGAGATAAGGAGAAATTTCTTCACCCAGAGAGTGCTGTCTATTCACCACCGCAGAAAGAAGTTGAGGCCAAAACATTGTATGGTTTCAAGAAGGAGTTCGATATATCTCTTGGGGCTAAAGGAATCAAAGGATATGGGGAAAAAGCAGGAATAGATTACTGAGTTGGATGATCAGCCATGATAATAATGAATGGCGGCGGAGCAGGCTCGAAGGATCAAATGGCCTATTCCTGCTTCTATTTTCTCTGTAAACCTATCTCCCTAAATCAGTTTACAGGATTTGAACAGGTACCCTCTCTCTCTTACTAAGTTTACAGGTGGATTAATAAAAGGTTGATTTTAACAACCAGACTGGATGGTGGAGACTGTGAGCTGCACGCCTGTGAGTTGCCGTGTGAGGCCTGGTCCATTTGATAGTTGGATCTCATTTCTGATCAATCTGATCAGAAGTGGAAAACCACAAGCAGTATACTGGCTTTGGGTCTGTGAAGATCAGGCAAACTAGAGGTTGACAGGCCACAGTCAAATAAGTTATCTGGGCTGGGGGAGTTCAGGATGTTTTTGCGAATGTAAAGGGCAGAAGCTGGGCTGGCAGTGGCCCAGTCTATCATTGTTGAGCCCCTGACCCTCTGGGCCCTTCATAGGTAACCTTTACACTTGAATTACATGCTTAAGATGGGTGTCACTAAGTTTTACTGAACAAGATGTCTGTGGCAGAGTGTCCTATAGGCAGTTGACATAAAGTCCTATCTGTGGACCTAATTTGCATATATTATAAGACTACCACATGAATTAGGTGGCCAAACTTCCAGAATTGGCCTGGAGTCTCCAGGGACTGAAGATTAATCTCCAGGGCATCACTGTGTGCTACTCGGGAGGAAAACCACAACCACAAGGACAAGAACCAAAACTGAAGGAGGCTGGAGAGGAAATTGCTGAGGCCTTGACAGAAATCTTTGGATCCTCGCTGTCTTCAGGGGATGTCCCGGAGGACTGGAGAATAGCCAATGTTGTTCCTCTGTTTAAGAAGGGTGGCAGGGATAATCCCGGGAACTACAGGCCGGTGAGCCTTACTTCAGTGGTAGGGAAATTACTGGAGAGAATTCTTCGAGACAGGATCTACTCCCATTTGGAAGCAAATGGACGTATTAGTGAGAGGCAGCACGGTTTTGTGAAGGGGAGGTCGTGTCTCACTAACTTGATAGAGTTTTTCGAGGAGGTCACTAAGATGATTGATGCAGGTAGGGCAGTAGATGTTGTCTATATGGACTTCAGTAAGGCCTTTGACAAGGTCCCTCATGGTAGACTAGTACAAAAGGTGAAGTCACACGGGATCAGGGGTGAACTGGCAAGGTGGATACAGAACTGGCTAGGCCATAGAAGGCAGAGGGTAGCAATGGAGGGATGCTTTTCTAATTGGAGGGCTGTGACCAGTGGTGTTCCACAGGGATCAGTGCTGGGACCTTTGCTCTTTGTAGTATATATAAATGATTTGGAGGAAAATGTAACTGGTCTGATTAGTAAGTTTGCAGACGACACAAAGGTTGGTGGAATTGCGGATAGCGATGAGGACTGTCTGAGGATACAGCAGGATTTAGATTGTCTGGAGACTTGGGCAGAGAGATGGCAGATGGAGTTTAACCTGGACAAATGTGAGGTAATGCATTTTGGAAGGGCTAATGCAGGTAGGGAATATACAGTGAATGGTAGAACCCTCAAGAGTATTGAAAGTCAAAGAGATCTAGGAGTACAGGTCCACAGATCACTGAAAGGGGCTACACAGGTGGAGAAGGTAGTCAAGAAGGCATACGGCATGCTTGCCTTCATTGGCCGGGGCATTGAGTATAAGAATTGGCAAGTCATGTTGCAGCTGTATAGAACCTTAGTTAGGCCACACTTGGAGTATAGTGTTCAATTCTGGTCGCCACACTACCAGAAGGATGTGGAGGCTTTAGAGAGGGTGCAGAAGAGATTTACCAGAATGTTGCCTGGTATGGAGGGCATAAGCTATGAGGAGCGATTGAATAAACTCGGTTTGTTCTCACTGGAACGAAGGAGGTTGAGGGGCGACCTGATAGAGGTATACAAAATTATGAGGGGCATAGACAGAGTGGATAGTCAGAGGCTTTTCCCCAGGGTAGAGGGGTCAATTACTAGGGGGCATAGGTTTAAGGTGAGAGGGGCAAAGTTTAGAGTAGATGTACGAGGCAAGTTTTTTACGCAGAGGGTAGTGGGTGCCTGGAACTCACTACCGGAGGAGGTAGTGGAGGCAGGGACGATAGGGACATTTAAGGGGCATCTTGACAAATATATGAATAGGATGGGAATAGAAGGATACGGACCCAGGAAGTGTAGAAGATTGTAGTTTAGTCGGGCAGTATGGTCGGCACGGGCTTGGAGGGCCGAAGGGCCTGTTCCTGTGCTGTACATTTCTTTGTTCTTTGTTCTTTGTTGACATTAATATGGATTGGGCTTTTTTGTCATTTGCTTTGAACATTTCTCTTAGTCAGTTCTAAAATATTGAAAATGGGTGAAAAAACACCGTTTAACTTGTAGTCAAGCATCATCCAATAGGGTAAGGAGTCTTTCTACTTTCCAATTGGCCTAGGAAGGATGTTCTTCACAAGGATGGATGTGCTGGCCAGATAGCTGGAGTGTGAGGGCATTTAAGTCATGTGATGAAACCTCCAGGAATACGCAGTCACAGTTGGCAACGTACAGGCACCTCAATTGCCCAAGACCACAGGGTAATTGAATCAGCTAATGGCTCCTGAAGCTGTGGTATGAACACTTGGGCTTTAACCCCTGTTCCACCCCCAGAGTTACTGTAGAACCAGTGTACCAGCGTCCTGGTGAGTACCGGGACAGGATCGTGAACACAGGTTGACTTACTCAGGCCATTCTGCCCATTACCCTTGAGTCATAGGTCCAAGCTAATGCTCTGCTCATTTGAAGCTGGACGCCCCAGCCAACTTTGTGCACCAAAGGCTTATGCGGCAAAATAGAAAACTAGAGAAAGTTAACCAGCAGCTTCAAAAAAGCTGGTGCCAAATGAAAAAAGCTGCACCCCAGAAGAATGATTGCCACGTGACAACAAACAGTTCATGGGATTTGTAACTTGTGCCATGAGCAACAGTGGAATAAAAACTGAAAGTATAATGTGATGCCTGAAGGGAAATCCCAAACAGCGATGGTGCAAATAAAATTGATGGTGCATATCTAAATGGGTCCAGCCTATTTTTAGGTTTTACATTAAAAGGACTAGATTTTGGTGCATTTTGAACACTTTTATACTTAACGGTTAATAGATTTAAGGATTTTCAAATGATCAGCAACTTAATATTTCCCCAAAACCTCCATCAACAGTTTAACATTTTTTGCAATTCATAGAATCACTACAGTGCAGAAGGAGGCCATTCGGCCCATCGAGTCTGCACCGAAACTCTGAAAGAGCACCCTAACCAAGCTCCCGCACTATCCCTGCAACCCCATAACCCCACTCAACTCGCACATCCCTGGACACCAAGGGGCAATTTATCATGGCCAATCCAGATAACCTGCACATCTTTGGACTGTGAGAGGAAACCAGAGCACCCGGAGGAAACCCACGCAGACACGGGGATAAAGTGTAAACGCCACACAGACAGTCATCTGAGGCAGGAATTGAACCTGGATCCCTGGCGCAGTGAGGCAGCAGCGCTAACCATTGTACCACGTGCTGCAGTTCTTATATCGGTCCCTTACTACTATCAGGTTGGGATTTTTTGGCCGCAGTGTGGTACGTCTCGACATGGCGGATGCAGTGCTCCATCCAAACGTTCATTCACTGTGGCGGGATCAGAAGATCCCACTTGCTGGAGCGGCCGGAAAATGCCACCCCTTGTTTTCTATCTCCTATCAACTCGCCACATAGAAACTGTACCCCTTCAAACTCCTCATCCTTTCAGAGGGGTCACTCGTTTCTTCTTCAATGTTCCCACTTCACTCTGGCACTCTTCTCCCCCTCTGTCATTAATTCAATCTGTCATTTTTCTCCTCCTCTAAACCTGTTAAGCTCATGCTCACCATCCCCAAGCGCTCTCAGTTCCTGAGTTCTCCTAATTCTTCCAGCCAAAAGTGCTGCTCCTCACATTGCCCTTCACCCCAACCCTCCCCCACAGTACTACCCCCAGTTTTGCCCCTTCCCATTCCCTTTATTGACCTTCATTCCTCCTTTCATTACCATTCAACTTCCCCTATCATTACCGTCCTCCGACTTCAATGGTCATCCATTTACCCCATTTTATTACCATCCACGAGCTGCTCCTATCCTGTGTCCAGCTGCTAACATAACGGGCTGGATCACTTTCGATGCCCAAACAGAAAGGCAGGATCCGCAGATATTTAGATACTATAGGCCCAGCCCACGGTGTATTTCATCAGCAAATGTGAACACACTTAGCCAGGTCCCCAATGCTTCAGCTTGAAATGCTGATGGTTGGCAATGTATACATCAGCATCTCATTCAATATAACCCTGCTGATGGGTATTCTCTGCAGAAATTACTCCATCTCTCATCCTTCCTTCAAAAACCTCTTAGAAGCCTTGCTCTGTAAGTGTATTTTTGGTTCACCCCTCCTTTACCTCTTCCTGTCTAACGCACTATTTATTCTTCATGCTCTTTCAAAACGACAGTTCCCTATTTGATGGTTGATTACAGAAAATACAAGCTGTTGCATCATGTGCTGTTAAAAAGCACCATCAATCATCTTCACAGGACACAGAACATTCACCACTTGCTCTGGAATGGACAGTAAGGAACTATGAAATATTAACAAAGTGCACAATTCTACTCACGGGTAGTCTATTACATTGAATCGGTTCTGGAGAATATCTAAGGAATCCTAAAAGAAAAGAAAAAGGGCATTTATTTGTATCCATGCTTTGCAAAACACCACATGCAATATAGCAGTTTACATTCCAATGAAGACCAAAAATAATTAATAACATCATATTGCACAAAAAACTAAAAGGTTTATTATTATGGTAAAAATGATGGAACCATGGCCGGGATGCGCCCCTACCCGGCGGGGCAGGTGGTCCCGGCCGGATGGAGTGGTGGGAACCACTCCGGCGTCGGGCCGCCCCAAAGGTGCGGATGTCTCCACACCTTTAGGGGCCAAGCCTTCACCTTGAGGGGCTAGGCCCGCGCTGGGGTGGTTGGCGTGCCGCCAGCCGGCGGGAAAGGCCTTCGGCGCCACGCCAGCCGGGACCGAAGGTACTGCGGCGGGCGGCGGAAGTCCGTGCATGCGCGGGAGCATCAGCGGCTGCTGACGTCATCCCCACGCATGCGCAGGGGGGATGTCACTTCCGCATCGGTCATTGCGGAGGCTGTGGCCAAGGAGGAAGGAAAAGAGTGCCCCCATGGCACAGGCCCGCCCAGGGATCGATGGGCCCCGATCGCGGGCCAGGCCACATCGTGGGCCGGAGAACGCCGGGGGTGCCCCCCGACCGGTGTGATTCCCGCCCCCGCCGAATGTTTGGTGCCGGAGAATTCGGCGGCCGGCGGGGGCGGGATTCACGCCACCCCCAGGTGATTTTCCGACCCGGCGGGGGGTCGGCGAATCCCGCCCCATTAGTTTGGTTATTCAGCTGTGATCAATGAGATGATAGGTGCATCATATGTCTCTATTGTTTCAAAGGTAAATTTATTGTGTTTTGGTAATCTCTATGATGGCCTAGTTACTCTGCACATTCCTTAATGTGACACTGAAAAATACAATGAGCGGGATTCTCTCAGCCCGGGGCCAGGCCGGAGAATCCCCACAACCGGCGCAAATCGCGCCACGCCAACGGCACGCGATTCTCTGCAGAGATGAGGGTCGGTTTGGTGCCGACGTGGTTGGCGCAGCGCCGGTCAGGCGCCGTTCTACGCGGTCGGCCCGCCGATTTCTGGCCCGGGATGGGTTGAGCGGCAGTCGTAAAAAAGCCGAGTGCCACTGGCGCCGTCCACACCTGCTCTCAGCCGGCAGGAACTCAGCGTGGAAGGGCCGGGGGCCGGCCTTGAAGAGTGGGAGGGGGGAGGAGGATGGGGGGGGGGGGGGGGGTCCGACCCCGGGGGAGGCCCTCCGATGTGGCCTGGCCCGCGATCGGAGCCCACCGATCGGCGGGTCGGCCTCTCTGGCTGGGGGCCTCCTTTCTTCCGCGCCGGCACCTGTAGTCCTGCGACATGTTGCGTCGGGGCCGGCGCGTTGAAGGAAGCCACTGCGTATGCCGCGTTGCGCCGGTGCCACTGCGCGGATCCTGCGGCGCCCAGTTGACGGCAGGATCAGCAGCTGGAGCGGTGTAAACCGCTTCAGTGCCATGTTGGGCCCCTATAGGGGCCAAAATTGCTGATCCTGAGGCCGTGTTTACGCCGTCGAGAAACGTGACGGCATTTCCGACGTCAACACTTCGCCTCGGTATCACAGAATCCCGCCCCCCATCTCCCATCTCTAGGGCACAAGTCAGGAATGTGATGGCATATTCGCCCCTTGCTTGGATGAGGGCAACTCTAACAACACGAAAGAAGCTCAACACCATCCAGAACAACCAGCCCCGCTTTATTGGTATCCCTTCCACAAACATTCAATTCCTCCACCACCGTCACACAGTGGCAGCCATGTGTACCATCTACAAGATGCACTGCAGCTCCTTAGGAAGCACCCTCCAAACCAATGACTGCTATCATCTAGAAGGACAAGGGCAGCAGATACCTGGGAACATCACCACCTGGAGGTTTTCCTCCAAGTCATTCATCATCCTGACTTGAAAATATATTGCCATTCCTTCACTATTGCCCGGTCAAAATCCTGGAACGCGCTCCCTAACAGCACTTGGGTGTACCTACACCTCAGAGCCTGAAACATTTCAATAAGGCAGCTCCACCATCTTCTCAAGGGCAACTAAGTATGTGCAATAACTGCTGATCTGGCCAGTGACGCCCATATCCCATAACTGATTAAACAACTTGCATTTATATAATGAAGAAAGACATCCCAATGCAATTCAGAAGATTGAGCAAGGTCTTTGGATCTATTGTCAATGCAGGTGAGGTATCTGGTGGGAATGCGGTGAAATCTTGATACCCCACCCAGTGATCTTTGCTGAAAAGTACACATCCAGATGTTGGAGGGACAGTTGCCCCAGCTGCCCCAGGGCAGCACGGTAGCATTGTGGATAGCACAAATGCTTCACAGCTCCAGGGTCCCAGGTTTGATTCCGGCTTGGGTTACTGTCTGTGCAGAATTTGCACATCCTCCCCGTGTGTGCGTGGGTTTCCTCCGGGTGCTCCGGTTTCCGGAGTGGGGTTACTGGGCTATGGGGATAGGGTGGAGGTGTGGACCTTGGGTAGGGTGCTCTTTCCAAGAGCCGGTGCAGACTCGATGGGCCGAATGGCCTCCTTCTGCACTGTAAATTCTATGATTTATTCCCACACTGGGAATAACCTCAAACCCGGAATGAGAAGGGTAAAAAAATGTTTTGATTGAAATCAAGAAAGTGTATAGAATGGAGTGCCAAGGGAGGCGCTGGTGTCTGATCGTACCATCAAATTCAAGAGAGATGTGCATAAGTACCCCTGTGAGGAAAAAGGATAAGTATGGCAAGTTTTGGGAACCTTGGATAACGAGGGATATTGTGAGCCTAGTTCAAAAGAAAAAGCAAACATTTGTAAGGGCTGGAAGGCTGGGAACAGATGAAGCCCGTGAGGATTAGAAGGAAAGTAGGAAGGAACTTAAGCAAGGAGGGTTAAAAGGGGTCACAAAAAGTCATTGGCAACCAGGATTGAGGAAAATCCCAAAACGTTTTACATGTATACAAAGAGCAAGAGGGCAGCCAGGGAAATGGTTGGCCCACTCAAGGACAGAGAAGGGAATCTATGGGTAAAACCATAAGAAATGGGCGAGGTACTGAATGAGTACTTTGCATCAGTATTCACCAAAGAGAAGGACGTGGTGGATGATGAGTCTGGGGAAGGGTGTGTAGATAGTCTGGGCCACATTTAGATCAAAAAGGAGGTGTGGGGCATCTTGAAAACATTAAGGTAGAATCATAGAATCTCTACAGCACGGAAGGAGGCCATTCAGCCTATTGAGTCTGCACCAACGCTTGGAAAGAGTACCCTACCTAGGCCCACGCTTCAACCATATCCCTGTAACCCAGTAACTCCATGTAACCTTTTAGACACTAAGGGGCAATTTAGCCAGGCCAATCCACCTAACCTGCATATCTTTGAACTGTGGGAGCACCCGAAGGAAACCCACGCAGTCACAGGGAGAAGGTGCAAACTCCACCCAGTCACCTGAGGCTGGAAATGACCCCGCGTCCCTGGAGCTGTGAGGCAGCAGTGCTAACCACTGTGCCACCGTGTCGCAGTAGATAAGTCCCCAGGGCTTGATGGGATCTACCCCCGAATACTGAGGGAGACAATGGAGGAAATTGCTGGGGCCTTGACAGAAATCTTTGTATCCTCATTGGCTACAGATGAGGTCCCACAGGACTGGACATTAGCCAATGTTGTTCCTCTGTTTAAGAAGGGTAGCAAGGATAATCCAGGAAGTTACAGGCCAGTGAGCCTTACGTCAGTGGTAGGGGAATTAATGAAGAGGATTCTTCGAGACAGGATTTATTTCCATTTGGAAGCAAATGGACTTATTAGCGAGAGGCAGCATAGTTTTGTGAAGGGGAGGTCGTGTCTCACTAACTTGATTGAGCTTTTCGAGGAAGTGATGGAGATGCTTGATGAAGGCAGGGCAGTGGATGTTGTCTACATAGATTTCAGTAAGGCCTTTGGCAAGGTCCCTCATGGCAGACTGATACAGAAAATGAAGTTGTACGACATCAGATGTAAGCTGCAAGGTGGATACAGAACTGGCTCGGTCATGGAAGACAGAGGGTAGCAGAGGAAGTGTGCTTTTCTGAATGGAGGGCTGTGACTAGTGGTGTTCCGCAGGGATCAGTTCTGGGACCTTTGCTGTTTGTAGTATATACAAATAATTTGAAGGAAAACATAATTGGTCTGATTGGTAAGTCTGCGGATGACACAAAGATTCGTGGAATTGAGGATAGAGATGAGGACTGTCAGAGGATACAGCAGGATACAGATTGGTTGGAGACTTGTGTGGAGAGATGGCAGATGGAGTTTAATCCGGACAAATGTGCAGTAATGCATTTTAGAAGGCCTAATACAGGTGGGAAATATACAGTAAATGGCAAAACTCTTAAGAATATTGATAGGCAGAGGGATCTGGGTGTAGAGGTCCACATGTTACTGAAAGTGGCAACGCAGGTGGAGAAGGTAATCAGGAAGGCATGCGGCATGCTTGCCTTCATCGGCCAGGACACTGAATATAAAAATTGACAAGTAATGCTGCAGTTGTATAGAACTTTAGTTAGGCCACACTTGGATTGTAATATTCAATTCTGGTCACCGCACTACCAGAAGGATGTGGACGTTTTGGAGACGGTACAGAAGAGATTTACCAGGATGTTGCCTGTTTGAAGGGCATTAGCGATGAGGAGAGGATGAATAAACTTGTTTTTTTACCACTGGAATTATGAGGGGCATGGACAGAGTGGATACTCAGAAGTTTTATCCCAGGGTGGAAGAGTCAATTACTAGGGGATATAAGGTTCGAGGGGCAAAGTTTAGAGAGGATGTGTGAGGGAAGTTTTTTACACAGAGGGTAGTGGGTGCCTGGAACTCGCTGTCGGAGGAGGTGGTGGAAACAGGTACACTGACTACAACTAAGAAGGTAGAAATCAAGCTGGACAGTCAGCAAATTAAAATTAGATTTTTCTTATTCTAATAATTAAATTAATATAAAATTTGAGATTAAAGTAAAATGAAATTATTTCTGGATGTGCAATGTTGTTTAATCATTTACATCTTTAGGAACAGACACTGGAAATTGAAATGGGACAAATGAAACACCAATTTGTTTCTCATTATGGCCTTGAGTTCTGAGAAGTGAAATATACCTTGAGACACATAAATCAAATTTCTGAAGAGACATTCATGATTAATTGCTTCCTAAGTTTATAAGTAAGGCTCATAGTTGATGCTCGGAGATGATATAAAAACTGACATAAGATTATTTTTAAGATTAAAACATTGACTAGCAGGAAGGCTAGTCTTTAATTTTGATCCATGGATATACAGTGTAATGATAATGCTATTTGATATAAAAGATTGAGATAAAACAGACTGTATACTTCAATATAAGTGTACAGATAAATTAAGGGATAAATAAGGATCGCACAAATTTTTATTATGAATTGAACAAAATCTACTGAGTCCACCACACATTTCACTATCTGTGCTCTTACAAAAATGTATTTTAATGAAATGGCACGCTTAAGTTAAACCTATAGCTGATAGTATCAAAGATACCACACTCCTAAACTACCCTGTGCAAAACCTCTCAAGATGTGTTGACTCCTTGCAATCACTTCCCATACATTTGTTTTGTCTAGGATAACTGTGATCAGTTTGGTGCTTACTTACGATAACAAAATTCACTGTTTTGAAAATATGTCTAAAAATATTAAAGTAAGGAATCTGTGTGGAGAGTTGGTGGTGAGGAGAAATGTCAGATTCCATTAAATTCCGTCCAAGCAGTTTGTGTGTTTGTTTGTGTGTGTGGCTGTATGAGTGCGCGTGTGTCTGTGTTTATGTGTTTGTTTGTGTGTATCTGTGTTTGTATGTGGCTGTGTATGTGGATCGGTGTGTTTGTGAGTGTCTGCGTATTTGTGTGTGTGTATGTGTGTGGATGCGAGTGTTTGTGCCTGTGTGTGTGTCTGTCTGTATGCGAGTGTCTGTGCATATGTGTCTGTGCGCATGTCTGTCTGTCTGTCTCTCTCCCGCTGTAAGGATTTGTGTGTATGAATGTCTATATGTGCACGTGTGTAGAGGTTGCCATGGCTTCCCTGTCAGGCCAACCTGGTGGCAGGTAGATCCAAAGCTACAAGAGTAATTTAAAGTGTATTTTGTGAAAAAATAATTTTCTTTTTGTGCTTGGAGGCACAGAACTGCTCCTCCTGCCTCACCGGGGCAATTCAGGCCTAAGATACTGAAAGAATCTTCAGTGAAGCTATCAATGTGTCTTAGACAAAATCAACACATTTGTCACTTCAGAATTAGTATTGCTCCCTCTTTTCTTTCCAATTAAGGTGTTCAGCTAGGTTCTAAGCTTTGGAATTCCCTACCTGGACCTCTACGTCTCTATCCTGCTCTTTCAGTTATTAAGATGTTTCATAAAACCTACCTTTTTGACCTATCTTTGCGTTGCCTGGCCTTATATTTCCTCAGTGTCAAATCTGTCTGGTAATACTTCCCTGAAGTATCTTAAGAAGTTCGGCTCCCTTAAAGATGCTATTTAATTCCAAATTATTCCAGTATTTTAAATAACCCATTGATCAGGCTCAATGGTTTAGTGCATTAATGTGTTCCACTTGGAGTTGTAACTAAATTATTTTTCCATAATTCCTCAGAAGATCAATTTACAACCAAAGGGCCACAAAAGTGAAGTCGACTCAAATTAGACTCACCTGTCTCAAGAGGAAGGGGGAATAATTCTCATTATTCTTAATTCCCTGTGGTCACATTGCCTGCCAATTGTCTAAGCTCACACACCAAGCCGAATCTTACTATATTTTTTCCAAGTGTCGGTTCTGGTGAGAAAACTGGGTAGAATCCCACGGTCAGCACTGCCGGGAAAACTCACAGAATATTCAACCTCTTTAACAGAATTTCTTTTTCCACATGAATCACGGCACATGATTGGTGGCTTGCCTCTGATATGCTCGCCCTGGGAAAAGGTAATACGTGTAATCAGTGGGGCACTCCTTTTATACGCCTCCTCATTATTTGTTCCAAGTCCAGTCCGGGGAAAGGGTTGCGGAGTTGGCTGCCAGAAAGACAGCATCACGTTTCACCGAGGGAGACCTCATCAAACTCCTGGATGGTGTGGAGCAGAGGTGCGTCCACCTCTACTTGCGATCAGCCAGACATCCAGCAAGCGAGGTCACCAACCCCTCCTGGGAGGCTGTGGCAGTGATAGTGAGTGTCAGCTCGCTCCAAAAGAGGATGGGGCAACAGTGCTGGAAGAAGAAGAATGATCTTCTTTGTGCAGTCAGGGTAAGTCTGCCTCCTCATGCCTCCCGCTGCACCCTCTTCACACACCCATCACACCACCACGGTGATCTCTCATCCAGCATTCTCATGGGTTCTCAACACTTGTTATGGCATCCATAAAAGTAGGCTCAGACCCTCCAGGACCTGGCTCCCCCAGAGGGGACGCCAGCCAAGGTCAACTCAGAAATTAGGATTTGGAAGTCAGCAGGTCACCTCAACCTCAGCTGTAAATCCTGGGGATACACCTAGAGGGAGTGGGATGGTGAGAAAGAGTAAGAAATGATGGAACCTTGTGGGGACGGTGAACCTAAGCACTAGTAGCGATACGTCACCATTGCATTATCACATTGGCATTGAAAATCACTTTGTTCACCCACACAGATCCTCCATGCTGTCATGTCTTGCGTCATATTCCGCAGCTCCCCCCCCAACCCCCCATCCATGAAATGTTAAACTGCACCCCTTCACCCCCACCAACATCAACACTCAGTCATCTCACGTCTGCTCATATTCTCTAGTGATGAGGATGCCAAGGGCTGAAAACGTGTAGAGAGTCTGCCCACCTCGTCAGCACTAGGACCCCTGAACTCGGAGGAGGCTGTAGCAGCTGAGGTTTGTTTTCCAGCGTATCTGGGCCCCATGATAAGCTTGTTCATTGACAGGTTACTTTTAGCTCTCTGTCAGGAAGGAATCAGACATTTCGTAGAGAATAAGAGGAACATCACTCTGTCCTCACCACAAGCCATCATCGTTCTCCTGCAGCACCCGGGCAATTGTTTCAGTGCCCTGCCCATGAAAGTAGCCACCATCACAATGACCTCCCACAGGCTCCACAGTAATGAGTGGATTTCAGACCTCATGGTGGGAGAGGTCTTCACACCCAATCCTGGACGTCACCAAATTGAAAGCCAATGATGGCGTCCCTAGCCCTATGCCCCTTGCGGGCCCTGGCCATCGCCCTAGGTCCTCCTCATCTGTGGGTTGCTCTTCATCGCCCTCCTTGACATCCTCCTAATCCGAGGAGGGGAACAAAATGCTGACCCCCCATCATCCCTTGAACAGGATGACTGATGAGCAAGTTCACCATAATGCCTTGTATTGCGGGCCATGCCTGTGGCAACTCTCTGTTATGGAGACGGGAGTATGAGCTTTCAGTTCAATGCTTGGGGGATAGGCTCCGAAGGGTTAAAAATTGGGTGCCAATCAGTGGAATAGTCATGCATTACAGTGCTGTAAATTGGCATAATTGAATTGTCAAGGAAGGGTAAGGGAGATGATTTGGCAACTGGTTTCCCCTAGTGGCAGGCGAGGCACACCTGATGCATGTGAAGACTGGAATTAGCATGTCAACTTCATGTTTAGAGGACACCCTCAATCCCCCAGCTCTTATGGGCTGTGCATTTACTGAGCATTTCAACTTGCACAGCCAGCCAGCGAGACACCAATCCCTGACAGTCTGGCCTCCATAATCAAAGGTCTTGTACTTCCACACAACTCTTGTCCTCTGGCTTCACAGTGCTGCCTAAGTGTGGGGCTTCATCCTCACTGCAGTCATCCTCCCTTGTGTGTGAGGCTCTTCGGCCTCATGAGGCTGGAAAACACCCCTTCTCAGTGTCCCCCACTCTGCCCATGCAGCCTGGCCTCTCATGGGACCTCACCCAAAGAACCTCACAGTTTCCTCCAGTGCTGACCCCACGGGTTCACCTGCTCCGACCCACTTTCCAGATGCCACTCGGGAAGGGCAATCCCTCATCGGTGATATCACCACAAGTCCAGCATGGAGGACATGGGAAGCCATCCCTGCACACCGGCTGCCATATCACTCTAAACATAGAGGCACACAGCCATGATGGACCACTAAGGTTTGTGAGTGACCCTACCCTCCAAATTGATCCTATCTGTGTCCTTGCATCCTCTCCGCTGCTCCGTCTGCAACTGCCACCCTCGTGAGTAATGGCAACCTGAGCACTCACCTCCGATATTCCCTTGGGCAGTGAGGTCATCAGGTTCTCATTTTATACACATGTTGCAAATCGCGCTGGTGTAACGTCACACCGGTGACTGATGAATATTCAGTCAGTGGGGTAGTCCCGGTGTGGAGGGCTCGCTAATCATATTACAATGTTTAACATGAGGTTCCTAGCCTCCCGTGGCGTTTTTCGCATTGTGCCATGAGGGACACGGAAAATTGGCAAACGCAATCACGCTGGCGAGAATCACGTTTTACGATTCTCACCACATTTTCAGCCCGCGTTGCCATTTTCGCTGACGGCTAACGCAGGCTCAACATCGCCCCCGCCATGATTGCTGTACCCGTGGAAGTTTCCAACAATGTGAGCCAGTGCATTCAGGAGTTGAGGAAACTTTAGGAGGATAATAGAGAAAGTTTAAAGAGGCAGGGTTATTTCAAAAAGAAACTCATCACTACAAATGTCTTGTGCTGAGATCAATTATTCCACAACGAGTAACGACCATCTTATTCAATGGGACTAGTAAACCTTTCATTTCCACTTTCCTACTATTTTTTAATAATAATCTTTATTGTCACAAGTAGGCTTACACTGCAATGAAGTTACTGTGAAAAGCCCCTGGTCGCCACGGAGCCTGTTCGTATACACTGAGGGAGAATTCAGAATGTCCAAATTACCTAACAACACGTCTTTCGGGACATGTGGGAGGAAACCGGAGCACCCGGAGGAAACCCACGCAGACACAGGGAGAACGTGCTGACTCCGCACAGACAGCGACCCAAGCCTGGAATCGAAGCTGGGACCCTGGCGCTGTGATGCAACAGTGCTAACCACTGTGCTACTGTGCCACTACAGGGCGGTATTTACAGGGCGGCAATAATGCAAATCAAACTGATTGGCAACAGATGAAAGAAAAACAGAATACATTTTTTAATTGTTATCATTAATAATGATTATTCAGTTGACAAACATTGTTCCTGTTAGATCTCAAATTACTTTTAGTTGAATTATATCACATTAAGCCTATTTATGTTATGTTGTTGACTGTTGAAGGAACCACCTCTTTTCCAGTTGTTATATATCAGAATTTCTAACAAGTTTTGAAATTTTAAACAGATTCTATAATCGGGTGTTAGCATTATGGTTGGCAAACAAGTTTAAAACAACAATTATTGCTTCATCTAATGAAGTTTATTAACAAATTCACTGTTTAGTTTTGTACTGATGTGTGACAGCACCACCTTTGGGAAGTGCAATTCCACATTGCAATATGTGAGTATTCCCCCATGGTTCTGTTGTACTATTAATGGAATAGAATTTTTTAGTAAATAACTGTCCCACATTAGGGGGTAATTTTGACTTTTGTGTGTTCGTTAAAATCATGTGATAACCAGTCAGCAACAGGATGTAAAATGGGCTGTCGATTTATTCTCATGCGATTGTGGAGGAGCAGAGAGATCTTGGGGTCTATGTTCATACATCTTTGAAAGTTGCCACTCAAGTGGATAGAGCTGTGAAGAAGGCCTATGGTGTGCTCGCGTTCATTAACAGAGGGATTGAATTTAAGAGCCGTGAGGTGATGATGCAGCTGTACAAAACTTTGGTAAGGCCACATTTGGAGTACTGTGTACAGTTCTGGTCGCCTCATTTTAGGAAGGATGTGGAAGCTTTGGAAAAGGTGCAAAGAAGATTTACCAGGATGTTGCCTGGAATGGAGAGTAGGTCTTACGAGGAAAGGTTGAGGGTGCTAGGCCTTTTCTCATTAGAACGGAGAAGGATGAGGGGCGACTTGATAGAGGTTTATAAGATGATCAGGGGAATAGATAGAGTAGACAGTCAGAGACTTTTTCCCCGGGTGGAACAAACCATTACAAGGGGACATAAATTTAAGGTGAAAGGTGGAAGATATAGGAGGGATATCAGAGGTAGGTTCTTTACCCAGAGAGTAGTGGGGGCATGGAATGCACTGCCTGTGGAAGTAGTTGAGTCGGAAACATTAGGGACCTTCAAGCAGCTATTGGATAGGTACATGGATTACGGTTAAATGATATAGTGTAGATTTATTTGTTCTCAAGGGCAGCACGGTAGCATTGTGGATAGCACAATTGCTTCACAGCTCCAGGGTCCCAGGTTCGATTCCGGCTTGGGTCACTGACTGTGCGGAGTCTGCACGTCCTCCCCGTGTCTGCGTGGGTTTCCTCCGGGTGCTCCGGTTTCCTCCCACAATCCAAAGATGTGCAGGTTAGGTGAATTGGCCAATGATAAATTGCCCTAAATGTCCAAATTGCCCTTGGTGTTGGGTGAAGGTGTTGAGTTTGGGTAGGGTGCTCTTTCCAAGAGCCGGTGCAGACTCAAAGGGCCGAATGGCCTCCTTCTGCACTGTAAATTCAATGATAATCTATGATTAATCTAGGACAAAGGTTCGGCACAACATCGTGGGCCGAAGGGCCTGTTCTGTGCTGTATTTTCTATGTTCTATGTTCTATGTTCTATTTGTAGAACCCCCAAAGTCAGAATTTCCTTCCGGATGTTTTATGGCAGACTTCACTCAGTCCGAAATAAAAACAGATAGGAAGGCAATGTCACAATGGGTTTTCATGCTGTTTGTTCTCTTGTCTAATGTTGTCATGATAAAAGCTTGATTGTCTCAAATTGCTCCTTTTTATTACATAACATAGTAGTGGACATATATGCTACAAGATTCAACTGACAACCTGTCTGGAAACTAATTCAGCCTGTGACTTTAATATGTAATAAATTATCCTGACTTATCAATTATGGCGACAACGTAAGCTTTGATAATCTGTTTAAATCTACAACATATAAGCTTCATAAATAAATCAGCCGAATAGTTTTCCGCTCATGTCAGAAATTGGAAAAAGTTTGTATCATTGGAGATTTTATGAAATAGTGAGGTTGATTTTTGCTTACATTTACTCCCAGCACTCCCCCAATCCCGGGTGTATGATATGTATGGTGCCTAAACATTTGTGGTAGCTATGACACTCTAGTTTTCTCTTACCTTGTTTATTCTTTAATTGCAGGGGTGCTCAATCAGCTTCTGCAGTCCCTAAGGACGCGATTCTCCAGGAAGATTTCTAAGTGTGGTAGTGAGCAGGAACTGCCACGAGCTACCCGGTGCTCAGCCCAGCAAAGCTGGCAACATTATTCAACTTTGATTGATCCACTTAACGAGGCCTCATGGGCTTCATGCTACAAATAAAGGCTCGCCAGCCAATTTGCCGAGACCTCCCTCGCCAGCTCCCCCTGCTAACAAAGTCGAGCAACACTTAATCAGCACTTGCTCAACCAACCCAACTCAGCTCGCAGCCATAACGCCTGTAGTGATATTCAGATATCAATATACATGGGCCAGGATTCTCCGCCAGCATGATTCTCCGTTATGCCGGCGCCTGGGGGTTTCCCGACGGCGTGGGGTTGCCCCACAATGGGAAACCCCATTGACCGGCTGGCGGAACAGAGAATCCTGCTGGCCGGTCGGGGCAGGAATGTGGCGCGGAGGGGCGGAGAATCCTGGCCATGATCAATGTATGTAAATGTAGTACAGTCATTTCAACACTAGATGGCTCACAGATGATTTTGATATTAGAACAGCGAACAAGCAAAACATAGAATAGCTAGAGTGGGAGAAGTTGGAACTATTTTGTTATAATAGTGTATAGTTGTATAGTTATCTGTATTGTACTTTAATTCTTTATTGTTATGTAGAACATAGAACATACAGTGCAGAAGGAGGCCATTCAGCCCATTGAGTCTGCACCAACCCGCTTACACCCTCACTTCCACCCTATCCCCGTAACCCAATAACCCCTCCTGACCAATTTTGGTCACTAAGGGCAATTTAGCATGGCCAATCTGCCTAACCCACACGTCTTTGGACTGTGGGAGGAAACCGGAGCATCCGGAGGAAACCCACGCAGACACGGGGAGAACGTGCAGACTCCGCACAGACAGTGACCCAGCGGGGAATCGAAACCTGGGTCCCTGGCGCTGTGAAGCCACAGTGCTAAACACTTGTGCTACCGGGCTGGTTTAGTATTAAGTAAAAGGACTCACAGTTTATTATTTTATTATTCATTAAATAGTTCATCTTTCAACAAGAAGACTATTGGTCATTTTATCATCTTGGTAGATTCAAGAGTAATATATATATTTTAGATAAGTGATTATTTAAAATATAACAGCGCCGTGACGACCTGCCCCAAGGTTTGGAGATGTGGACCTGAGAGGCTCCTGGATGTTCCCCCGAGGGTCCCGGAGGGTGAGCCACAGGGCAGTGAGTGCCGCCTAGGACAAAGTGGTAGCGGCCGTCAGCTCGGGCAGCGTGACCAGGAGGATTGACTTCCAGTGCCGCAAGAAGGTCAACACCTACACCGGGCAGCACGGGTGAGTTGTCATCCCCCCGCCCGCCCCTCTGCGAAACCTTCCCACTTCCACCTGCCCCCCCAACCCACCCTACACCCCCCCTTCACCCCAGCCCTCCCATGACGCCCACCAATGTGAACTGCTCATGTGGCTAACGATGCTTTCTTGGCGTCTCCGCAGGAGACGTTCTTCCACAATCACCAGGAGTGGGCCCAGACCAACGGAGGGGTGCCGGACTTAAGAAAGGGTCCTGGAGGTTACAAGGGTGGCCAATTGCAGAGCGGTCGCCAATGCGGAGATCGGCGCAATCGGCAGAGGTGAGGATCCACCGGGCCCCAGTCAGGTGGACTGTCACACGTGAGTTGTTGTTGCCATGCAGATTGACTCATCCCTTCCACTGACCATGTGTTCAATCGCCCACAGGTCCTCCAGCCAACGGCGCGGGCCCATCTGGGGTGGCCCCATCCCCCCTGCCTACGCTGAGACCACCTCGGAGATGAGCTCTGAGGATGCCACAGTCGATGCATCACAGCTGCCATCCCCACCCTCCACTAATGCAGATACATGCACCTTGGTGGGCAACATTAATGGTCAGGCTTCTGGGGCATAATCTGGTGAGCACCACACAGTCGCTGAAGCACATCAGGTGGAGGCAGGAACCTCCAGGCGAGACAGCAGTCAGAGGGCTGCTGGATCCCAGGTCAGGTCCCAGTCAGATGCTGAGCCTCTGGATCAGGTTTACCCAGAGCTTATGGAGACATGAGGGAGCGGCCTTGATAACCAGAGGGAGATGTCAGTGATACTCCAGCATGTCCATTGCAGATTGGAGGATTCCCAGAGCCTACGGGCACAGGAGACAGTGCCAGCAATGAATGGCACCGAGGCCAATACTGCTAGGATGGTGGCTGCAGTGGGGAGCCTGGTGCACAATGTTGGCAGCATGAATGAAGGTTTCCAAGGCACAGCACAGTCGGTGACGGCCATGGCTGAGGGCCTTGGTAGAATTTCGGACTCACTGGGTGATGCGACCAGGCTGACCTTGATGAGGCGCTGCGGGACATGACCTGCTGTCAGATGGGCATGGACGAGGTGCTGCGAAGCTTGTCTCAGTTTCAGGTCAGCAATGCTGAGTCACTGCTGAGCATGGCTCAATCACTGAGGAGCATCGGCGAGGGCGTCAACGCCTTGGTACAGACATTAGGGAGCCGCCAGGGTTTGCAGAGCCAGATTACGCAGGGGCAGCTGGGCTCGAACTTGCTGCCCCGCCATCCCGAGGTGAAACCCAGGGTCCGATTGGCACTGACCAGGAGGAGGGGGCACTGGGTGGCAACCCGGACCCATCCTATGGACTGGTGATGGTGGCCACCAGCTCCCCTGAGTTCTAGCCCTCTAATAAGGCCATGTCCCACAGCCAGCACACAGGACAGTGCGGCACAGCTGAGCATGTGCCACCGACAAATGGGCCGGTGCCCTCCAGCCCAAGAACCCCAGAGGACGCCCACCAGGGGCATTAAAGGCTACTGGAAATGGTAAACAGCTGGCTGTCTCCACCTCTGATATGCATTCTGGGGATACACCTAGACGTAGCGGTACAGCGAGGAAGGCCAAAGAGTCACTGAGGGCACTGGGGGTTGGGGGGGGGGGGGGGCGCAGGTAGCTGGGGGGGGGTTAAGGAGTGGATGTGCATTGTTAGGGAGGGGGCATTTTGGCAGGTTTGGGGTTTTTTGGGGAGAGTGGGGATAGTGGGACGGCACTATCGGGATACTGGGGCAGTATCAAGTGTACACTTGCACGAAGAACATTAAAATGCCCTCACCACAACCAGTATGACGCATCTGGGTCTTTGTTCCATGATGCGGGCCGACCACATGCCCCCCACCTGACACGCCCTGCCCACACACACCCGGCCGCGGACATGTGCCCTGGGTTGGGGCCCATTCACTGGGTGATCGAAGGTTGGCCGCAGCGTCTGTGGTGCTGCCTCCGCAGTGTTCAATCACAGTGTCATGGTGTGATTGGGATGCTGGGCAATAAGCCCCACATGCTACACAGCCCACCCTCCAACGGAGATCCACATGGGATGTATGAAGTGCCCACTTAGCCACGATTGCCAATTCCCTATTAGCAATAGCCTTCAGATGCATGGCCAAAGGTCTCCGTGGTCAGTGGGAGTTATCGGGGTCGGTGGAGCAGACTGCCAGGGGCTGGGGTTGCCCCCGGTACGGGAACACATTCTCCTTTAGTTGGCATGGTGGGCCGGCGCATGTCCTCTGCCCCCCCCCACCACCACCCCAGCAACGCAAAGGGCCCTCCCTCAGCCCCGATACCCCCAGCCTCCCCCATTGTGGCCCACCCCCAACTGGGGTCGCACGGCACGGTTGCCCCCTCCCCCCACTGAGCACAGGAGAAGCATGCCCAGTGCCCCTGGGGTCACTGCGTGTGAGCAAAGATGGCTGCTCACCTCCTTGGCTCCCCGCAGCAGCCCATCCACCAAGTTGACGTTTTTTAAAAAGAGTACTAATTGCCGCCAATGTGACCACTTGCTGGGGAGGCCGCTGAATGACGGGTGGCCATTGGATATTGGAAGCTCCCGTTAATTATATGGAAATAGGGCTTAAGTAATGATAATTGGTTTCTCGCCATGCTACGGCGGGATCCCAATTTTGCTAATGGAAATTGGCGCACAATTTTCTGTTTTCTGCCTCGCCTGCTATTCATCAGCCTCATTTCACTCGGGCAAGAGCGCCTGTTCGGGGACACTGAGGGAGAATTCAGAATGTCCAAGTTACCTAACAGCACGTCTTTTGGGACTTGAACCCACGCAGACACGGGGAGAACGCGCTGACTCCGCACAGGCAGTGATCCAAGCCGGGAATCGAACCTGGGACCCTGGCGCTGTGAAGCAACAGTGCTAACCATTGTGCTACCGTGCTGCCCGATGGGTTCCTGCATGGTTCACCTGCCCTGCTGCCGGGGAGCTGTGAAGGGTTGACTTCAGCGGGACCAGGAGCTCCTGGTGGCTGGAGGGGCCAGAACATCCCACCCATAGAGCCTGACCTCCAACCCGAGTCACATGGCATCTCGTTTACCTCAGACCCCAGCCACGGACTGGATATGAGGAACTGGAAACTGCTGCCTGGCCACAGATGCGAATGGTCATCTGTCCAGCATCCTGTTGTCGAGGAAATTACATGGAGGTTGGAATTTTTTCGACCTTGTCACGGCTGGACCCGCCATGGGGACAGATGTGGTGGCCAGTCAAAAGTTCCTTGACTTTTGGCGCGACTGGACAATCCCGACAGCTGGCAAGGCCAAGAAATCCTGCCCCCCAGTCTCAGTTCTAGTTGTCTTCTTAGCAACAGAAAAGCAGACAAATGAGAGCTGCTTTGTCCGACAACACCTTTTCATTTACACTCTATCAGCTCCATTGACAACCTGCCTACCTCATTGACAACCTGTCAGTGACAACCTATAACTAACATCGGTATCAGTTTACATACTTACAGTGACAAGCACTGACCTCAGTTACAGCCTACCACTCAACCTGTGTCTGCTACCCTCCTCTGCAACAGTCTACTAATTTAAGCATAACCCAGATCAGGAAGAGCATTGAGCATGACATGCACACATGTGTGTATTTTGGACACACCTCCACGTGTTAACAGAATTGTTGCTCAGCACCAGCAGATTTAGTAAGTAATGCAAAAATAATAAACAGATACGTTTAATTGTGTAGGTAACTAATCGTAAAAATACTGTGTTGCTGGTGGAGTTACTACATTTTTACAACACAAATCTGGGGCGGGGGTTCGTGTGATGGTGTTCAGAAGCAAAATGGTTTGAAAACCCTGTGCTGGAGGTTCTGGAATGAAAAGGTAGTTAGTTATTACCATGCCACTTTGTGCATCTGCTCAAACGTAACAGTGGTGTCGAGGATAATGGACAGCAGAATGTTGAAAAGATTGAACATGAGACTCCTTTTGGTCGGATTTCTCCGGCTGTTGGGATTCTCTGTTTCCGGCGGCAGCACACCCCCGCCCGTGGGTTTCCCGGCAGTGTGGGGTAACTTCAACGGAAAATTCCATTGACAAGGTAGTGGGAGTAGAAAATCTCAATGCCAACAAGTGGCGGCTGGGGGACTGGAGAATCCAGCCCGTCATATTAAGATCACCAGTCAAAGACTCTCGGAGTACTCACTAAAGACTACAATCCCTTATACAGCCCAAAACAAATCTGAGTGATTTTTGTTTGTGCAAAGGTCAGGTAAAGAAACTGGCATCTGATGCACAGCATGTTGTTTCCTCGGATTCCTGGGGCGGGATTCTCCGAAAACTGGCGCTATGTCCGGGACCCGGTGCCAAAAATGGCGCGGATCACTCCGGCGTCGGTCGGGCCCCCCCCCCCCCAAACAACAGAAATTCTCCGGCCCCCAATGGGCTAGCAGCAGCGTGACGCCATTCGCGATGGCGTCACCTGACGTGGACGGTGACGCCGTGCGGCGTGACGGCTCAAAGGATGCACCACCCCCACCCCAGGCGACCCGACACGATGGCCGCCCGCCGCGCAGGCCCGAGGTTCCAGGACCGCGACATCGAGGCGCTCCTGGACGCAGTGGAGGAGAGGAGGGAGGCCCTGTACCCCGGACACAGCCGCAGGTTCACCCCACGCCTCAGCCGGCGTCTGTGGCGGGAGGTGGCAGAGGCCGTCATCGCTGTGGCTCTGACACCACGGACAGGCAGCCAGTGCAACAAGAAGGTGAACGACCTTGTCACGGCAGCCAGGGTGAGTCCCCCCCCCCCCCCCAGCCCGATGTGCGGCACACCCCCAGGTGAAACCAGCCCTAACCCTAACCTCTGCACTATACGCGCAACCGATGGCGTGCATTCATATACCTGTCTAACACTGTTGCCCTTTACCACTGCCCCCCACCCACCCCCCAGCTGATGAGAGGCCACTCACCGTACACGAGGAAAGGGCCCTGGAACTGGCTGGCGGACCTGAGGACCGGGAGGTTGCCGATGCAGAAGTCGGGGGCCCACCAGCAAGTGAGCCACCGACAGCCCGTCCCCATATCTCCCCTCCCCCATATCCCCCTCCCCCATATCCCCCCTCTGCCATATCCCCATATCCCCCTCCCCCATATCCCCCCTCCCCCATATCCCCCTCCCTCATATCCCCCACATCCCCCTTCCCCATATCCCCCACATCCCCTTCCCCCATATCCCCTTTCCCCATATTGCCCCTCCCCCATATCCCCCTTCCTCCATATCCCCCATATCCCCCACATCCCCCCTCCCCCATATCCCCCATATCTCCCCTCCCCCATATCCCCTTCCCCCTTATCCCCCCTCCCCCATATCACCTGATCACCGCCTGCGTGTCTAACCATGCATGCTTCATTGTGTATTGCAGGAGCAAACATCGAGGCACCCATCCCCGCAGATCCCGACCGCCAGCAGGATGCCCCAGGGCGACCACGGGATACGGAGAGACCCGGACCCTCTTGCACGCGACGCCCGCAGGATGCCCCAGGGCGACCACGGGAGACGGAGTGACCCGGACCCTCTGGCATGCGACGCCCGCAGGATACCCCAGGGCGACCACGGGAGATGGAGAGACCTGGAGCAACAGGGAGACGACGCCCCCGTCTTGTGCGGTTGCGGCGACGCAGGCGTGTGCCACCCAGCGACGAGTGGGGCAGCCACAGGCTTCCGTCACAGGCGAGCCACAAAACCACTACCCAGGACAGCCCTACCCAGGACACCCCTACCCAGGACACCCATACCCAGGACACCCATACCCAGGACCCCCCTACCCATGACACCACTACCCAGGACACCCCTATCCAGGAGACCCCTACCCAGGACACCCCTATCCAGGACACCCCTACCCAGGACACCCCTACCCAGGAAACCGAAATACAGGACAGTGACACAGAGTGGATGGGTGGAGACGAACCGCCACCCCAAAGTACCATGGACTCAGAGTCGGACGATGCGCACCACACAACGCCACTGCTATCTCCAACACCCTCCACCATCGCAGAGACACTCACCTCGGTTGGGCACTTTAGTGATGAGGCGTCTGGTACACTCACTGGTGCGCACAACACAGCCGTCCCGGTACAGCAGGTGGAGGTAGGAGCAGCAGAGGGGCCGGGAGGTCGGAGGGCATCCTGGCGCAAGCGAACATCTGCCGTCCAGATGGATCCCGGGTTCCTGGAGTTACCACACCTAACCATAGCCCCGATGCAACCACCGAACCTGGGACGAGCGAAGAGGGTGACGGCCGGCTTGCGGCGGCTGCAGTCGCAGGTGGAGGAGTCCACCCGGGTCCAGGAGCTGGGAGTGGTGCCGGTCATGCGTGCCACCCAGGCCGACACCGCACGGGTGGCGTCCGCGGTGGAGGCAATGGGTGCGACGGTGTCAGACATGGGGAACAGTTTGCGAGGCCTGGGGCTTTCCGTGCAGGCGGCGTCTGTGGCCCAGGACA
The DNA here is from genome assembly GCF_047496885.1 of Scyliorhinus torazame. Lineage (NCBI taxonomy): Eukaryota > Metazoa > Chordata > Chondrichthyes > Carcharhiniformes > Scyliorhinidae > Scyliorhinus > Scyliorhinus torazame. The sequence continues at coordinate 134,009,893 of NC_092722.1, forward strand.
TGGCTGCCCTCTCACAGGAGGCCATGAGCCAGTGCAGAGGCACTCAACGCCCTGGCCCTGTCTCAGCAGGCCATGGCCCAGTCTCACCATGCCATGGCTCAGTCTCAGCAGGCCATCGCTGAGGGCATCGGCGCCATTGCCCATATGCTAGCCGGTGTCGCACAGTCACAGACAGGGATGGCCAACTCCCTGAGCTCCATGGCTTCAAACCTGCATACCCTTGTCGATACCAGCACGGGCCTCCAGGACTGGCAGCGCCAGGTGTCGGAGGGGCGTCGGATGGCCAGTCCATTCGCATCCCCGACCCATGTAGAGGCCTGGGGGCCATTGGGCACCCCGAGGGAGGAGGAGTTGCTGGCCTCCCTGTAGGGGAGGTCCAGGAACACTACAGCACCTCGGACTCCCCCCCGCCCCCTTCCGTCCCAGGTGCATCGGGTGGGCAATGGGGAGGACAGGCTGGCAGCTCGCCATCCCAGTCGCCCGGGCCGCAGCCTGGCCCATCTAGGCCAGGACGCCCCAGGAAACGGCCGCCAAAGGGATCCCGAGTCAGAGGGCAGGAATCACAGGAGTCCACCTCTAGTTCTGCTGTACCGTCTGGGGAACCACCTAGGTGTAGTCAAAGGGCCCGTAAGGCCAAACAATTAGACACTGAGTAAGTTGGCATGGGTGCAGGGCACAGATTAGTTATAGGGGCTAGGGCACGTGAATGCACTGTTTGATATTAAAATCACTTTAACACCTACAGAAGCTGCCTTTGTGCTCTGTCCGAAGCGTGCGGGGTTGTCATGTACGTTGAGCGCTAGTGTCTGTGTGAGGGGTGGTCTTATGTCGGCCACACATCAGTCTGCCCCCTTCCCCCTGGTCCGCCCTCACCATCCCCCCGGGCAGAGGACAGGACCGTGCGCTGCAGTGTCACAGCCGCATGCAGGGATGGTCCGGGTGGAGGGTGGTACTGTGGCCATGGGTCAGACATCGTCCAACGATGTGGAGCCAGGAGCTTATTGCAGAGCGGGTTGTCATCATCCTCCGTGGCCTGCAATAGACACGCTTCCACTGGCGACCGTGTGAGCCCGGCCGCCGTGCCGCAGGTAAATCTGCAATGGAGGGGTGGTGTGCATGTGGGTGGGGTGGGTGTGGTTGGGGGGGTGAGGGTGCTGGGTGGGTGGATGGGTGGGGGGTGTGGGTGGTCGGCTGTTGCCATGGTGTGCGGTATATGGCCATACTACCCGATTCCCACGCCCATCTAGTCAGTGAAGCGGGCGTCTATCAGTCTGTCCCGTGCCCGCGGGCCCAGCCGGTCACGGTGGACAGCCAGCTGCCCGTGTCTACCCCGTCTGCCCTAACCATTACCCCCATCCCCCTCATCTGGGGAGGACTGCGCCTCTTCCTGCTGCTCCTCCACTCCGCCATCCTCTGCCTGCGGCATATCGCCCCTCTGCTGGGCTATGTTGTGCAGGACGCAGCACACCACAATGATGCGGCTGACCCTATCTGACGGATACTGGAGGGTGCCCCCAGAGAGGTCCAGGCACCTGAAACGCATTTTGAGCACGCCAAAGCACCTCTCTATCACTCCCCTTGTCGCTACATGGGCATCATTGTAGCTGTTCTCCGCGTCATTCTGTGGCCTCCGTATAGGCGTCATCAGCCACGACCGCAACGGGTAACCCCTGTCGCCCGGCAACCAGCTCCTCAGGGGGTGGTGTCCCTCATACATGCCGGGGATGTAAGACCGCGACAACACATACGAGTCATGTACACCTCCCGGGTACCAGGCGCAGACGTGCAGGATAATCATGCGGTGATCGCAGATCACCTGGATGTTCATGGAATAGGTCCCCTTCCTATTGGTGAACATGGCCTTGTTATCCGCAGGTGGCCGCACGGCGACGTGCATCCCATCGATCGCGCCGTGGACCATGGGAAACCCGGCCACGGCAGAGAAGCCCATGGCCCGGGCATCCTGGCTGGCCCGGTCCACAGGGAAGCGGATGTAGCGGCATATAGGGCGTCTGTCACTGCCCGGATGCCCCGGTGCACCGATGTCTGCGAGATGCCGGACATGTCCCCACCTGGCATCTGGAATGACCCCGTGGCATAACAGTTCAGGGCCACCGTAACCTTGATGGACACGGGGAGAGGGTGTCCCCCCTCCCCCCGCCCCCCAGTGCCACGCGGTGCCAGGTGTGCCAGCATGTGGCAGATGTGTGCCACGGTTTCCCGGCTCATCCGGAGTCTCCTCCTGCATTCCCGGTCCGTGAGGTCCTGGTACGACAGCCGGGGCCGATACACACGGGGCCTCCTTGGGTGCCTCCGATGCCGCGACATCCTCCTCCCCCTCTTCGTGTTCCTCCTCCACTACATGCTCCCCCTGCTCCTCCCCTTCGTCCTGTCGGGCGGGTGTCCCTCCAGCCTGGGCGGCTGCCGCCTGCCCCTCTGCGGCATGCTCCTCTGCGGCAGCCTCCGCCGCCTCTCGGGCACGCTCCTCCTCCTCCTCCAGGGCAACATGGAGAATAGCGGCTGCTACAATGGCGGCCAACATCGCTGGCTGATCAGAAAACATGATGGACTGCGGGAGGGCGGGGGGGGGGAGGGGGAACGATGACATGTCATCATTGCCCTTACCCCCCCTCTCCCCATGGGCTGCATGGGCGTGACTGTTGGAGGATGGCACCTGGCCAGGCGGACAAACTCCCTTGCACTCGCACCCCCGTCCCCGGCACTCATCCCCCCGTCCCCCTCGCCGGCACTCACCCCCCTGTCCCCCGGCACTCATCACCCCTACCCGGCACTCATCCACCCTACCCGGCACTCATCTACCCTACCCGGCACTCATCCCCCCATACCTGGCACTCAACCCCCCATACCCGGCACTCACCCCCCCCCTCCCCGGCACTCATCCACCCTACCCGGCACTCATCCCCCCATACCCGGCACTCAACACCCCATACCCGGCACTCATCCCCCCGTCCCCGGCACCCACCCCCCCCCCCCGTACCCGGCACTCATCCCCCCGTACCCGGCAATCATCCTCCCGTACCCGCCACTCATCCCCCAGTCCCCAGCACTCACCACCCCGTATCTGTCACTCTTCCCCCCCCCCCCCTACCCGGCACTCACCCACCCATACCTGGCACTCATCCCCCCCTCCCCGACACTCACCTCCCGTACCCAGCACTCACCCCCCCTCCCCGGCACTCATCCCCCTCTCCCCGGCACTCATCTCCCCTTTCTCGGCACTCATCCCCCCCTCCCTGGCACTGAACCGTCCGTGCCCGGCACTCACCCCCCCCTCCCCGGCACTCATCCCCCCGTACCCGGAACTCAGCCCCCTACCCGGCACTCATCCCCCCGTACCTGGCACTCATCCCCCCGTACCCGGCACTCAACCCCACCATACCCGGCACTCAACCCAACCATACCCGGCACACACCCGCCCCGTACCCGGCACTCATCCCCCCTCCCCGGCACTCTGCCCCACCTCCCCGGCACTCACACCCCCGTACCCGGCACTCATCCCCCCCCCCTCCCCAGCACTCATCCCCCTCTACCCGGCACTCATCCCCCCTCCCCGGCACTCATCCCCCCCCTTCCCGGCACTCATCCCCCCATCCCGGCACTCATCCTCCCCCTCCCCGGCACTCATCCCCCCTCCCCGGCACTCATCCCCCCTCCCCGGCCCTCTGCTGCCCGGCACTCTGCCCCCCCTCCCCGGCACTCTGCTCCCCGGCACTCTGCCCCCCCTCCCCGGCACTCACACCCCCGTACACGGCACTCATCCCCCCCTCCCCAGCACTCATCCCCCTCTCCCCGGCACTCATCCCCCCCTTCCCAGCACTCATCCCCCCCCCCCTCCCGGCACTCATCCCTCCCTTCCCGGCACTCATCCCCCCGTCCCCGGCACTCATCGCCCCGTACCCGGCACTCACCCCCCCTCCCCGGCACTTCTTGACCGGGTCACCCAGCAACGTGAACCAACATTGACCGTGACCGGTTCAACGGTCGCCGAGAGATCGTAAGTCTTAAGTCAACGCTCGCTACGAGATAGGCGCTCCTAGCTATCAATCCGTACCACCTTTGAATCCCGCAGACTCAGAACCCGAACGAAAGGCCATTTGTTCCCCTGACCTGGTGGGCCAGTCCGAAGCTAAGTATAGGCCTGTTAGTCGTAGAATTAGCTTAGACGTAGAATTTGTGCATGAGTAGCGATTACGGTGTATAATAAATGTGCTTTGATTTGAATCTTACTAATTGGTGTGTTGAGTTATTGATCATTACTCGAACGTGAACCTCGTGGCGGTATCATAAAGATACCTGGCGACTCGAGAGCAAAGGTTATAAAACAGAGCCAAGTGAACCAACCAAATGTTAGCAACACTACAGAGACTTTGCCAATATCCTATCTACTTTTACTGAAATTATGTTTGCAGTGTGTAGATAATGGAAACACCTAAAAAGCTGGCGGAGAATTTTTTCCAAATAGGCCCCTGAAGCTGACCCTCCAAGATAAATCAGAATGACCCATTCATTTCTTTGGGCCTCGACAGCCGTGGTTTGGAGGCATTAAGGCCAGCAGCCAGGAACACGGCCAGTTGAGAGGTCTGAAGTTACACTGCTTGTTCCCGCCTGTTATTCTGGCCCTGTCTGACGGTAGGCCTGTGCTGAGGTTGCCTGAGCCACATTCTGGATGTTCTGCTCCTGGCCATTGGCCGGCTGCAGGAACAGAGAATCCTACCCACGGTCTTTTGAGCCAGGGTTCCATTCCAGTCCCGTTATAACATCAACTGAGATTATAACACAGTCTGCTGCACACCACATTGATGAATCTAATTTCTGATTATTGAGAGAAAAATGATAATTTAATACAAAATAATTTTTAAAATCCCATTGGAAACTTAGAATCCATAAAATCCCAACATTGCAGGAGGAGATCATTCAACCCATCGAGTCTGTACCTCTTGAAAGAGCACCCTATCTAGGCCCATTCCCCCGCCCTATTTCTGTAACCTCCACCTCAGCTGCACATCTTTGGACTGTGGGAGCACCCAGAGGAACCCAAGGCAGGAATTGAACCTGGGTCCCTGGCACTGTGAGGCAACTGTGCTAACCACTGTGCCACCATGAATTATATTTCATTGAATGACATCATGGTTTGCACGATACATTTGCTTGTGAAGTTATTGCTGGTATATTTTTAAAGGTAGGATTTCAGAATTATTCACCTTTCATCCATATGGTGGCAGCAGTTCTTACTTTTATGTGACAGTTGGAAAAAAAGAGTGTGAGAATGGTGCTACACATTTATTCATTGGCCCTTTGTTGCCATTCATCGCACTTGGAATTAAGAAGATAACATTATTGAAAGGTTGAGTAAAGCTTAATTTTTATGGCGAATGACTACACCACTGACAACAGCGAACTGGGAACATAAATAAAGCAGCACTGCTTTTACCTCAGGTCGCTTGGGCAATGCATCCCTTTTGGCAACATAAACAGGAGTGCTCGAAACAGTCATGATATTTGATTGCCAGAATCTGACGAGCCGAAGAATTGGCACGAACTTTATAAGGGCCACAGAAGGTGGTTTTTCACTTAGTGCTTTGCAAACCTTGCTCTGAAAGAGATTGAGTGCCCTGCCTCACTCGGAAACCGTCAGGGGGGATCTTGCAAAGAATTCTTCCAACCTCTCTCTGGAACTTTGGCCAACTACTCTGCTCTCTGGGGGAATCCTGTCTCTTTTCCATCAAAGGTATAGCCGCCGAACAGAAGGATCCCCGTGGAAATTCCAAGTGTGTGACACGGAAAGAACTGAAACAGTGGAAGACTGCACATATACAGCTACTTGAAATGGTTTTTGTTGTGGCCAGATTTGAAGGTGTTTGATAAGGAAGACCTCTACTTGCATTATCATGGTGCAATTCACTCTTCTTGTCGAGTATTAGGATAAGGTTGCTCAGGCCTTTCACCTCCCCAGTGGGCATGGGTTCCAGATTGTGACAGTCTAGTCGGAACGCATTCAAATACTTCACTTAGTGCTTGCACTACTGAAATCTTTGTGGTTGGGGTTAATTAAAATAATGAAATTAGAATTAAAGTTGTTGTAAGGTGTTGGATCTCGTTGGTTGGCCTGAAGAAGTATTTGTAATGAAATGAAATGAAAATCGCTTATTGTCACAAGTGGGCTTCAAATCAAGTTACTGTGAAAAGCCCCTAGTCGCCACATTCCGGCGCCTGTTCAGGGAAGCTGGTACAGGAGCCTAATCATACATAGGTTATCTGTAAGATTTTTAGAACAATTTACAAATATACAGTAAAGGGTAATGTGGTAACTTGAGACTACAAAGGTGGTAGTCGAATGCGTTGTTTGAAAGAAAGAACTTCTTTATATAAATATTCAAAATGTGTGTGTCTGGGCAGAGGGATTTGTTCTTTGTTCATTAATCGCAGAAAGTTTGTGTGCAGGTACAAAATGTAATTAGAAAGACAGATGAATGTTAGCGTTTATTGCACAAGGACTGGAGTATAAAAGTAGGGATGTATTGTTGCAATTGTATAGGGTGTTGGTGAGACCACATCTGGAGTATTGTGTCCAGTTTTGTCTCCTTATTTGAGGAAGGATGTGGTGGCATTGGAGGCAGTTCAGAGGAGATTCACCAGATTGATTCTGAGGATGAAGGGGCTGACGTATGGGGAGAGATTAACCAATTTGGGCTTCTACTTGCTGGAGTTTAGAAGGGTGAGAGGGGATATGATCTGAAAAGGAACTGATAAAGTCAAGGTAGACCAAATGTTCCCACATGTGGGACAATCTAGACCGAGAGGTCATAGAAATGGGTTGCGAGGCGGTAGATTTAAAACTGAGATGAGGAGGCATTACTCCTCTCAACTTTCGTGAACCTGGCGTGGCGGCTGCGGACTGTGTTCAGCGCCGCCACAGTCGGTAGGGGGAGGGGGGCTGCGGAGGGGTAGCCGTTCTGCTGGCAGGGAGGCTTCGTCGGGGGCTCGGGGGACTGGTGGGGGTGGTGAGGGGAATTACAGGGGGGCACTATCTAGCAGACCAGGTCTGCACGCGACCAACACCATTTTCTATGGCGCAGCCGTCGCAGGCTGCCGCTGTGCGCATGTGCGCCCACGGACCCGGCCATTCTGTGTCCACATCTGCAGGAACGTGGCACGGCTGCTAATCCCACATATGCGGAGCATGGTGCGGGGCGCCATCGACTTTTTGGTCACAAGACAAAACGCTTCCTCCAGACATAGCCGCAAAATTGGAGAATCCAGCTCCATGTGTCCCGCAAGAGTTGAAAACAAATCTTCCACCCTAGGTATTGGATAAGCATCTAACTTGGAAAACTGGTTAATGGTGAACTTGTGTTCACCGCATATGCATCATTCTTAAGGACAGGCATGTTGGGGCAGCCCAATGAGAAACCTGAGTAGGCTCAATTATTCCAAGCCTTTACAGTTGTTCCAACTCCTCCTCCACTTTCTTCCTCATGGCCTAGGGCACAGCCCTGGGTTTGAAGAAGCGAGGAGTAGCCTGAGGCTCTACATACAACTTCATAGCTGTACCACGTAATTTACCAATTCATCCTTGAACACGTCCGGATACTTCTGAACGACATCCTCGGTCACTCTCGTGTTTGGTCTCATCACAATTCAATGGAATTTTGCTGAGCCAATCAAGCACTAGCAAACTTTGCCCCCTCCCTTGGACCACAAGATGTTGTGCCCTTGCTTCTTGACTGTTGTACACTATATGGACTTCCAACTCCCCAAGTATTGGAAGGGACTCTCACGTGTATATCCTGAGTTTGATTTCTGCTGGAGGAAGGGCTGGCGCTCGGTTAGAGACCCGCATTGACTGGGAGGTCTCTTCACTTATTACAAATGTGGAGGCTCCTGTGTCCACCTGCATCTTGATATGCTTACCGTCGACCATCACTGTAGTAAAAATAGGCCCTGCTCGTGCCTCATTCACAACAAACATTTCAGATTATGGTGATTCTTGACCAGAGCGTCTAAGTCTTCAAATGAAATCTCTCCTGACTTCTGTGACATGACCAGGCTTCTCATCAACTTATAAGTCCCCGCCCCACAACAAAAGTTAGCACTGACAGTAATAAGTATGAAAACATGAGCTGTAGTATAACAGGTTTTGCTTGCAGAACACTCTCTTGCAGACTGCAAAAGCCCATTCAAAGCTCGCACATGTTCAGAACCCTCAACAGATGCCAGTAAAACAAATACGTAGGAGAAAGAACACTCTGTACTCAAAATGACATTCTGTAACAGAACAAAAAGAACAAAGAAAAGTACAGCACAGGAACAGGCCCTTCGGCCCTCCAAGCCTGCGCCGACCATGCTGTCCGTCTAAACTAAAATCTTCGACACATCCTGGGTCCGTATCCCTCTATTCCCATCCTATTCATGTATTTGTCAAGATGCCCCTTAAATGTCACTATCAACCCTGCTTCCACCACCTCTTCTAGCAGCGAGTTCCAGGCACCCACTACCCTCTGTGTAAAAAATCTGCCTCGTACATCGCCTCTAAACCTTGCCCCTCGCACCTTAAACCTATGCCCCCGAGTAATTGACCCCTCTACCCTGGGAAAAAGTCTCTGACTATCCACTCTGTCTATGCCCCTCATAATTTTGTAGACCTTTATCAGGTCACCCCTCAACCTCCGTCGTTCCAGTGAGAACAAACTGAGTTTATTCAACCGCTACTCATAGCCAATGCCCTCCATACCGGACAACATCCTGGTAAATCTCTTCTGCACCCTCTCTAAAGCCTCCACATCCTTCTGGTAGTGTGGTGACCAGAATTGAACACTATACTCCAAGTGTGGCCTAACTAAGGTTCCATACAGCTGCAACATGACTTGCCAATTCTTATACTCAATGCCCCGGCCAATGAAGGCAAGCATGCCGTATGCCTTCATGACTACCTTCTCCATCTGTGTTGCCCCTTTCAGTGACCTGTGGACCTGTACAGCTGGATATCTCTGACTTTCAATACTCTTGAGGGTTCTACCATTCACTGCATAGTCCCTACCTGCATTAGACCTTCCAAAATGCATTACCGCACATTTGTCTGGATTAAACTCCATCTGCCATCTCTCCGCCCAAGTCTCCAAACGATCTAAATCCTGCTGTATCCTCTGACAGTCCTCATCGCTAGCCGCAATTCCACCAAACATTGTGTCATCTGCAAATTTACTAATCGGACTAGTTACATTTTCCTCCAAATCATTTATATATACTACGAACATCAAAGGTCCCAGCACTGATCCCTGCGAAACACCACTAGTCACAGCCCTCCAATTAGAAAAGCACCCTTCCATTGCTACTCTCTGCCTTCTATGATCTAGCCAGTTGTGTATCCATCTTGCCAGCTCACCCCTGATCCCATGTGTCTTCACCTTTTGTACCAGTCTACCATGAGGGACCTTGACAAAGGCCTTACTGAAGTCTATATAGACAACATCCACTGCCCTACCTGCATCAATCATTTTTGTGACCTCTTCGAAAAACTCTATCGAGTTAGTGAGGCACGACCTCCCTTTCACAAAACCATGCTGCCTCTCGCTAATACATCCATTTGCTTCCAAATGGGAGTAGATCCTGTCTCGAAGAATTCTCTCCAGTAATTTCCCTACCACTGATGCAAGGCTCGCCGGCCTGTAGTTCCCTGGATTAACAGGTAGAAACTAGGAGCTGTGTGATGCACGATCAATGGTCACTAAAGCGAGGTTGTAGTCCAACTGAAGGCTTTAATAAGTTAGATGGTTCCCCCAGCAGCTCAGGTACAGAATGAAGGCTGCTGGGACGGCACGGGCTCTTATACTCCACCTAGCAGGGCGGAGTTACCATACAGCTTGACCAATGGGAAACATACAATATCTACCAATGATGTTCCAGCAAGAGCAGGTACCGTAATACCTCCACACAAACTACCACTTTCACCCCCTATTAAAAAAGAGTCCGGCGGGTGTGGTGGCCTGACATTACAGCATGGTAACATGGTAGAAATTATAGTTATGGAAGTACCGTAATACCTCCGTACAGCATTTTGTAACTCTTTACAATTCTATTTACTATTTACAATTTATGATTCATAATTAAGTATACACTTTAAAATGAAACAATCAGTCGATCGGGGGCCCTGGTCATCCTCTGTGATCGTCAAAGCTTCGGTGGTGACTCTGGTGGAGTCTGTGACTCCGGGAGCGTGGCCTGGATCTCTGTGGCAGCTTCGACACCCCTAGACGGCGCTGGTGGGGAAAACGGTTGACCTGGGAAGGGAGCGTCTGCGGGGTGCGTCGGTGGGTGGGGGGCGGCCTAGACGGGGCCGGCGGAAGGACCGACCCTCCTGCAAGGTGCACAGATGGGAGGGAGGGTGGGACTGGTGGCTGGGGTCTGCGTGGGGCTCCGGCGGGCACCAGGTCTCGTAGGGAGACCATATCTTGTCGGCCGTCGGAGTATGCCATGTAGACGTACTGGTGGGTAGCGTGGAGAAGATGGACCCTCGCGACCAACGGGTCTGACTTGTGCGCCCGGACGTGTTTTCGGAGCAGGATGGGTCCGGGAGCTGCCAGCCAGGTCGGGAGCGAGGTCCCAAAGGAGTACTTCCTGGGGAAGACAAGGAGACGTTCGTGGGGTGTTTGGTTGGTTGTGGTACAAAGCAGTGACCGGATGGAGTGGAGGGCATCCGGGAGGACTTCCTGCCAGCAGGTGACTGGGAGATTCCTGGACCGTAGGGCCAGTAGGACGGTCTTCCAGACCGTTCCATTCTCTCTCTCCCTGTCCGTTACTCCGGGGGTTGTAACTGGTCGTCCAGCTCGAGGCGATGCCGTTGCTGAGCAGGAATTGACGCAGTTCGTCGCTCATAAAGGAGGACCCGCTATATCACTATGTATGTAAGCGGGGAATCTGAACAGTGCAAAGATGCTATGGAGGGCCTTGATGGTGGTGGTTGCGGTCATGTCGGGCAGGGGATGGCGAATGGGAACCGGGAGTACTCGTTAATCACGTTCAGGAAGTACGTGTTGCAGTCGGTGGAGGGGAGAGGGCCTTTGAAGTCCATGCTGAGGCGTTCAAAGGGACGGGATGCCTTTATCAGGTGCGCTTTCTCTGGCCGGTAGAAGTGCGGTTTGCACTCCGCGCAGATTTGGCAGTCCCTGGTGGCTGTCCTGATCTCCTCGATGGAGTAAGGCAGGTTGCGGGTCTTGATAAAGTGGAAAGCGCGAGTGACCCCCGGGTGGCAGAGGTCCTCGTGGGGGGCTCGGAGGCGGTTCACTTGTGCGTTGGCACATGTGCCGCGGGACAGGGCATCAGGAGGCTCGTTTAGCTTCCCGGGACGATACAAGATCTCGTAGTTATAGATGGAGAGTTTGATCCTCCACGGCAAGATCTTACCGTTCTTTATCTTGCCCCGCTGTGCATTATCGAGCATGAAAGCAACCGACCGTTGGTCAATGAGGAGAGTGAATCTCCTGCCGGCCAGGTAATGCCTCCAATGTCGCACAGCTTCTACTATGGCCCGGGCCTCCTTTTCGACTGAGGAGTGTCGGATTTCGGAAGCATGGAGGGTACGTGAGAAGAAGGCCACGGGGCTGCCCGCTTGGTTGAGGGTGGTGGCCAGGGCTATGTCAGACGCGTCGCTCTCAACCTGGAAGGGGAGGGACTCGTCAATGGCATGCATCGTGGCCTTTGCAATGTCTGCTTTGATGCGGCTGAAGGCCTGGCAGGCCTCTATCGACAGGGGAAAAGCTGTGGATTGGATCAGGGTATGGGCCTTGTCTGCATAGTTGGGGACCCACTGGGAATAGTAAGAGAAAAACCCTAGGCAGCGCTTCAGCGCCTTGGAGCAGTGAGGGAAGGGGAACTCCATAAGGGGGCGCATGCGTTCAGGGTCAGGGCCTATAACTCCATTTCACACTACGTAGCCGAGGATGGCTAGGCGGTCGGTGCTAAACACTCATTCATCCTTGTTGTATTATGGTTAAGGATCATTGCGGTCTAGAGGAATTTTCGGAGGTTAGTGTCGTGGTCCTGCTGGTCGTGGCCGAAGGTGGTGACATTATCGAGGTACGGGAACGTTGCCCGTAAACCGTATCGGACAACCATTCAGTCCATCTCGCGCTGGAAGACCGAGACCCCGTTGGTGACACCGAAGGGAACCCTTAAGAAGTGGTATAGCCGCCCATCTGCCTCGAAGGCAGTGTATTTGCGGTCACTAGTGCGGATGGGACTGGTGGTAGGCGGACTTGAGATCCACCGTGGAGAAGACCTTGCAATGCGCGATCCTGTTTACCAGGTTGGATATGCGCGGGAGAGGGTATGCGTCCAGCTGCGTAAACCTGTTGAGGTCTGACTGTAGTCGATGACCATCCTATGCTTCTCCCTAGTCTTTACCACCACAACCAACCAAACACCTCACAAACGTCTCCTTGTCTTCCCCAGGAAGTCCTCATCTGGGACCTCGCTCCCGACCTGGCTGGCAGCTCCCGGACCCATCCTGCTCCGAAAACACGTACGGGCACACAAGTCGGACCCGTTGGTCGAGAGGGCCCAAGCGGACAGCTGCAGTTTCTCCCCAACACCAGGAATGCACGGTAGAATTCTTCCAGTGATTCCCCAGGGATTTGTCGCCTCGTTGCTAGCAGATGTCGGGTGTAGACCTGGTTTACTGGGTGAATATAATGTCTTTTTAGCAGCTCTATTGCTGCATCGAAGTCTTCCGCTTCCTCGATGTGGGTGTAATGTCCGGTCTCTACCTGTGTGCTGCTTTAGTGGATTCTACAGACTACTTGGCTGTATTTTTTTCCCAGTCTTCCAGAAATGTAGTTTTTCTTGTGGTTTATCCACAAGCTGGCGTTGTGTTGCAGGATGTTGGTTGCAGTTCAGTAGGTCTGAAGAAGACTTTGTACTTATACGTAGGTTAATTGTAAGTCTGTATTGATCTTAGAACTATTTGCAAAAATACAGTAAAGTGTAAAAATGAGTTGTCCCCCTGCTTGCTGGTAAACACAGCTCTGTCCAACAATAGAGTGACCCGGGATGCGGGTCATGTTGCCTCTTACATCACTGCATGGACGATATAGTATTGTCCCACATTAGCCCCATTTGTGCCAAACCCTTATACCAGAAGAATGATATACAATCAAAATGGAAATTTTATGCAGATCATCTCACTAAAGACATTTCAAAAACTGATGGACACCTGGGTTTGAGTGAACTGGCGAGGAGGATTGGGTGGGGGGAGGTGGGGCAAAGGGTTGTTCAAGGCAAAAGGGCAACAGTAACATTGCTAGAAATAGGTAAAGAACGTGGATGGTAAAGCAAATAAAGACATGAGCTGAAATCGCCAATGTCACTACAAATATTAGCAAAGAGAAATGTCACCACAAAATACCAGAGCAATGTTTAACTTTTATTACTATAGAGCAGGAGGCAATCTGTTACCATAAGACAAAGAAATTTAAAAATTGCCTTGATCAGGTATATAGTCAATTTAGGGGCACACAGCAGCCTTGCCTGCTCATGATCCATGCTATTTCCCAAAAATAATATGAAATGAATACTTCACTTCTGCCATCGACTTTGCATTTCTATAGCAAATATATTTGAACGCAATAGGTTTAATACCACTTTCAAACATTTCCCTGTTGGAATTGCTTTCATTTTGAGGCCAAGCAATTCTCTCTTTAATCTATTTGTGTCACATGAGGCCGGCTGTTGACTTTCTGATGATACAGGTCCAGTTTACGGAAAGTGCACCAAAAATATTCCAGAATCAATTCATGAATGTCAGAGGTACAAAACTGTACTTCATTTGATGAAGTTTTCAATGCAACACCTGGAACCTATTTACATAGGTAATAAAGCTATACTGGAAAAAACACAGTAAGATCAAAATGATCTGGTCATTATCACATTGCTTTTGTAGGTGCTTGCTATACCTAATTTAAGAAAATAATTTTTTCCGGGATGTGGACTTCATTGACAAGGCCAGCATTTGTTGCCATCCTTAATTTTCCTTGAGAAGGTGGTGATGAGCTGCCTTCTTGAACCATTGCAGTCCCTGGGGTGTAGGTGCACCGACAATGCTGTTAGGGAGGGATTTTGACTCAATAACACTGAAGGAACGGCAATATATTTCCAAGTCAGGATGTTGAGTGTCTTGGATGGGAACCTGTTCAGGGAGATGTTCCCATGTGTCTTCCACCCTTGTCCTTTTAGATGGTAGAGGTCATGGGTTTCTAAGCTGCTACCTAAGGAGCCTTGGTGAGTTCCTGCAGTACACCGTGTAGATGGTACACACTTCTGGCACTGTGCATCTGTGGTGGAGAGGTTGAATGCTTGTGGATGCCAATCAAACGAGCTGCTTTGTCCGGGATGGTGTCGAGCTTAGAGTGTTGTTGGAGCTCAACTCATCCAGGCAAGTTGGGAGTATTTCATTACATGCCTGACTTGTGCTTTGTAGGTGGACAAGCTTTGGGGAGCCTGGAGGTGATTTACTCACCACAAGAGTCCTAGCTTTTGGCCACAGTATTTATATGCCTGTTCCAGATCAGTTTCTGGTCAATGGTAACCTCCAGGATGTTGACTCCTATTTGTACCCTCACCAACCTTCTTAGAAAAATCAGAAAATGGGGGCCAGGCTTTGGAAATCAGGAAGCAGTGGTGTGGTGGTATTGTCACTAGACCTGTAATCCAGAGACCCAGGGCATGATCTGGGCACCGAGGTTAGAATAAAACCACGGCAGATTGCGGAATTTGAGTTCAAATAGTTGTCTAATGATGACCATGAAACCGATTATTGCAAAAACCCATCTGGTTCAGTAATGTCCATTATGAAAGGAAATCTGCCAACCTTACCTGGTCTCACCTACATGTGACGCTAGATCCACAGCAATGTGGCTGACTCTCAAATGCCCTCTGAAATGGAGTAAGTGATGGGCAACAAATGCTGGCTCAGCCAGCGACATCCACATCCCGTAAATTAATAACAAAAAGGTGAGTTGAGTTACTCATTACAGGATTCTTTGGGCGTGATTGAACCAAAATATTTCTAAGAGCCATTGTGGGCGGGTTTGGTGAGGTGTTTCCCACCGGCTTGTTGGGTGAGATCCGCACTGGTATTTGTCATGATATGCAGACACACACGTAATGATATACAGACAAGCAGCTAATGGACACAGAACAGGACATGACCAATAAGCAGGCAGGACACTCAGGGATGGGATCTGACTATAAAAGACACGAGGCACTCACACTCCGCCTCTTTCCACTGATTAACATCTAGAGAGTCAGTTAAGGGTGTTGTTACAATCTCACACCTCCACCACATGACTAAGAGCTAGTATGGTTCAGTCAGACAGAGTAACCACACTTAAGTTCTCCCAGTGAGCCAGAGAAGACACAGCCAGAGTGAGGCACATCCAAGAGTGAGTTTGGGAATTTGAAGCCAGGTGGGAATTCGAAGCTTGGGGGGGGGGGGGGGGGGGGGGGGGGGGGAGGAGGTGCTTTTTATCCCTGGTAAGTGACTGGTAAGTAGTTGTTCTTTTCATTGTCTGATTTATTTATTTTTTCTTTCGTTTTTTGGCATTGTAGTTGTATACATTTACCTAAGGTTTAAGACATGGCAGGAGATCCCAGACCCGTGTCATGCTCCTCATGTGCGATGTGGGAGCTCAGGGACACGTCCACTGTCCCTGGCTCCTTCATGTGCAAGAGGTGTGTCCAGTTGCAGCTCCTGTTAGACCGCTTGACAGCTCTGGAGCTGCGGATGGACTCACTTTGGAGCATCCGTGATGCTGAGGATGTCGTGGATAGCACGTTTAGCGAGTTGGTCACACTGCAGGTGAAAGTTACTGAGGGAGATAGAAAAGGGGTGACCAAAAGACAGAGCAAGAGTTGGAAGGCAGTGGCGGTGTCCCCTGCGGTCATCTCCCTGCAACACAGATATACTGCTTTGGATACTGTTGAGGGCGATGGCTCACCAGGGGAAGGCAGCAGCAGCCAGGTTCATGACACCATGGCTGGCTCTGCTGCGCAGCGGGGCAGGAAGAGGAATGGCAGGGTTATAGTGATATGGGACTCAATCGTAAGGGGAATTGACAGGCGGTTCTGCGGACGCAATCGAGACTCCAGGATGGTATGTTGCATCCCTGGTGCAAGGGTCAAGGATGTCTTGGAGTGGCTGCAGGACATTCTGGGGTGGGAGGGTGGACAGCCAGCTCTCGTGGTGCACATAGGCACCAATGATATTGGCAAAAAACGGGACGAGGTACTAAAAGCTGAATTCAGGGAGTTAGGAGTTAAACTAAAAGGTAGGACCTCAAAGGTAGTAATCTCAGGTTTGCTACCAGTGCCATGAGCTAGTCAGAGTAGGAATGTCAGGATAGATAGGATGAATGCGTGGCTCGAGAGATGGTGCAAGAGGGAGGGATTCAAATTCCTGGGGCATTGGAACCGGTTCTGGGGGAGGAGGGACCAGTACAAACCAGATGGTCTGCACCTGGGCAGGACTGGAACAGAGTCAAGAAAGCCAAGATAAGTGTACTTTACCTGAATGCTCGTAGTATTCGGAACAAGGTAAATGAGATGATGGCGCAAATCATCGTGAATGACTATGATTTAGTGGCTATTACTGAAACATGGTTAAAGGATGGTCACAATTGGGAGTTATGCACTAGTGATAATTTACTAAAATTCACTAGACTCTGGGGTGGTCCCGGCGGATTGGAAATTAGCAAACGTGACACCACTGTTTAAAAAAGGACGTAGGCAGAAAGTGGGTAATTATAGGCCAGTTAGCTTAACTTCGGTAGTAGGGAAGATGCTGCAATGTATCATCAAGGAAGAAATAGTGAGGCACCTGGATGGAAATTGTCCCATTGGGCAGACGCAGCATGGATTCATAAAGGGGCAGGTCGTGGCTAACTAATTTAGTGGAATTTTTTGAGGACATTACTAGTGCGGTAGATAACGGGGAGCCAAAGGATGTGGTATATCTGGATTTCCAGAAAGCCTTTGAAAAGGTGCCACACAAAAGGTTGCTGCATAAGATAAAGATGCATGGCATTAAGGGGAAAGTAGTAGCATGGATAGAGGATTGGTTAATTAATAGAAAGCAAAGAGTGGGGATTAATGGATGTTTCTCTGGTTGGCAATCAGTAGCTAGTGCTGTCCCTCAGGGATCAGTGTTGGGCCCACAATTGACATCGATGATTTGGAGTTGGGGACCAAGGGCAATGTGTCCAAGTTTGCAGACGATACTAAGATGAGTGGTAACGCAAAAATTGCAGAGGATACTGGGAGTCTGCAGAGGGATTTGGATAGGCTAAGCGAATGGGCTAGTGTCTGGCAGATGGAATACAATGTTGACAAATGTGAGGTTATCCATTTTGGTAGGAGTAACAGTAAAAGGGATTATCATTCAAATGATAAAATATTAAAACATGCTGCTGTGCAGAGAGACCTGGGTGTGCTAGTGCATGAGTTGCAAAAAGTTGGTTTACAGGTGCAACAGGTGATAAAGAAGGCACATTTTGTCCTTCATTGCTAGAGGGATGGAGTTTAAGACTAGGGAGGTTATGTTGCAATTGTATAGGTGTTAGTGAGGCCACACCTGGAGTAGTGTGTTCAGTTTTGGTCTCCTTACTTGAGAAAGGATGTACTGGCACTGGAGGGTGTGCAGAGGAGATTCACTAGGTTAATCCCGGAGCTGAAGGGGTTGGATTACGAGGAGAGGTTGAGTAGACTGGGACCGTACCCGTTGGAATTTAGAAGGATGAGGGGAGATCTTATAGAAACATATAAAATTATGAGGGGAATAGATAGGATAGATGCGGGCAGGTTGTTTCCACTGGTGGGTGAAAGCAGAACTAGGGGGCATAGCCTCAAAATAAGGGGAAGTAGATTTAGGACTGAGTTTAGGAGGAACTTCTTCACCCAAAGGGTTGTGAATCTATGGAATTCCTTGCCCAGTGAAGCAATAGAGGCTCCTTCATTGAATGTTTTAAAGATAAAGATAGATAGTTTTTTGAAGAATAAAGGGATTAAGGGTTATGGTGTTCGGGCCGGAAAGAGGAGCTGAGTCCACAAAAGATCAGCCATGATCTCATTGAATGGCAGAGCAGGCTCGAGGAGCCAGATGGACTACTCCTAGTTCTTATGTTCTTATTAAGTTAGCAGAGAGTCGAACTCTCAGAGAACTGTGCTAGCTGTGCTATTCGTTCAATAAACCTGATTGAACTAACTTCAAGGTTTGGAGTATGTTTCTTATCTAAGCTGCATCCAGTTGCAGCCAGTGTTAGACTAGTGTACCTAACACGACATGATACCAGGAGACTACTAATTTAAGGTGGCTTACCTCAGTCCATTCCGTGATGACCAGCAAATGTATCCCGGCACCATGGAGAAGATTCAGGTTCAACACCAGCTCAGGACCTCTGGCAATCTCAGTGCCAACTGGCGGATATTCAAGCAAAAGTTTCTGCTGTACATCGAAGCCTCAGACCTCGAGGGTGCGTCTAATGCAAGAAAGATTGTGCTTCTCCGCTCAACAGCGGGTGATCAAGCCACCAAACTCTTCAACTCGTTTAACCTCACTGAAGGCCAGGACAAGACAAAGTTTCAGACCATCCTGGGCAAGTTCGATAGTCACTGTGAAATGGACACCAATGAAATCTTCGAGCGCTTCATATTCAAACAACGTCTTCAAGATAAAGATGAATCTTTCAATGCCTTCATAACTAGCCTCCGCCTGCTAGCGCTGTCCTGCAACTTTGGTGATATTGCTGACTCCATGATCAGAGACCAAATCGTGTTTGGAGTTCACTCAGATCCTCTGAGAGAGCAGCTCTTAAAAATCAAGCATATGACCCTGCCAGTCGCGATTGAAACATGTACAGTGCATGAGCACGCAAAAAATCAGTATTCCCATTACAAATCGGCTGAAAATGAGAAACTTGCCTCCCACGAGACAGTGAGTGTGCAGGTCATCTCCCGGATGCAGCGCCTCCACATTGAAGACAGCGGCCATTTTGCGTGCTTTTCCCGGAGCCCCACACATGCGCGATGCGAACGGGATAACGAAGTGGCCGACAACCACACTGCGCTGGTGCAGACGTCTGCCGACCGCACTGCGCATGCGCGACAACGTACACTGCGTCATGACGTGCCCGAACTGTGGCACGCCCACTTAAAGGGACACTACCCTGCAAGAGGCAGGCGATGTTTATACTGCAGCCTTGTGCATGTCTGCACCACCAGTCAGAGGCCAACGCTCCCAATTCCGATGACAGCATGTCCAGAATGTGCAACGACGATTACAGGATTCTGATCCTGGCAGTACAACAGATCCAGAGGATGAGTTTTTCGACCCGCGGACTTCTGGGAAGACCCCCCCCCCCCAACCAATAAATTCTGGTGGAGAGGAAACTCGAGACACTACACGTGTAGTGTCTCCCACCCGCCCTCCTCCTCTAACCTAATAATAAGACCCATTGGTGTGAGGCAAGTGCCATATTATATTATTATTATATTATATTATTAGCATTGTCCAGGTCAAGGTTCGGAGGTGGAGGAGCAGTCTCTGTCAGGGAGAGAACCTGAGAACATCTAAGACACTCAGAAGGTAAGTAAGTGACTTTTACTCATTTTTACTTTTATACCTTTTTCAAATTGTGTGTGTCGGGGGGAAACTGAAGTGACATCACAGAAAAGCTGTGGCCTGAGTGGCTGGTTGGGAATCTACACTAAATTAAAAAAATTAAGCATTGGTAACTAATTAAACATAATTACTTAATTATAATTTAGAGGGGTATCTAAGCCAGAGATCGGAGAGACGATATTTAGCTTTCGCATTTCTATTAGAAATCTAGTGCTAGGAAACAGATAGTTAACAGTAACTTTGAAATTTAAAAAAATATATATTTAAAACATTTTTTTTTTAAATTTAAATTTTAATTAATTGACGCAATGTCAGTTAGAGGGGTGCAGTGCTCTGACTGTGAGATGTGGCAGGTCCGGGAGGCTTCCAGCGTCCCGGATGGCTTCATCTGCAGAAAGTGCACCCAACTGGAGCACCTCACAGACCGCATGGTTCGGTTGGAACAGCAATTGGATGCACTTAGGAGCATGCAGGTGGCAGAAAGCGTCATAGATCGCAGTTATGTAAATGTGGTCACACCCAAGGTGCAGGCAGAGAAATGGGTAACCACCAGAAAGGGCAGGCAGTCAGTGCAGGAATCCCCTGTGGTTGTCCCCCTCTCGAACAGGTATACCCCTTTGGATACTGTCGGGGGGGATAGCCTATCAGGGGAAAACAGCAGCAGCCAGAGCAGTGGCACCACGGCTGGCTCTGATGTTCAGAAGGGAGGGTCAAAGCGCAGAGGAGCAATAGTAATAGGGGACTCTATAGTCAGGGGCACAGATCGGCGCTTCTGTGGACGTGAAAGAGACTCCAGGATGGTATGTTGCCTCCCTGGTGCCAGGGTCCAGGATGTCTCCGAACGGGTAGAGGGCATCCTGAAGGGGGAGGGCAAACAGGCAGAGGTCGTTGTACATATTGGTACTAACGACATAGGCAGGAAGGGGCATGAGGTCCTGCAGCAGGAGTTCAGGGAGCTAGGCAGAAAGTTAAAAGACAGGACCTCTAGGGTTGTAATCTCGGGATTACTCCCTGTGCCACGTGCCAGTGAGGCTAGAAATAGGAAGATAGAGCAGCTAAACACGTGGCTAAACAGCTGGTGTAGGAGGGAGGGTTTCCGTTATCTGGACCACTGGGAGCTCTTCCGGGGCAGGTGTGACCTATATAAGGACGGGTTGCATCTAAACCGGAGAGGCATAAATATCCTGGCCGCGAGGTTTGCTAGTGTCACACGGGAGGGTTTAAACTAGTATGGCAGGGGGGTGGGCACGGGAGCAATAGGTCAGAAGGTGAGAGCATTGAGGGAGAACTAGGGAATAGGGACAGTGGGGCTCTGAGGCAGAGCAGACAGGGAGAAGTTGCTGAACACAGTGGGTCTGGTGGCCTGAAGTGCATATGTTTTAATGCAAGAAGTATTACGGGTAAGGCAGATGAACTTAGAGCTTGGATTAGTACTTGGAACTATGATGCTGTTGCCATTACAGAGACCTGGTTGAGGGAAGGGCAGGATTGGCAGCTAAACGTTCCAGGATTTAGATGTTTCAGGCGGGATAGAGGGGGATGTAAAAGGGGAGGCGGAGTTGCGCTACTGGTTCGGGAGAATATCACAGCTGTACTGCGGGAGGACACCTCAGAGGGCAGTGAGGCTATATGGGTAGAGATCAGGAATAAGAAGGGTGCAGTCACAATGTTGGGGGTTTACTACAGGCCTCCCAACAGCCAGCGGGAGATAGAGGAGCAGATAGGTAGACAGATTTTGGAAAAGAGTAAAAACAACAGGGTTGTGGTGATGGGAGACTTCAACTTCCCCAATATTGACTGGGACTCACTTAGTGCCAGAGGCTTAGACGGGGCGGAGTTTGTAAGGAGCATCCAGGAGGGCTTCTTAAAACAATATGTAGACAGTTCAACTAGGGAAGGGGCGGTACTGGACCTGGTATTGGGGAATGAGCCCGGCCAGGTGGTAGATGTTTCAGTAGGGGAGCATTTCGGTAACAGTGACCACAATTCAGTAAGTTTTAAAGTACTGGTGGACAAGGATAAGAGTGGTCCTAGGATGAATGTGCTAAATTGGGGGAAGGCTAATTATAACAATATTAGGCGGGAACTGAAGAACATAGATTGGGGGCGGATGTTTGAGGGCAAATCAACACCTGACATGTGGGAGGCTTTCAAGTGTCAGTTGAAAGGAATTCAGGACCGGCATGTTCCTGTGAGGAAGAAGGATAAATACAGCAATTTTCGGGAACCTTGGATAACGAGAGATATTGTAGGCCTCGTCAAAAAGAAAAAGGAGGCATTTGTCAGGGCTAAAAGGCTGGGAACAGATGAAGCCTGCGTGGAATATAAGGAAAGTAGGAAGGAACTTAAGCAAGGAGTCAGGAGGGCTAGAAGGGGTCATGAAAAGTCATTGGCAAATGGGGTTAAGGAAAATCCCAAGGCTTTTTACACGTACATAAAAAGCAAGAGGGTAGCCAGTGAAAGGGTTGGCCCACTGAAGGATAGGCAAGGGAATCTATGTGTGGAGCCAGAGGAAATGGGCGAGGTACTAAATGAATACTTTGCATCAGTATTCACCAAAGAGAAGAAATTGGTAGATGTTGAGTCTGGAGAAGGGTGTGTAGACAGCCTGGGTCACATTGAGATCCAAAAAGACGAGGTGTTGGGTGTCTTAAAAAATATTAAGGTAGATAAGTCCCCAGGGCCTGATGGGATCTGCCCCAAAATACTGAAGGAGGCTGGAGACGAAATTGCTGAGGCCTTGACAGAAATCTTTGGATCCTCACTTTCTTCAGGGGATGTCCCGGAGGACTGGAGAATAGCCAATGTTTTTCCTCTGTTTAAGAAGGGTAGCAAGGATAATCCAGGGAACTACAGGCCGATGAGCATTACTTCAGTGGTAGGGAAATTACTGGAGAGAATTCTTCGAGACAGGATCTACTCCCATTTGGAAGCAAATGGACGTATTAGTGAGAGGCAGCATGGTTTTGTGAAGGGGAGGTCGTGTCTCACTAACTTGATAGAGTTTTTAGAGGAGGTCACTAAGATGATTGATGCAGGTAGGGCAGTGGATGTTGTCTATATGGACTTCAGTAAGGCCTTTGACAAGGTCCCTCATGGTAGACTAGTACAAAAGGTGAAATCACACGGGATCAGGGGTGAGCTGGCAAGGTGGATACAGAACTGGCTAGGTCATAGAAGGCAGAGAGTAGCAATGGAAGGATGCTTTTCTCATTGGAGGGCTGTGACCAGTGGTGTTCCACACGGATCAGTGCTGGGACCTTTGCTGTTTGTAGTATATATAAATGATTTGGAGGAAAATGTAACTGGTCTGATTAGTAAGTTTGCAGACGACACAAAGGTTGGTGGAATTGCGGATAGCGATGAGGACTGTCAGAGGATACAGCAGGATTTAGATTGTTTGGAGACTTGGGCGGAGAGATGGCAGATGGAGTTTAATCCGGACAAATGTGAGGTAATGCATTTTGGAAGGTCTAATGCAGGTAGGGAATATACAGTGAATGGTAGAACCCTCAAGAGTATTGAAAGTCAAAGAGATCTAGGAGTACAGGTCCACAGGTCATTGAAAGGGGCAACACAGGTGGAGAAGGTAGTCAAGAAGGCATACGGCATGCTTGCCTTCATTGGCCGGGGCATTGAGTATAAGAATTGGCAAGTCATGTTGCAGCTGTATAGAACCTTAGTTAGGCCACACTTGGAGTATAGTGTTCAATTCTGGTCGCCACACTACCAGAAGGATGTGGGGGCTTTAGAGAGGGTGCAGAAGAGATTTACCAGAATGTTGCCTGGTATGGAGGGCATTAGCTATGAGGAGCGGTTGAATAAACTCGGTTTGTTCTCACTGGAACGAAGGAGGTTGAGGGGAGACCTGATAGAGGTCTACAAAATTATGAGGGGCATAGACAGAGTGGATAGTCAGAGGCTTTTCGCCAGGGTAGAGGGGTCAATTACTAGGGGGCAAGTTTTTTATGCAGAGGGTAGTGGGTGCCTGGAACTTGCTACCGGAGGAGGTGGTGGAAGCAAGGACGATAGTGACATTTAAGGGGCATCTTGACAAATACATGAATAGGATGGGAATAGAGGGATACGGACCCAGGAAGTGTAGAAGATTGTAGTTTAGTCGGGCAGCATGGTCGGCACGGGCTTGGAGGGCCGAAGGGCCTGTTCCTGTGCTGTACATTTCTTTGTTCTTTGTTCTTTGTTTGAGTGCCTGGAGTCCGCCTACCGAGTGGGCATCATTACTACACGTGAACATGCCACACCTAATCATCTCCCATTCAGTCCATCCCCGCTGAGGATTCGGAGGACGAATGGCGTGCGGTGATGCAGGTCAACTGCTGCTCCATCCAGTTCAAGCTGGACAGAGGTGCTTCTGCCAACCTGCTCTCACAGGCAGACTCGAAACGCATCAGGAAGCCCCCCCAAGGTCCTTCCAGCAGCCTGCCAGCTCCTGGACTATAATGGTAACGCCATCACGGCACTGGCGTCCTGCCATCTACTCGTCTCCAACCCGAGTACCCATGCACGGCTAAGGTTTTAAATTGTCAAGCAGACAGGCCAACCCTACTGTGCGCGCATGCTTGCAAAAAGCTAAACCTGGTGCAGCGGGCAGCACGGTAGCATGGTGGTTAGCACAATTGCTTCACAGCTCCAGGATCCCAGGTTCGATTCCCGGCTTGGGTCACTGTCTGTGCGGAGTCTGCACGTTCTCCCCGTGTGTTCGTGGGTTTCCTCCTGATGCTCCGGTTCCTCCCACAGTCCAAAGATGTGCAGGTTAGGTGGATTGGCCCTGCTAAATTGCCCTTAGTGTCTAAAATTGCCCTTAGAGTTGGGTGGGGTTACTGGATTATGGGGATAGGGTGGAGGTGTGGACCTTGGGTAGGGTGCTCTTTCCAAGAGCCGGTGCAGACTCGATGGGCCGAATGGCCTCCTTCTGCACTGTAATTTCTATGATTCTATGATTCAATGACATCCTCCAACGTGGATCTTCAAGCTGGCATTGACGACATCCTCGGTCAGTATCCAGATGTGTTTGACGGGATGGGCACTTTGCCATATCGGTACAAGATCCTACTGCGACCTGATGCCAAGCCAGTGGTCCATGCACCACGCCAGGTACCGGCTCTGCTGAAGGAGCGCCTGAAGGAACAGCTCAAGGAGCTGCTGCAGCAGGGGATCATTTCCAGGGTAACCGAACCGACTGACTGGGTCAGCTCGATGGTGGTGGTTAAAAAACCCTCTGGAGACCTGCGCATCTGCATTGATCCCAAGGATCTCAACCAGAATATAATGCGTGAACACTACCCCATTCCGAAGTGGGAGGAACTCACCAGTGAGATGGCACATGCACGGTTTTTCACGAAGTTAGATGGGTCACATGGATTCTGGCAAATCCACCTGGATGAGTCCAGCAGAAGGCCCTGCATCTTCAACACACCGTTTGGCAGGTACTGCTATACCATATGCCGTTCGGCATCGGAGATATTTCATCGCATCATGGAGCAGATGATGGAGGGCAGCGAAGGGGTCCGTGTATACGTGGACGACATCATCATATGGTCCACGATTCCTGAGGAGCATGTTTCCCGTCTCCAGCAGATATTCCGCCAAGTCCACGCCAATGGCCTGAAGCTGAACAGGGCCAAATGTTGCTTTGGCATGATGACACTCAAGTTTCTAGGAGACCAGATCTCTCAGCAGGGCATGTGCCCCAACACAGACAAGATCAAGGCCATCGCAGCCATGAAGTTCCTGGAATACAAGAAGGCGGTATTGCGCTTCCTGGGCATGGTCAATTTTCTGGGCAAGTTCATCCCAAACATAGCCTCACACACCACGACCCTCCGAAACCTAGTGAAGAAGTCCACTGCCTTCGAGTGGAAGGCAGCACATCAGGCAGAGTGGTTGGAGCTGAAAGCCAAGCTCACCACTGCACCCGTATTGGCATTTTTCGACCCAGACAGGGAAACGAAAATCTCGACAGATGCGAGCCAGGATGGCATCGGTGCGGTCCTGCTGCAACGCAATGACACTTCATCCTGGGCACCGGTTGCCTATGCATCAAGGGCAATGACGCCCTCCGAACAAAGGTATGCACAAATCGAGAAGGAATGCCTTATCACTGGCATTCTCAAGTTTCACGACTCTGTCTACGGCCTGCCAACATTCACAGTCGAGACGGATCACAGGCCCCTGGTCCACATTATCCACAAGGACCTTAATGACATGATGCCTCGGTTGCAGCGCATCCTCCTCAAACTCAGAAGGTACGACTTTGAACTGGTCTACACGCCTGGCATGGAGCTCATCATCTGTCCCGCTCCATCACCGTGCCTAGTAAACCACTGAACGTCATCCGGCAAATTGAGTCACAGGTTGAGTCACAGGTGCAGCTTTGTGCTAGCACCCTCCCGGCATCTGATGAGAAGGTGATTCGTATCCGTGAGGAGACAGCCAAAGACCCCCTCTTGCAGCGTTTTATGCAACACCTCGCCAATGGCTGGCAAAAAGGGCAGTGCCCTCAATTTTTCAATGTAAAAGACGACCTGACGATGGTTGATGGTATCCTCCTCAAACTGGACCGGATTGTAATTCCACACAGTCTCCAGAGCTTGGTGCTCCGACAAATCCATGAGGGCCACCTGGGTGTGGAAAAGTGCAGACGCAGAGCCAGGCAGGCTGTCTACTGGCCCGGGATCAGCCAGGACATCGCGAACATGGTCCTTAACTGTGTGACCTGTCAACGCTTCCAGCCAGCGCAGAGTAAGGAGAAACTTCAGCAGCATGAAATCGAAACCTCTCCGTGGTCCAAGGTTGGCATCGACCTCTTTCATGCAAATGGTCGTGATTACGTGTTAATCATTGATTACTTTTCCAAATACCCTGAAGTCATGAAGCTCTCAGACCTCACATCTCGGACCGTAATCAAGGTCAGAAAGGAGACGTTCTCCAGGCATGGTATCCCACTCACTGTAATGAGTGACAATGGCCCGTGCTTCAGCAGCCATGAATGTTCTCTGTTTGCCCAGTCGTATCAGTTCAAACACGTCACTTCCGGCCCACACTATCCGCAGTCAAACGGAAAAGTTGAAAAAGGGGTGCACATAGTGAAGCAGCTCATCTGCAAGGCAGTGGATTCTGTGTCTGACATTCACCTTGCGCTGCTTGCACACAGGGCGACCCCACTGTCCACTGGCATGTCGCCGGCTCAACTCCTGATGAACAGGGACCTGCGAATGACACTTCCAGCCATACACGTCCCGGTGCTGCAAAAGGTGCAGCAACTCCGAGACCGGCAAAAACAGGGCTATGATGCTCATGCCACCGATTTGCCCGTGTTACCCCCGTCAGCCACTGTTCGGGTCAAGATCCCTGATGGAGGCTGGTCAGCTCCAGCTGTCGTTGTTCGACAGGCTGCCCCGCGCTCGTAGGATACCATCAATGCGTCTGGCTGATGGTTCTGTTGTGCGACGAAACAGGCAGGCACTGCGCAAAGTTGCCTGCCCGCAACCACATTCTTCTCCGTTTCCTTCTGTTATTTTGCCACCTCCTGATACCTCGACTCATGAGGCCACCAGTCAGGCTTCAATCCCGCCCATCAAGACGCTGTCGGCCCCACCACCACCTCTCTGGCGGTCGACCAGGATCAGACACAAGCCACAGAGACGGGACTTATGAACATTTGTTCTGTTTGCTATGTTCTGTGTTCTCGCATTAGACGACTGTTTTCACATGTACATATGTTCACATCCACTGCATGTATATATGTTAATATTGGCCTATTCTTGTAAATACGTTCACATATGTCATGCAAACATTAAAAAAAGGGGAGATGTCATGATATGCAGACACACACATAATGATATACAGACAAGCAGCTAATGGACACAGAGAACAGGACATGACCAATAAGCAGGCAGGACACTCAGGGGTGGGATCTGACTATAAAAGACACGAGGCACTCACACTCCGCCTCTTTCCACTGATGAACATCTAGAGAGTCAGTCAAGGGTGTTGTTACAATCTTACACCTCCACCACGTGGCCAAGAGCTAGTCTGGTTCAGTCAGACAGAGTAACCACACTTAAGTTAGCAGAAAGTCGAACTCACAGAGAACTGTGCTAACTGGGCTATTAGTTCAATAAACCTGATTGAACTAACTTCAAGGTCTGGAGTATCTTTCTGATCTAAGCTGCATCCAATTGCAGCCAGTGTTAGACCGGTGTACCAAACACGACAGTATTCACCAACACCTTAGTCATTTTTTGGGGCCTTGGGGAGTTTCTCCCCAGTCTAGCCCACACTTACGGCACAATCTAATGGAAAAAAAATCCATTCTGCCCGGGATTAGAGGGGTAATTCCTGGCACTACTGTCAGGTAACACGTAGGTGGCACTGCCAGGTGTCCAGGTGGCAGTGCCAGGGTGCACCCTGCCCAGAGGTCAACCACCTGGAGGACTCCAATCACCTGGGAGACCCTCCCCTGGAGACCCTCCCCTGGAGACCCCACTGACAAGCGTCGTTACATCTGGTCCCCGTTTGTGGAAGCCAGTGTTCGCCTGGGGTCTCCGAGGCAATGGGATTCGATCCAACGCCTTGGGTAGATCCCGCGAATGCATATTAAAGTGAAACTAGCTGCTCGAGCGTTGTGAGTCTTGTGGGGGGTCTCTCGTGAGATTCAGTGGCCTCGTCGCACCATCAAGTCAGGTACGACAATGCTGTTAAATCCCACCCTTAATCAAATTGAACGCATATTTGCAATGTTGAAAATTTGCATGAGAGCAGGAGATGGTGGGCTAGTGCACTGGTTTTGAAACGTTTTGTCCTGGGACCCACTTTTACCAAGCGGCTGACCTTCGGGACCCATGCCATCCAACCTTCACAACCCATGCTAGCTGACCTTTGCAACCCACACCGGCCGACCTTCATGATTCACACTGGCTGACCTCAGCAACACACACCATTTTCACGCCATTTTCACTTGCCCTTAATGTGACAGGCGAGCCTCCTTGGTCCTCATGATCTCACTCCAATTGGGTTCACAGGAGGAGAGGGCAATGTGCAAATCAGGTGGAGTTCAGCCGGTTCCTTTCTGCTGTCTCCATCTTATGAAGACAGAAAATCTAACCTCACAAATGCAGGTTGTTGTGAAGGGCAATAACAACAAAATTCTTGTCTTACTTAGCACTGGATATGCCTCTGAGACGCTATTCCAGAATACTGACAACCTCAAGGACTTGTGACGTGTTTTCAATGTGCGGTCCCAGGTGAGGTGCAGAATTGCACAGTCTCTTCATTTGGAGTCAGCTGTAATAATTGACTCAAACTCAAAAAGGATTTTTCACCTACCTCTTCTCTTTAAAAATCTGACACTTCTCCTCTGAAAAGCAGCGACAAAAACCATCGATCAGCACAGCCAGATGTGACTGAATGAGGCTTGCCCGTTTATTGACAGTTCCCTTACTAAAACTGTTTTCTTCAATGTGTCGTAGTAGTAGTGTGGGGAACATGTAGTAGTTTTGGCTTTATACTCGCACTTACGAAACTTTCAATCACTTTTGGAAAGCATTTGTTTCTCCACAGTATTGAAAGCAATCGTCATCCTTCCCTTGCAATTTGAGGTTCAGTTAATTTAGAATTGAAAAGATGTCTGCAAGGTATGACATAGTTAGCATTCAACTCTCATTTGGCAGCACTTCCCTACATATGACACACATGGGGCGGGATTCTCCAATAATGGGGCTGGATCCCCACTTCAGCGTCAAAACGCGGGGGTTTCACTCTGGACTCTCTTAAGAAAGTCAAGTGTGATTCTCCTACCTGAAGTAGGCTAGCAAGGCCCCGGAGTGCTCTTCGCAGCTCTGCCTGCTGATATGGGGCCCTGTACTTCCGGTCGGGGGTCCGCGCATGCGTATGGTGGCGGCCTTCGGCGACCGCCACGCGCGTCATGGTGAACTCACAAGGCCGCCCAAGATCGTACGCATCTGTGGATCGGTGACCTCTGATCACTACCCTGGTCGTCCCTGAGGCCCCCCCTGGTGAAGGATCCCCCCGCCCCTCACCAGGACGGCCGCGGACTGCATCCGCAGCCGCCACCAACCACTCCGACAGGCAAAACGTGGTTAGAACCACGCCGTCGGGAACCCGGCCAGTTGCCGTCGGTGAATCGTGGGGAAACCTGTCAATGGCCCCCGACACGCGCCACGTAGACCGGAGACTGGTTTTTGGCGTCAACGCCCATTCTCCACTCCCGCGCCGATCAGCGATCAGCACGGAGGCTCGGAGTATTCCGCCCATGGGCTTTGCATCTTGATTTGCATTGCCATAATTAACAAAGCCATACCTCAAGAAATCATCTTTATACTGTTTCATTCCCGATTTCAGTTTCTTCTTAATAGGCTGTTTACCAGAGGTCCTGGAGCTCTGTGTACAGCTCTCACGAGCACTATTTTGTCCTTCCGTGGACTCTCCTGTGCAGCTCTCTCCAGCAGATTCAGTCGTGAGATCCTGGCCTGTTTGTGTCTCTGACCCTCTCTTGGTGTACATTCCGGGTGTGTGATACGCTCTATGCCATCGCTTCTGGCGGGAAGACTGCATCATTCGCATTCAAAGGCCGGTTGCGGCCGATATTTCGCAACTTAAAAGCTGGTCGCGGCCAGCAGTCTTAAAAGCCAGTCACCGCCGTGGGGGCTTCTCCCGCGATCGGGAATGCCACGACCAATTGCTCCATGACCTTCCTGACACCCGCCCATGACCCACCGGGTGGGTCATGACCTGCAGTTTGAAAAACCCTGGGCAAGTGAACGCATCCATAAAAATGATACGGCCAATAAAAATAAGGATCTCATCAGGAGCTCACCTTTGAATCTTTCCAAATTTCTATGGGAGTGGGAGGTCCTTGGGTGCTATCTCTCATAGACTAGCTCAATAACAGCAAGAACAGGATTGGCTGTGATTTGAATGGAGAAGATCGACTTTAAGAAGTAGCAGTGAAGAGTCTGGGTGGAGTGGAGTTGGGGATGTTGGGGTGTGGGGGGGATGGTGGTGGGTGTCTACCCTAGCACAGGTAAAGTAAAATTAAGTGAACAATTTCTCAAGTTCCTACTCTATCTCAGGACCCAGATATTCACCTGCCCACCGATATGCAGAAAGTCTACACTTCACAGTTTTTCAAATGTAAACGTTACTGTCCAGAGAGCGGCCACAGTAAATGCTGCCGAAGCCAGTCAGGATGAGACCCACATTCCCAGTGACCTGCCTCTGTTCCTGTCCCCCCATTCCAGCGACTAATTGGTCGGCAACCCTGAGCTCAACACAAATGACCACTCGCCTCCACTAAAGAACCAATAGTTTCTACTTCCCATCAGGGGCGGGTTCACAACCCAGAAACAAATTTGTCTCCTGATTCCCATCTTCATTAAGAAAATCTTGTCCTTGAGTATGATTTCATTAATTAACTGGCAATAGAATCTACAGCACTTTGTGACAATTGCATTACTTCATAGTTGAACATCTGGCTCATGGAAGAAGAATATTCTACTCTTTAGGAGAAGGGGAGCAATTAGGGAGTCAAAAGTTGATGGTCAGTTAATCGAAGTGGTGCTGACTGCTGTGGGTCAGTTGCAGGCACTCTCACTTTTCGCGGTCCCAGGTTCAAATCCCACTCCGGGTGGTGAAATATTACGTTCTTGTACGGAATGCAGGATTTCCACCTGAAAGTATGTGGTTCGCCAACTCCCTGTCCTGCCTTTTAAAGTCACCGAATGAAGCGTTTATTGGCCCATTGTCCGCTGCCTAATGGGAGGTCAGCCAGCAACGTATGGGAAGAGTAGGCAGAGTGCCTATGTGGGGCTCCAGCGTGAGGGGCCTGGGAGAACATAATAACATAAGAACTAGAAGCAGTAGTAGGCCATCTGGCCCTTCGAGCTTGCTCCGCCATTCAATGAGATCATGGCTGATCTTTTATGGGCTCAGATCCACTTTCCCACCCGAACACCATAACCCTTTATTCCTTTATTCATCAAAAAACTATCTATCTTTATCTTGAAACTACTTCACTGGGCAGGGAATTACATAGATTTACAACCCTTTGGGAGAAGAGGTTCCTCCTAAGCTCAGTCCTAACTGAGGTATTAGGCTGCAAATCAGAATTTGGTCATGGCCATGCATTTAAAGGCACCCTGGCAGGGTCAGTGGCAGCTGCACAACAATTAGTGGCCTTCAAACAGAGAAGGCTTGTAAATCCATTGAACTATTGGAGATCCAGCAGATAAGTAAGAGCTTGTTTTTATATTTAGGTGACTATAGTGTCAGTACTGTATTATTCAGGACAGTTGCCAGAGAGGAAGAACATTTGAGCATACCTGCCTTGAAAGATTCATTTTCACAGATGAAATAATTCCAAGAGGCGGGGAATGAAAGGCCAAACAGGTTTATCTTGGACCAGAAAATAAAGCCGCCACCACAGCTCACAAAATAAACGACCCAGCCCAGGATATTCGCAAAGTCCCGGTCCAGGTCTGCGAGATACTTTAAAGGTCCCGCAACGAGCCCCCGTTGGGCGGGCCTCCACCCGTTCACTACGGGAACTCGTAATCTACGAATCCCACAGGGAGATCAATCAGAGATCTCCCGTGGTCCTCGTAACCCTCCCCCCTCAAGTCCGAATCATCGCGCTCACTCCCACAGCAATGAGGCCTCCTTCGCCTCTTGGCACAAGGCCTCAAGTTGGCGGCAGGTGGAATTGGATTGGGGTGGGGTGTGAAGTGGACTGGGGATCGGCGCTTCCTTGTAGAATGCCGAAGGACCACATATGGAGGCTCATTCTTCGGTGCTGAGCTCCAGTGGAGGATCAGTCTCTGTCCAAGAGGCTGGGTCCTGGTCCTCGTACAACTAGGAGCGGGAGTTGGGTCATCTGCTGCCCATTGGTAACCGGGGTCATGGTGGTCCCCATTATCTTCCAAAGTTCCCCTGCATTTGTGGCCAAACTGGGCCTGGTGTCTCACAGGCCTAGGGGTAAGATGGACATCCAGAGACACCGGGATGTCTGTTCCCCGACGATGGAGATGTCAGCTCCCATATCCCCCTCCGTTTCTAGGGAATGGCTGTTGATCAACAGTGTTATCTTTATTGGGGCAACCTTAGGGGTAATGATGCAGTTTAGTTGCATTGTTTTACCCTCTATGGGCTGATAAGACTTGCAAGGCCTGGGCTTGAGGTGGCTTTGGCCTCCGGTCTGCGAGGCATCCTGAGCATTGTAAATCTTACAAGAGGCCTCTCGCAAGATTTACCAATCTCGCCATGTCATCCAATCGGGTGCAACAAAGCTGTATTGTCGTGTATTTCATTAGTGAACACAAAGGTATTTGTTAGTAAGAATTCTACCTCTGCCTCATGACTGTAGCTCGCTCCCAAAATATCTGCCTAGTAGCCTTTGTCACCAGGGGATGATTCCACACCTGAGTCCCAATTGGTCACCCAGGTCATGTCACTCTTACTCTGCTTTGTTGCCCTCAAAGAGACGATCACCACAGTGTCCCATTCCCCGTATAAAAAACAAGTGTTTAGGAAAAGACTCAAATTCTACCCTTTAGCCCTCTTTATCTCGCCACGGAGACTCTGAGGCCCCCAAAAGGCAGGGAGAATGGAGGAAGCAGCTTTTGAATGCTCAGACGAAGGTCTGCTCAATGGTTTGATGATGACTGCCTGTGAGTCAACCACCAGACTTTGAGGCCCTCATGTTTACTGAGGGGAAGAGGCAACCTCCCAGTCAGAGCAAAGCAGCCTGGACAGAGGTCGCAGAGGTAGTGAGCAGCCTTGGGAACAGGACATAACTACAGTGCCATAAAAAGCTCAATGGCGTCTTACGATCTGCCAGGGTGAGTGTTTAACCATCTTGCTAACAAACCTAAATGGAAGGGTGTTAAGTGCACGATTGCCCAGTGTCTCGGCCAAGTGCACAAGACAGCCTGAAGCTGACATGGTTCCTTGCAGGAAAGTAGGGAAGGTCAAATGGATCTCAAAGCTGCATGGCAACAGGCATTCTGGGGACTGGGGGAGGGACTTATGAACTACAACATCTGTTGGCAAGGGTCATTGAGATTCATCGGCTGCCAACAAAGGACATGTTGGGCGCATAATTGAAAGCATGATCCTTCCACAACAGATTCCTTACTAATGTCCATTTTTATTTGTCGGAGAAAAGGGCCCAAGGTAGTCAACCCAACTTGGCAGTTTTCACCCCTATTTGATGGTCAAATCCTCAGCCAAGTCTGGTATCGATCTAGCTCAGAGCGCGTTCATTCGCATTCAATCCCTGGCATGTGCCCGGGTAGTTGACCTC
The DNA here is from genome assembly GCF_047496885.1 of Scyliorhinus torazame. Lineage (NCBI taxonomy): Eukaryota > Metazoa > Chordata > Chondrichthyes > Carcharhiniformes > Scyliorhinidae > Scyliorhinus > Scyliorhinus torazame. The sequence goes on from NC_092722.1 coordinate 134,043,921, forward strand.
ATTGCAGAAGATTGATCCAAGAACTCGGGTGTACAGAATCCACATCAAGGGTGGCGCGGTAGCACAGTTGTTAGCACTGTTGCTTCACAGCGCTAGGGTCCCAGGTTCAATTCCCGGCTTGGGTCACTGTCTGTGCGGAGTCTGCACGTTCTCCCCGTGTCTCCGTGGGCGCTCTGGTTTCCTCCCACAAGTCCCAAAAGACGTGCTGTTGGGTAATTTGGACATTTTGAATTCTCCCTCTGTGTTCCTGAACAGGCGCCGGAATGTGGCGACTAGGGGCTTTTCACAGTAACTTCATTGCAATGTTAATATAAGCCTACTTGTGACAATAAAGATTATTATTATTAGAAGGGGAAGTTCTGGAGCTGGCAGTGAACCAATGGAGTTGCAGCATTGGGTGATGCAAGGTAGGAGGAGGTGAAATTCCAACAGCACATTTCGCTCTCCTGCAAAGGTAGGGCTGAATGGAGTTGGGGGGATGGTGTGGGGAGGGGAAGTCACATTGATGGGTTTGGACTCCGCAGAATTTGGGAAGGAATTTGTGTCTCAATGTTGAAAGGACTGAGGTTTAATCGCCCAATGGTGTAGGTGTGTCTTTTTAGAAAGTATGTTTCTTTGAAGTCACCTCCAATGATAATGGTGCCCTTCATTCTCCTTGTTTGTTTCCCACACAGGAAAAACATCAGCTGCTGAACCGACCATCCCTGGAGGACTAACATTAATCTTCGAAGAGGAGGAGAGAGCCCTTAGAGGCTGCACCATCACATTCTGACTGCACACCTAGCACCAGCACAGATACACACACCTCGAATATGCAAGCACATCGGTCACCAAACCAGTTGTCTCGGACTGAGATAGTACAGACCTCTGGAAATTGGAGGAGTGTTGGAGGTGACCTCGATGCTGAGCCCCAAGCTGATGGTGAACCTCTGGAGTCATCGTCAGGTAATAAATACTGGCCGTGCAGCCTGGGATACGTGACGATATGGCAGAGATTCCAGTGGGGTTGCTCACATTGACACGGCCAGTGGAGGAATCCATCCAAACCATGAATGCTGCGCTCATCTGCACTTCAGAATGCTTGGTTTCCTCCAATGAGAGACAGGCAACTGTCATGGAGTGCCAACCTCAGGAGTTCACCGATGGGATCCTGGCTATGTGTAACCCCTGTATTCCATTGCTGACCTCCACTGACCTCCAGCACCCAGAGGCAGAGGAGGAACTGAACACATGGGGCAGGATTCTCTAACAATGGAACTATGGTCACACGCCAGCGTGAAAACTGGCGCCAACGACTCCGGCGTCAACTTCCTCCCCAATATGATACAGACCACAAAACCTAGCTTTTAAAGGCTCATTTACCACTGGTAACAACACTAAAACTTTATCCCCACTGGCAAAACTACGAACTTTGGATTTCTTGTCCGCTACCCGTTTCATCACATTTTGTGCAACTTTTAAATGTTGTCCAGCCAATTCACCTGCTCTATTTAATCATTCCCTAAAATTTGACACGTAATCCAATAGTGTAATTTCCAATTTCTCACCCACCAATTTTTCCTTAATCAATTTAAGTGGTCCTCGTACCTCATGACCAAAAATTAGTTCAAAAGGACTAAATTTGGTAGACTCATTATGTGCATCCCTAATTGCAAACAATATGAATGGGATTCCTTTATCCCAATCCTCTGGATAATCTTGACAATACGCCCGCAACATTGTCTTTAATGTCTGATGCCACCTTTCTAATGCTCCCTGCGATTCTGGTGTTACGCAGTTGATTCAAATTGTTTTATTGCTAAGCTATCCATAACTTCTTTGAATAACTTTGAAGTAAAATTTGATCCTTGATCCAATTGAATTTCTGTGGGTAGTCCATACCTAGTAAAGAATTTAAGTAACTCCTCCACAATGCTTTTAGCTGTAATATTACATACTGGAATGGCCTCTGGAAACCTAGTAGACACATCCACTATAGTCAAAAGATATTGATTCCCACTTTTTGTTTTAGGAAGCGGTCCTACACAATCAATTAGGACTCTCGTAAAAGGTTCCTCAAATGCTGGAATGGGTATTAAGGCCGCTGGTTTCATCACTGCTTGAGGTTTCCCTATCACTTGACATGTGTAACATGATTGACAAAATTTAACTACATCTTTCTGTAGTCCAGGCCAATAAAAATGTTTCTGGATTTTAGCTTGAGTTTTCCTTATTCCCAAATGACCTCCCACTGGTACCTCATGTGCGACTCGCAACACCTCCTTTCTATACCCTACCGGCAATACTGCTTGATGAACTTCTGCCCACTTTTCATCCGCCTGCATATGTACAGGTCTCCATTTTCTCATCAAGTCATCATTTTTACGGTAATAACACTCTGGTATACTCTCTGTATATACTTTCTGATATATCCGTTTTATTTCTACATCTTTCTGTTGAACCTCTGCCAATTTTCCTGAACTAAAATATCTGTCTCATCCTCCACCTGTTCTTGTTCTTTTTCAACCATCTGATCAAAAATCGTTTCTGATAATTGCACTTGGGAACTTCTTCTTCACTCTTTGATTTCTCCTCTTGTCTTAACCTGTGACTTTGCGACCTTGTTACTACACAATCCGTAAAAATCCCATTCGTCCTTCAACCCTTCAGTTGTCTGATTTTCCACTGGCTTATCAACCACAGTAGGCATCACCCCCACCTGCGATCCAGCTATATCATTCCCCAAGATAAACTGTATTCCTGGACAAGATAATTTATCTAGTACTCCTACTACCACTTCACCACTCTTCACTGGACTTTCCAACCTTACCTTATATAATGGAACGCTACTCCTCTCACCCTGAATTCCACATATCACCACCTTTTCTGGCAACATTCTTCCCAAATTCCATAATTCCTCATCTCTTACCATTAAAGATTGACTAGCCCCTGTATCTCTTAAAAGTGTGACTTCTTTACCTGCTCCTCCTGATACACAGGAGTAAACTTTACCCACACAAGTAAATTCTTTAAAGACATCTGGCACCTTCTTAACAATTGCTTCTTGAACAGGCTGTACAATCGTTTGTACCTCCTTCACTTCCCTTGGGCTTTCCTTTACCACTCTAACAAATCCCACTGTCTTATCCTGTTTTACCACATCAGCCTTTCCAGTGCTTTTCTTCAACCACCAACACTGTGACTTTACATGACCTAGTTTATTAGTGAAAACATTTGAAACTTTTCATCTCTTTTCCACCCTCCTGGATTTCTTTTTTAAATCTGTGGTACACTCTCCTTATTGTCTCCCATCTGATCACCTTTACCTCTACCACTTGAGTATTTCTCATGTCCCCAGTTTCTATCCCTCACCGGCTGAAACTGATGTCGGAAACCAATCATTGATTTATGAACTAATTCATAATCATCTGCCATTTCCGCTGCTAATCTCGCAGTTTTAACCCTCTGTTCTTCTCACTACATCAGGAATTGAATTTTTAAACTCCTCCAAAAGTATAATTACTCTGAGAGCTTCATACCTTTGGTCTATTTTCAAAGCCCTTATCCACCTATCAAAATTACTCTGTTTGAGCCTTTCAAACTCCATGTATGTTTGACCAAATTCTTTCCTTATATTTCTAAACCTTTGTCTGTAAGCTTCAGGCACTAGCTCATATGCACTTAAGATGGATTTCTTCACCTCCTCATACGTCCCAGATACCTCCTCCGGTAGTGATGCAAACACTTCACTAGCCGTACATACCAGCTTTGTTTTTGAATCAGTAATACCCACATGTCCTGTGGCCATTGCATTTGTTTAGCTACCTTCTCAAATGAAATGAAAAAGGCTTCTACCTCCTTCTCGTCAAACCTTGGCAATGCTTGGACATATTTAAATAGATCCCCACCACGTCTTCGACAATGACGCTCTATCTCACTATCCTCATCCATCTCCTCCAACTGTACGTGTCGTTTTGCGTCTGCCAATTTTAACTAATTTTCCTGTTTCAGAGCCACTTTCCGAAGTTCAAACTCTCTCTCTTTTTCCCTTTCCTCTCTATCTCTTTTTTTGTTTCTTTCTACTCTCTCTTTTCTTTTTCCTCTCTATCTCTCTCTCTTTCTTTTTCTTTCATTGCATATTCAAGCCGCTTTAATTCTTTTTCATGTTCAAGCTGCTTTAATTCTTTTTCATGTTCAAATTGCTTAATCTGAAACTGGAGTTTTGCCATATCTAATGAGTCAGAATGTATCACAGGCAAACGTAAATGCGCAGATACCGCGTTAAGTACCTCACTTTTTCGTATTTTGCTAGGCAATGTTAACTGCAATGCTTTCGCCAAACGTAACAGTCTGTCTTTATTCTCTGTCCGTACGGTATCACGTGTTACCGTGTCCCCCCCAAAAAACATATGAGCCTCCGAAAGAGCCATTGTTCACAACACTCTCCCCACTTAAACTAAAATACCACACCGGAAAAGCAATAATCCTTCACTGTCTTCAAGTTCATAAAAGCCAATTCAATAGATAGACTTTTATCCCCCTCGAGCCCCCAATTGTTATGGGCGAGGGGTTTTCAGAACCCCAAAATATATCATGGAGTTCAATCAACCTCTCCCTTTAATGGATTTGTTGCTTTTCTGAGCACGCGGCTTGTTCCCCAGGTGTGGGATTACAATTATGGACACGTGGTTTTTAACCACAAAGCAATGTTTATTCTATTAACTCAACTTAACCTTTTAAATAAGCATTGGATCCCTTAACACCCCTTACTTCAAAGATAACCCTGAAAATAATACACCATTAAATAATCCCTCAGTTATTCCTTTCAACATCCAAGAGAGACTTAACACCTTTAAACAGAAACACATCAGGTTAAAGAATATATATATTTTCTGTAGAATGGCATAGATATATTAGCTTGGTTGACTTCAGCTGCAGCACCTTGCTTTCTTCCTGTAGCTCTCTGGAAACACACAGACACACCTAAGCTGCTTTTTCAAACTGGCTTTCTCCCTTCAAGTAACTCACAGCAAACCAGAACTTCTCAAGCTGCTGTCTCAAAATGGCTTTCTCCTTTTAATCAGCTCACAGCAAAACAGCCAGTCACTTTTAAACTGCTCTCAGCAAAACCAGCCAGGCACTTTTCAAAACTGAAACTTCAAAATGGCTGAACTGAGCTGAGCTCCACCCACTCTCTGACATCACTGTTTTCTTAAAGGTACATTGCTTACACATCCATTTCTTAAAGGTATTCTCACATGACAATAGATCCCAAGAAAGATTTAAGAAAACATCTCATGAGTCACACATGGATTCACAAGGGTAATTACTTTGTTTTGTTAGGTTTGGGATTCCTGAATTTATTTTGTCAATAAATAATTGATTTAGCATTTGTGGATTTGGTGGCATTAGTGTTTCTTGTTTTGTGAGGGACAATGGACTGGGAGGAGAATGAGCACATTGGACTTGGGAGGAGTTTGTGTGTTCTTTAAAATCTTTGATGGTGGGTTGTTTGGAAGGCAGATTTTTTGCTAAGATGTTCACTGTATGTTTTAAAAAGGTTAACTTGAGTTCATAGAATAAACATTGATTTGCTTAAAAGAATACTTTTCCATTTCTGCTGTACCACACCTGTAGAGTGGTCCGTGTGCTCCCCATACCACAATCTAGTAAAAGTTGTGGGTCAGGTGAACTCCATGATACAGTTTGGGGTTCTTTAAACCCTGGCCCATAACACGTGACACGGACCAGGGGTTGGCTCAAAAAGGGGTATGGCTGATTGTCAGGGGAAAGGGCCGGGGAGCCCCCCGACCAGGCTGATCACGTGGAATGTGAGGGGGCTGAACAGGCTGGTCAAACAGTTGCATGTTATCGCGCATCTGAGCAGTCTGAAGGCAAAAGTGGCCTTTTTGCAGGAATTGCACTTAAAGATAGGGGACCAGACAAGGCTGAGGAAGGGATACGTGGGGCAGGTGTTTCATTCAGGGATGTCTATGAAGATGAGGGGGTGGCAATTGGTTAATAAGCGGATGGCATTCGAGGTGGGGAGCATTGTGCCCGACCCAGGGGGCAAGATATGTGATGGTTCGTGAAAAGTTGGAGGGGATGCCGGTGGTTCCAGTAAATGTCTATGCCCCGAATTGGGATGATGTTGATTTTATGAGGCGGGTGCTAAGGAAGATTCCTGACTTGGACTCGCACCAGTTGATTAACGGGGGTATATTAATAAGGTAATTGAACTGAGCTTGGACCAGTCGAGTCCCAAGTGGTCGAGGGTTCCGGCAGTGACAATGGGGCTGAGGGGGGTTATGGAGCTAGGGGGTGGACCTGTAGAGTTTTGGGAGGCTGAGGGCAAAGGAGTTTTCATACTTCTCCCATGTGCACTGGATGTACTCCCGGATTGATTTCTTTGTGCGAGATAAGACGTTGCTGGCGGGGGACTCAGTCGCATTTGGTGAGGGCAGCCATTTGGGGCTACGTGGAGCTAAGTGATATGGGGGAGGTCACAGCCACCATGCAGTGGTAGGCACACAAGATGGTGGTTAGGGGAAAGTTCATTTCAATTCAGGCGCATAGGAAGAAAGCAGAGCGGCGGCGATGGTAAGACTAGTGGACAATATTTTGAGGGTGGATAGGAGATACGCGGATGTGCCGGATGCAGGGCCGTGGAAGGAGAGGCAGAGGTTCCAGATGGAGTTTGGGCTAGTGTAAACGGGGAAGGCGGTGGGGCAGTTTCGGAGGGCTAGAGGGGCAGTATATGAGTACAGGAAGAGGACGAACAGGATATTGGCCCATCAGTTGAGGAAGCAAAAGGTGGCGACGGAGATTGGCAGAGTGAGGGATGATAAGGGTACAGTGCTGATGGACACAAAGGGAGTGAATGGCGTGTTTGAGGCACTCTATAGAAGCCTATCCGAGGCTCAGCCCCCGGCCGGCCTGGAGGGGGGCGGGTGGGGGTGGGGATGTGGCGGTTTTTGGACGGGCTGGAATTTCCCACAGTAGAGTAGGAGCTGGATCAGGGACAGGGGCCCCCAATTGGGTTGAGGGAGGTGATGTAAAGTATGGAAGCGATGCAGCAGGGAAGCCCCGGGACCGGACAGGTTCCGAGTGGAGTTTAACAAGAAGCTTTGGGCGAACCTGGGGCCACTGCTGGTGAGGGCATATAATGAAGCAAAGGAGAGGGGGGAACTCCCCCCTACGTTGCTGCAGGCTTCCATCTCCCTGATATTAAAGGTTAAGGATCCAGAGCAGTATGGGCCGTACCGCCCAATATCATTTCTGAATGTAGACGACAAGCTGTTGGCAAAGGTGTTGCCCTTGTGAAACGAGGACAGCATCCTGGGGGGTGATAGGCGAAGATCAAACGGGTTTTATGAAGGGGAGGCAGCTGACAGCGAATGTGAGGAGGTTGCTGAATGTAATCATGATGCCTTTGGAGGGGCCGGAGGTGGAGGGAATGGACGCTGAGAAGGCATTTGATTGGGTGGAGTGAGAGTACCAGCTGGAGGGGTTGGGCCGGTTCGTGTTCGGGCAGAGGGCTGTAGATTGCTGGTTGCTGCATAAGGCGCCGGTCTCGAGTGTGCGGGCGAACCGAGTGAGTTTGGGGTATTTTGGGCTGCATCGGGGGACAAGGCAGGGATGCCCGCCCTCCCCGTTGCTCTTCGCCTTGGTGATAGAGCCGCAGGCAATGGCACTTAGGGGTTTGAGGGACTGGAGGGATTGGGGGGGGGGGGGTGCGGCGTCGATCACAGGGTCTCATTGTCTGCGGACGACCTGTTGCTGTATATTTCAGACCCATTGGGCAGCACCGGAGGCATCATGGGGATTTTAGAGGAATTTGGCCGGTTTTCGGGTTCCAAGTTCAATATGGTGAAGAGCGAGGTGTTCCCGATTGTGATTATAGGGCAGTAAAGGAGGTTAGGGGAATTGCCGTTTAGGGTGGTGCGGGCGAGCTTTAGATATTTGGGTACCCAGCTGATGCGGGGCTGCACAAGTTGAACCAGGCTCGGCTGGTGGAGCAGATGAAAGTGGATTTTAAGAGGTGGGAGGTGCTGCCACTGTCAGGGAGGGTGCAGACAGTATAAATGACGGTGCTGCCAAGGTTTCTGTTTACATTCCAGAACCTCCCAATGTTCGTCCCCAAATCGTTTTTTAAGAAGGTCAATGTACTGATCTCTGGGTTTGTGTGGGCAGGGAAGACCCCGCTGGTTAGGAGCTGATGCGAGCTGGGATGGGTGGCTGGTGCTGCCGATCATGATGAATTTTACTGGACGGCGAATATCGCTATGGTTGGGAAATGGGTCGTGTGAGAGGGGTCGGAGTGGGGTCGGATGGAAGCGGCATCATGTAGGGGAACGGGTTTAAGGGGTTTGTTGTTGGCGCCTCTGCCATTCTCGCCAGCCAGGTACTCCATGAGCCCAGTGGTGATGTCAGCCTTAAGGGTGTGGGGGCAGTGAAGGCAGTATTTGGGATTGGAGGGTGCCTCGGTGTGCGCACCGATCTGCAACAACCCTCCCTAGGTTTACACCAGGAACGGGGGAGGGTGTTGGATGCGAGGTTTCAGAGGTGGTGGCAGGCAGGGATTGAGCGATTTGGTGATCTGTTCATAGGGGGCACATTTGTTAAGTTGGAGGACCCGGAGGAAGAATTTGAGTTGCCCAGGGGGAACGGTTTTAGGTACCTGCAGATCTGGGACTTCGTAAGGAGAGAAGTGCCACCTGGGCTACCACCCTTGGGGTTGCAAGACAAGGTGCTGTCGAGGGACCAGATAGGGGAGGGGAAAGTCTATAAGGAGTTGATGGATTGGGAGGGGGCCCTGGTGGGGGACATAAAGCGCAAGTGGGGAAAGGAGCTGGGAGGAGTGTTGGAAGCTGAGACGTGAGCAGAGCCTTGTGGAGGGTGAATGCGTCCTTGTCGTGTGCGAGGTTAAGCCTCATCCAGTTTAAAGTGATACTTAGGGTGCATATGGTGGTGGCAAATAAGAGTTGGTTCTTTGAAGGGGTAGAGGATAGGTATGGGTGGTGTATGGGGAGTCCGCAAATCAAGTCCACATGCTCAGGGCATGTCCAAGGATGAAGGGTTCTGGCAGGGGTTCGCGGACTTGACCTTTAGTTATGGATTTGACCTATAGTTACTAACATTGCATGTTGCTCAAAAGAGGTGTCTCAGTGAGTTCAGGAAATGTGGGTATATTTTCAGAACAAGAGGTGCTGGAGACAAATTTTGCTCGGGTAGAGGGACTCGGAGTCGCCAAAATCGGTGGTGTGAGGAGTGAGTAACCTGGCAGAATTCCTGAGGATAGGGAAGGTCAAGTTCATCTCGATGGGGTCGGTGGATGGGTTCACCCAGAGATGGAAGCCGTTTATTGACTTCTTTAAGGAAGTTTGAGAAATCAGCAAAGGAGGGTCACCTAAGCGGTATTATGTGTAACTATTATCTGGATTTGATCTATAGTTACTAACATTGCATGTTGCCTGGGAAATGAGGTGTCTCAGTGAGTTCAGGAAATGTGGGTATATTTTCCGAACAAGAGGTAATTTCAGGTCAAATTAATTGTTGACAAAAGACTGGCCTGATTCCTCACTGGGTTGCACATTATTCCTCACATTACTCCAAACAAAGATAGACCACGAAGAACCAGTGTTTCATGTTATCCTTCAAGGTTTTGAGACACTCTCGCAGGTAACATTAGCGGGGTTCTTAACATCCTGCAACCCCAACAACATTTTAATTGCCACACATGTGCAATCCATTACCCTTGCACTTTAGGAAACCCTCCAATGCTACCAAAGCCTCAGGCTCTGCTGCCTGACCTGCATTATCACTGCTGAATGAAATAAACTCATGGGCAGCCCTAAATATTCCATCCACTAAAACCTGAATGCAATAGCTTCAAAATCCCCAAAGGTGTTCAGATGATGCCCTGAAGGACTCTGGGGCGGGATTCTCCCAGCCCTGGGCCGGGCCTAGTTTACGACGGCGTGGACACTCTGCTGCAGGATTGGAGAATCTCGCCCCTGATTCCCAAACGTAAAATCCACCCCCCCAAGAATTCAACTCAAAAATCAATAGTCTGGTTCAATACTAAGGGAGGGTCAGTGTATGACACACTGAGTTTGCTTTTTTTAAAATTTAGATTACCCAATTATTTTTTCCAATTAAGGGGCAATTTCACGTGGCCAATCCACCTACTCTGCACATTTTTGGGTTGTGGGGGCAAAACCCACGCAGACACGGGGAGAATGTGCAAACTCCACACGGACACTGACCCAGAGCCGGGATCGAACCTGGGACCTCAGCGCCGTGAGGCAGCTGTGCTAACCACTAGGCCACTGTGCTGTCCTGAGACACTTGAGTGTTCGATGAGACGTTAAACTGAGGCCCTGTCTATTTTATCGTAAAAGACTCTGTGACACTATCTTGAAGAGCAAGGTGTTCTGGGCAATTTTTAGCCCATAGTCAATATTACAAAAACAGATAATCTGGTCATTATCATGTTGCGAATCATAGGACCTTGCAGTGCACACAGTGGCTGCCCCATGTAGTCCATTACAACAGTCACAGCATTCAAAGGTTCTTCATCGGACGAAAAGAGCTTTGGGATGTCGTGTGTAAATGGCACTATATAAATGCAAGTCTTTCTTTCTGCTTCTCTGAACAGATCACAGACTTCTTTCTGCTTCTCTGAACAGATCACAGAATGGAACTCACTGCTGGGTGGGTGGGGGGGGGGGGCGGCGGAGTGGTCATAGAAATCCTGCAGTTTAAATGGTTGTGCTTTGCTCCGTAATTCAGCAAACGAATAAGAAAAAACATGAATACCAACATCTTGCTGTTATATAGCACCTCTTGCATAGAAACACGCCCCAAGGTGCTTCACAGAAGCCTGACATATGAAATGCAGACTTCAAACGGTGTCAAGGTGCTTCTGCAAGGGAAAGAAATTTAAAATTCCGGATTGTACAGCTGGACAGGTGAAAGGTTAATTGGCAATGGTTCGTTGAGGGGAAATGCACAAGTGGCTGCAAGAGGTCACAGATATATTGAGGGCAAGGCTTGAAAAGAGAATATATGAATTTTATGGTGAGTATCCTCAGAAATTGAACACTCCCAAGTAGGAGCAGGGAATTAACCTTTCAGATTAATTATTGAACAAAAAGAAAATATAAAAGTTTTAGAATTCTGACAAGAAGTTTCCGATCAGAAATCTACAGCCCAAATTGGCATGCAAAGTACCCAAGAATAAAGAATAACCAATAAAATGTGACTCTCATATCCTATTTTTCAAACTGTTGATGATGACCCTTCCTTTTTTTTAACTTAATGGTTACATTTAATTAACAAAAAAATTAATTTATGGGATGTGGGCGTCGTTGGTCAGGCCAGTATTTATTGCCCATCACTAGTTGCCCTGCAGAAGGTGGTGGTGAGTTGCCTTCTTGAACTGTTGCAGTCGTTGAGGTGCAGGTACACCCACTGTGCTGTTAGGGAGGGAGTTCCAGGATGTTGCCCAGCGACAGTGAAGGAACGGCGATATATTTCCAAGTCAGGGTGATGAACCTCCAGGTGACGGTGTTCCTAGGTATCTGCTGCTCTTGTCCTTCTAGATGGCAGTGGTCGCGGGTATGGAAGGTGTTGTCTAAGGAACCTTGGTGAGTTACTGCAGTGCATCTTGTAGATGGTACACACGGCTGCCACTGTTCCTTGGTGGTGGAGGTTTTGAATGTTTGTGGAAGGGGGAGCAATCAAGTGGGCTGCTTTGTCCTGGATGGTGTTGAGCTTCTTGAGTGTTGTTGAGCTACACTCATTCAGGCAAGTGGAGGGTAGTCCATTACACTCCTGACTTGTGCCTTGTAGATGGTGGACATGGTAACCCCCAGGATGTTGATTGTGGGGGTTTCAGCAATGGTAATGCTTTTGAATGTCAAGGGGCAGTGGTTAGATCCTCTCTAGTAGGATATTGTCATTGCCTGGCACTTGTCGCGTATGTAACTTGACACTTGTCAGCCCAAGCCTGGATATTGCCCAGGTCTTGCTGCATTTGGACATGGACTGCTTCATTATTTGAGGAGACGTGAATGATGCTGAACATTGTGCTGTCATCTGCAAACATCCCCACTTCTGACTTTATGATGGAAGGGAGGTCATTGATGAAGCAGCTGAAGATGGTTGCACCTAGGTCACTACTGTGAGGAACTCCTGCAGTGATGCAAGAATCATTTTTCCAATATTTACTCATAAATGATTACAAAGGATAACAGATTTCAAGATTTTTTTTTGCTGTCTGTCTATAGTTGGGTCTATAATTGTGACTTGTCAAAGTTACAAGCATTTAGCAACAGCAGTCACTTCAACACTGTACCAGCAGAACAAGAGCAGGAAGGTTTTAGAAAACATACCAATTGCAGCAGATTTGCTGTGCGAGAAAACAGGTGACAACGCTAATCAATAACTTCTCTGACAAACACTGAATAATAACTTCCCTTGTCGAGAAAGTGGCATTTTTAAAACAAAAAGCTTTTCACAGAAGAGGAAGTGATATTCAAAAGTAACAGCAATCCCCAATAAAAAAATAAATCAACCAAATTCAGCTGATTATTGCTGGGAACTTATATTTCAACTTAAAAATGCAAAAATGAAACCAGTTCATTCATAAAAAGACTGAAAACATTACACTTGAATTTAAAAATATACAAGCATGTTTTAATTAAGGAAGTGAGTGCCTCTGAATTTGAAGGTTACACACTAATAAAGCATCCGTAGTCTTGGTTAAAATGCAAGCTATGTAGCAGCATTTTTAATTCTTGGGTAGTTTTGGGTGAGTGAGATTTGATTGAAGTTTAAAATTAACCCTCAGCATCCTAAAAGAGAGGACTGACCCCAGTATCTTAATCCCTAGGCCTCATTATAATCTCAGTGACAGGTTTCCCACTGAATGTGCTCACCTGACTGTACACAAGCCTACTTCTTGAGGAACTACTTCAGAGGGATGGCAAGAGGCCTACATAAAGCGGTAGTGTCCCTCTTAAAGTGAGGTCCCATTCTGCTGCAACTTCTTTTATTGCTGAGATGTTGGAAGTGGGTCACGAGAAAAGCCACAAGCTTTTTTGAAGCCTTCCTGGAAGTATTTGTGGAAGAAGTGAGGCTGTGGTGAGAACACCTGGGGGGCGTCATTCTCCGACCCCCCGCCGAAGTCTCCGGTACCGGAGATTGGGCAGGGGCGGGAATCGGGCCGCGCCGGTTGGCGGGACCCCCCGCTGGATTCTCCGGCCCGGATGGGCCGAAGTCCCGCCCAGAAATTGCCTGTCCCGCCGGCGTAAATCAAACCTGGTATTTACCGGCGGGACCAGGCGGCGTGGGCGGGCTCCGGGGTCCTGGGGGGGGGGCGCGGGGCGATCTGACCCCGGGGGGTGCCCCCACGGTGGCCTGGCCCGCGATCGGGGCCCACCGATCCGCGGGCGGGCCTGTGCCGTGGGGGCACTCTTTCCCTTCCGCCTCCGCTACGGCCTCCACCATGGCGGAGGCGGAAGAGACTCTCCCCACTGCGCATGCGCGGGAAACTGACAGCGGCCGCTGACGCTCCCGCGCATGCGCCGGGAAACTGTCAGCGGCCGCTGACGCTCCCGCGCATGCGCCGCATTTCCGCGCCAGCTGGCGGGGCAACAAACGCCATTTCCGCCAGCTGGCGGGGCGGAAATCCCTCCGGCGTCGGCCTAGCCCCTCAATGTTGGGGCTAGGCCGCCAAAGATGCGGCGCATTCCGCACCTTTGGGCCGGCGCGATGCCCGTCTGATTGGCGCCGTGTTTGGCGCCAGTCGGCGAACATCGCGCCGTTGGGGGAGAATTTCGCTCCAGCACTAGTGGAGTGGGGAGGGGGAAGGGGGGGGGGGGGGTTTGAGGAAGAATTTCTTCTCTCTTTGGAATTCTTTACCTCAGGAAGCTGTGGAGGCCGAGTTCTCGAGCATTTTCAAGAATGATATCACTAGGTTTTTAATCAGCCAAGGAATTAAGGATTATGGTGAGAAGGCACGAATGTGGAGTTAGTGAGTGTCAGATAAGCCATGATCTAATTAAATGGTGAAGCAGGCTCGGAGGACTGAATGGCCTACTTGTGTTACTATTTCTTATATTTCATAGGATGGGGCGGGGGCTGTTTGTTATTTGCTACTCATGGAGAGTGTTTTCAGAAGTCATCAGGTCTAGGAGCATCTCCTCAGGATCTGGCTGCAGTGCAGGAAGTGCTTCAATCACATCACCAAAGTAGCAAGGGCGAGTACTTCTCTTTGTTTACCTCTCTCTAGAATATGAAGCTGTGGCCTTTCTATCTCCCTTCTTCATCATTTCTAAAAATCCCCTTCCCACCTTCACTTCCTACCCTGGCCAGCACAAGACCATGCTAGAATACATCTCATTTCAATTCTAAACACACACTCACCTCTTCCTTGTTCCCTTACAGCCATGAGCAACATTTTCCTTTTGATTAGTAGTCTTTGCACAATCACTAATCTCTCTCAGGATTCCTTCATCAATTCACACTGCGTATGTTTGCTTCCTATGCAACACCTCCTCATCCTGCTTTTCCCATTCAGCATGCAGACGACAGGCAGGAGCCCCACCACCATACACTTTCCTTTTCAATGGACACTCACTGGCACTCACCCTCTCAATCTGCAGGACAAAATGGTGTACAATAATAGGAACTGGATTGGTAGAGGACCAACAAGCATATTCCTCCATGAGGTGGAGAAACAAGCCGTGGAAATCCATCTGCCAGCCAGAGCTGTGTGCATTGGTATTAGAAATATGGAGGCAGCTGCCATCTCTCATGGTATCAGTCTATCTGGGAGAGTATAACCGCACCTTCAGGTTTACACATTATGCAGCTGTTAAGGAAGCATAAAAGACTGCCACGTCGATTTTAAAAGGGGACACACTTCTGATCTGCTTGGATAGAAAGATGCAGCTCTTTGAGAGATTGGTGGGGCAAGTAAACAGGGGCTTTTAACGAGTCATTCACCTTCTGCAGTCTGCCCTCCCGCAGATGAGTGCAAGTAATAAGATCCTGCTTGTGGACGTAGGAGCAGTGCATGTTCCCCTCTCACAGGATGTCAGCACATTTGCTTCCTCTCTACCCCCTCAATCAATGTTCCACATGGTGCCAGCTGAACCAGACTGTCCTGTTAAAGCTTAAGTACAGGAATCTCCAGCCTGGCCCTGTTTGCCTTGAGCAACCAACAATCTCTGACCACTTCCACCTCAAGATGCCAGTAAAGGCGACAACTGCCTTCCACCAGCTCTGCTAAAGTCACTGGGGAAGCCCTTTCCGAAATTAGTAGAGTTGGTAAATTTTCTGTTGAGAAATTCAGGATTGGTTGAGTGCTGTGTGTCAAAAGTCTTTAGTTCAATCTCCTGTTTGTAAGCAAATTCATCACATTTTTCACATTTGGCAATTTGGTGCATGGTCTCTATTCATTGCAAGTCGTCCGTCGTTAGGCAGTGGTAGGAATCACTGATGGAGATGTTGACTGAATTATTTTACTGCTCCTTTATGTAAAATGAAGGGACTGGTTGGGTGGGAGGGGCAGGGGTAACAAGGTCTGTTAACACAGAAAAAAATATTTTCACTATTTAGCTGAATGGTTTGATCAGGTCAAGGAAAGCATTGGGAGGATAATTGCCCTTTGGCCTCCCTGGCTACCAGCCATTGTTCTCTGCCTCTTTTTTTACCCCTTGGCTCCCACCTTCATTCAATTCATCCTCATTGATTCATTGTTCCTATTGCTGTGCCCCCACCAACTCCAAACCTGTTTGCATTGTCACGCTGTGCAGGCGGTAACACATGATTATAGTAGGACCCATTTTGTCTGGGGAATAATGCAGAAAAACACTAGGCCAATGCAAAACATCAGAAGCCTGGTTCAAGATACCAATGGTGTGCTCAATGATGTCTCCATTACGCGGATGACTACTGCTGCACATTTACCGCACAGATGTGGGTAAGTGTTATCACCCACGTGTGGAGAGGGTATCTCTTGTACCGCAGCTGTCACCCGCTGAAATTGCCGGAGTGGCGAAATAGTCAGTGATGAATCAGTGATATCTTAGTTTTGTGAGGGCCACGAAGAATCCAGCACGAGTTAAGGATACAAAGAAATAACATTTATTTACAATTATACATATATATATATATATAAATATATATGCACACACACAACAGCAGCAGCAACTTCGCTTGCTGCTTACTCCTTCCTGCTGGTTCCAAACTGGCCAGCTTTATTTATACAGGGAGTCTGCTAATGATTTCTCCGCCCCCCTCATTGGGGAAGCTCATACTCCCACAGGATTGAGGGATTGTCATTAGTCCCCAGCCAATGGTAAGCAGGCAGGTTATAACATCCCTCCCCCCCAAAGTCCATGGATTCCACCGAAGACCCTGGCGAAGGAGGGTATCGGACTCGTTTTGCCACAGGCCGGACACCATTTGCACGAGGCGCTGGATCGGGCGGCGTGTAACGAGACGGAGACCGGCGCTTCCGTGATGAACGGCGTAAAGGTTGTACATCCACGGCCCGTGGGCCCGAGGATTCCCCCTCTGATGCGTCCTGTGTCTCCATCTCGGAGTCAGAGTCTGCTGCCTCTGTCATCTCGGCGTCTCTATCTCCACGCGGTACTGTAACGACCTGCGGAGGCTTTGAGTGAGGCACCAGAGGAAGATTGTGAGGACTACTTTCCATTGTCTCTGGTCTCGGTGGCTGTAGAAATGAGCTCCGAGGGCGGGGAATCTTTGGAAGGGATAGTCTTCTGGACCGAACATGGTCTACATGTTTGTGCTGGAGACGACCCTGGGCTTGCACCTGGTAAGATATAGGGCCCGTTTGGCGAAAGGTTACACCAGGGACCCACTGGGCACCACCAGCAAAATTGCGAACGAACACTGGGTCACCGGGTGCAAACTGCTGAATTGGCTGATGCCGAGAAAATACCTGTCCCTGCCGTTCTTGTGTGCGACGTACCTTTGCGCCAATGTCCGTGAAAACCATACTAAGGCGGGTGCGAAGTCTCCGACCCATTAAGAGTTCTGCGGGAGCTACCCCAGTCACCGCAT
Organism: Scyliorhinus torazame; assembly: GCF_047496885.1. NCBI lineage: Eukaryota > Metazoa > Chordata > Chondrichthyes > Carcharhiniformes > Scyliorhinidae > Scyliorhinus > Scyliorhinus torazame. Next base: position 134,061,003 of record NC_092722.1, read on the forward strand.
GGGGGGTGATTCTAAACGAAAACAAAAAGCGAGCCAGTCTTAAGTGCATAAGTTGGGAACATAGGCTGGCAGGGAAGGACACAAATGAAATGTGGAACTTGTTCAAGGAACAGGTGCTACGTGTCCTTGATATGTATGTCCCTGTCAGGCAGGGAAGAGATGGTCGAGTGAGGGAACCATGGTTGACAAGAGAGGTTGAATGTCTTGTTAAGAGGAAAAAGGTGACTTATGTAAGGCTGAGGAAACAAGGTTCAGACAGGGCATTGGAGGGATACAAGATAGCCAGGAGGGAACTGAAGAAAGGGATTAGGAGAGCTAAGAGAGGGCATGAACAATCTTTGGCGGGTAGGATCAAGGAAAACCCCAAGGCCTTTTACACATATGTGAGAAATATGAGAATGACTAGAGCGAGGGTAGGTCCGATCAAGGACAGTAGCGGGAGATTGTGTATTGAGTCTGAAGAGATAGGAGAGGTCTTGAACGAGTACTTTTCTTCTGTATTTACAAATGAGAGGGGCGATATTGTTGGAGAGGACAGTGTGAAACAGATTGGTAAGCTCGAGGAAATACTTGTTAGGAAGGAAGATGTGTTGGGCATTTTGAAAAACTTGAGGATAGACAAGTCCCCCGGGCCTGACGGGATATATCCAAGGATTCTATGGGAAGCAAGAGATGAAATTGCAGAGCCGTTGGCAATGATCTTTTCGTCCTCACTGTCAACAGGGGTGGTACCAGGGGATTGGAGAGTGGCGAATGTCGTGCCCCTGTTCAAAAAAGGGACTAGGGATAACCCTGGGAATTACAGGCCAGTTAGTCTTACTTCGGTGGTAGGCAAAGTAATGGAAAGGGTACTGAAGGATAGGATTTCTGAGCATCTGGAAAGACACTGCTTGATTAGGGATAGTCAGCACGGATTTGTGAGGGGTAGGTCTTGCCTTACAAATCTTATTGAATTCTTTGAGGAGGTGACCAAGCATGTGGATGAAGGTAAAGCAGTGGATGTAGTGTACATGGATTTTAGTAAGGCATTTGATAAAGTTCCCCATGGTAGGCTTATGCAGAAAGTAAGGAGGCATGGGATAGTGGGAAATTTGGCCAGTTGGATAACGAACTGGCTAACCGATAGAAGTCAGAGAGTGGTGGTGGATGGCAAATATTCAGCCTGGATCCCAGTTACCAGTGGTGTACCGCAGGGATCAGTTCTGGGTCCTCTGCTGTCTGTGATTTTCATTAATGACTTGGATGAGGGAGTTGAAGGGTGGGTCAGTAAATTTGCAGATGATACGAAGATTGGTGGAGTTGTGGATAGTAAGGAGGGCTGTTGTCGGCTGCAAAGAGACATAGATAGGATGCAGAGCTGGGCTGAGAAGTGGCAGATGGAGTTTAACCCTGAAAAGTGTGAGGTTGTCCATTTTGGAAGGACAAATATGAATGCGGAATACAGGGTTAACGGTAGAGTTCTTGGCAATGTGGAGGAGCAGAGAGATCTTGGGGTCTATGTTCATACATCTTTGAAAGTTGCCACTCAAGTGGATAGAGCTGTGAAGAAGGCCTATGGTGTGCTCGCGTTCGTTAACAGAGGGATTGAATTTAAGAGCCGTGAGGTGATGATGCAGCTGTACAAAACTTTGGTAAGGCCACATTTGGAGTACTGTGTACAGTTCTGGTCGCCTCATTTTAGGAAGGATGTGGAAGTTTTGGAAAAGGTGCAAAGAAGATTTACCAGGATGTTGCCTGGAATGGAGAGTAGGTCTTACGAGGAAAGGTTGAGGGTGCTAGGCCTTTTCTCATTAGAACGGAGAAGGATGAGGGGCGACTTGATAGAGGTTTATAAGATGATCAGGGGAATAGATAGAGTAGACAGTCAGAGACTTTTTCCCCGGGTGGAACAAACCATTACAAGGGGACATAAATTTAAGGTGAAAGGTGGAAGATATAGGAGGGATATCAGAGGTAGGTTCTTTACCCAGAGAGTAGTGGGGGCATGGAATGCACTGCCTGTGGAAGTAGTTGAGTCGGAAACATTAGGGACCTTCAAGCAGCTATTGGATAGGTACATGGATTACGGTTAAATGATATAGTGTAGATTTATTTGTTCTCAAGGGCAGCACGGTAGCATTGTGGATAGCACAATTGCTTCACAGCTCCAGGGTCCCAGGTTCGATTCCGGCTTGGGTCACTGACTGTGCGGAGTCTGCACGTCCTCCCCGTGTCTGCGTGGGTTTCCTCCGGGTGCTCCGGTTTCCTCCCACAATCCAAAGATGTGCAGGTTAGGTGAATTGGCCAATGATAAATTGCCCTTAATGTCCAAATTGCCCTTGGTGTTGGGTGAAGGTGTTGAGTTTGGGTAGGGTGCTCTTTCTAAGAGCCGGTGCAGACTCAAAAGGCCGAATGGCCTCCTTCTGCACTGTAAATCCAATGATAATCTATGATTAATCTAGGACAAAGGTTCGGCACAACATCGTGGGCCGAAGGGCCTGTTCTGTGCTGTATTTTCTATGTTCTATGTCTCGTGTCCATTGACCCGGAAGACTGCTTCTTTAGGCCTCGTTTGAATGTCTGCACTGCGCGCCCCGCCAACCCATTTGAAGCCGGGTGGTAAGGGGCAGTGCGGATATGGCGTATGCCGTTCATCTTCATGAAACTCGCAAACTCCTCACTGGTGAATGGAGTGCCGTTATCCGTGACCAGCACCTCGGGGAGGCCATGTGTACTAAAAGACAAACGCATCTTCTCAATTGTTGCACAGGACGTTGTACCTAGCATCTTGTGCACCTCTAGCCATTTAGACTGGGTGTTGATTAATAAAAGGAACATGGATCCTTGAAAAGGGCTGGCGAAATCCGCATGCAAGCGCGCCCAAGGCCGCCCTGGCCATTCCCAGTGATGTAGAGGCGCGGCCGGCGGAAGCTTCTGATGCTCCTGACAAATGGAGCAGTTTTGGGCCACCTTCTCAATGTCGGCGTCGAGGCCTGGCCACCAGACATAACTCCGGGCCAACATTTTCATTTTGATCACACCTGGATGCCCATTGTGCAAGTCTCTTAGTATCAGCTCCTGTCCTTTTTCCGGGACAATCACACGCGTCCCCCACAAGAGGATGCCGTCTTCCACGCTGAATTCTGACAGCTTGGAGGAAAATGCCCGCAACTTGCCCGGGAGCTGTCTATGCTGCCCACCATACAGGACTATGTGTCGAACCTTTGACAGGACTGGCTCCGTCTGGGTCCACTCACGGATCTGTGATGCCGTAACAGGCAAGGTGTCCATAAATTTAGTGTTGCAACCACCTCACCAGTTGTGCGGGGTCGACATGGGGCCGGTCGATAAAGGCAATCGGCTCAGTGCGTCGGCATTCGCTATCTGCGTTCCTGGTTTGTGCTCCAGAGAATACTCGTATGCAGCGAGCAACAAAGCCCAGCGCTGGATCCGTGCGGAAGCAATCGGTGATATTGGCTTACCCTCTCTGAAAAGTCCCAGCAGAGGCTTATGATCAGTCACGATAGTGAAGTGGCGGCCATACATGTACTAGTGGAAACTTTTCACCACAAAGACCACTGCCAGGCCCTCCTTCTCGATCTGCACGTCATTTTTCCGCTGCAGTCAATTTGCGGGAGGCGAAAGCTATCGGCCGTTCGGCCCCGTTCTCCATCTTGTGGGACAGGACGGCCCCAATACCATACGGGGATGCATCACATGCGACGAGCAAAGGCTTTCCAGGATCATAGAATTTACAGTGCAGAAGGAGGCCATTCGGCCCATCGAGTCTGCATCGGCTCTTGGAAAGTGCACCCTACCCAAGGTCCACACCTCCACCCTATCCCCATAACCCAGTAACCCCACCCAACACTAAGGGCTATTTTGGACACTAAGGGCAATTTTATCATGGCCAATCCACCTAACCTGCACATCTTTGGACTGTGGGAGGAAACCGGAGCACCCGGAGGAAACCCACGCGCACACGGGGAGGATGTGCAGACTCCGCACAGACAGTGACCCAAGCCGGAATCAAACTTGGGACCCTGGAGCTGTGAAGCAATTGTGCTATCCACAATGCTACCGTGCTGCCCATAGTGGGTTAGTGACCGAGACAACGACAATTGTTGCTTTACCCGCCGGAAAGCTGTTTCTTGCGGCTGACCCCAAACCCAGGTGTGATTATTCTTTAGCAGAAGATGCAACGGGGCCAGCGTAGTTGGCAGATTGGGGAGGAACTTCCCGTAATAGTTTACGAGGCTGAGAAAAGAACGAAGATGCGAAGTGTCATCGCGGCGGGGGCCTGTTGAATCGCGCGCACCTTCTCTGCGACGGGGTGCAAACCTTCGCGGTCCACCCGATAACCCAGGTAGACTACTTCCTTCGCCTGAAACACGCACTTTGTGCGACGTAAACGGACTCCAGCCTCCGAAAAGCGTCTAAGGACAGCCTCCAGATTTTCCAAATGTTCCTGCTCCAACGTCCCTGTGATCAAAACGTCATCCAAGTAGACAGCGACATGCGGTAAACCTCTCAAAATGCCCTCCATAACGCGTTGAAAAATAGCGCAGGCAGAGGATACTCCAAAGGGCAAACGTGCATATTCATACAGGCCCCGGTGTGTATTAATCATTACATATGGTCGGGAGGCAGGGTCCAGCTCCAACTGTAGGTAGGCTTGACTCATATCTAATTTTGTGAACGAGAGTCCACCTGCAAGCTTCGCGTAGAGATCCTCTATGCGAGGCATTGGATATCGGTCGAGTCGGGAAGCCCTATTCACTGTAAGTTTATAGTCGCCGCACAAGTGAACTGTGGCATCTGGCTTCATTACGGATACAATTGGTGCTGCCCAGTCAGCGAAACGGACGGGCCTGATAATACCCAAAGTTTCCAAACGAGTGAGCTCCCCTTCTACCTTCTCGAGCAAGGCATAAGGCACGAACGCGCCCGGAAATAGTGTGGCGTGGCTCCTGGTTCGACTTGGATACGGGCTACGGACCCTTTAATTTCCTCAAACCGGGCTGGAATACATCTGGGTATCGTCCTAGCACCTCAGTCAACCCTCCAGAAACTGTTTGGAGGATGTGCTGCCACTGCAAGCGCAAAAGGCGCAACCAGTCCCGACCCAACAGGCTGGGCCCATGGCCACGCACCATGATAAGTGGGAAACGCCCCTCCTGGCGTCCATAGACAACAGGGGTCATTGTAGTTCCTGCAATGTCCAATGGTTCCCCCGTGTAGGTGGCCAACCTGTCCTGTGTGTCGGTTAATAGAAGGGTCCGTATACCCTGCTTGATGCGGTCGAATGCCCTCTGGGTGATCACGGAGACCGCTGTGCCAGTGTCCAACTCCATCTCAAGCGGGTGACCATTGACCTGTACTGTCACCTTAATGGGGCCCACACGGGGGGGGTGCCATACAATGCAGCTGCAGGTAGTCGTCCTCCATCTCCACGTCCTCAGAAGTAGTCGCGCAGGTTCATCCACATGGAAGGTATAGCCCCTGGGCTGGTCCCAGTTTCGGTCAGAACAACAGCGCCTCTGGTGACCCCAGGACCGGCGTCCGAGACGAGGTCGGCGCCTACAAGTCTGACACGGACATGGCTCCTCATCCATTGGTTCTGGTAAAGGCTCCCTTCGGGGAGGAATGTCCGACGGCCACTGGCGTCGATCCGGACGTCGCCTCGCCCAAAGTACTGCAGGAGTGCGTGGGGGCGTTTTCGGACAGAAGGGGTTGCGCCCCAAAGCATACACTTCCATTCCCTGTAGCTCCTGCACTCCTCGTTCTGAGCTCTCTCGGGACAATACTATTTGAATGGCCTGTTGAAAAGTCAATATTGGCTCAGCTAACAACTTTCTATGGGTGTCCGCATTGTTAATACCGCAAGCCAGATGGTCGCGTAACATTTCTGACAAGGTCTCACCATAGTCACAATACTCCGCAATCCTGCATAGCCTGGACAGAAAGTCGGCAAGGGATTCTTCTGGGGTCCTCTCAGCGGTATTAAACCGGTAACGTTGGACTATCGTGGACGGGGTTGGGTTAAAATGCTGCCCCACTAAATTCACAAGTTCATCAAACATTTTGGTGTCCGGCGCAGCTGGGTACGTAAGGCTCCTAATCACCCCAAACGTATGCAGGCCGCAGGCGGTGAGCAATATGACCACCTGGCACTCGTTTTCGGTGATATTGTTTGCCCGGAAATAGTAACGCATCCGTTGTGCGTACTGGTTCCAGCTTTCCAGCGCAGCATCAAAAACATCCAAACGTCCGTACGGAGGCATTGTGTAATAGAAAACAACTTCCAACCTGTATCCAACAAAAATCCAGGGAGGTGGCTTCAGCAGTGTAGACAGTTATTCACTTTAACCCTCGTCACCAGTTTTGTGAGGGCCACGAAGAATCCAGCACGAGTTTCAAGGATACAAAGAAATAACATTTATTTACAATAACATATATACACAACAGCAGCAGCAACGTCGCTTGCTGCTTACTCCTTCCTGCTGGTTCCATACTGGCCAGCTATATTTATACAGTGAGTCTGCTAATGATTTATCCGCCCGCCTCATTGGGGAAGCTCATAGTCCCACAGGATTGTGGGATTGTCATTAGTCCCCAGCCAATGGTAAGCAGGCAGGTCATAACACTTAGAAATGAAGCCAGTCAATGTTGTAAGTCCCTGAGTTCTCTCATTCTGGCTGTTGCATGTTTCAGGAAAGTAAGAGAGTATCGGCTCTGGCTAAGTGAAATATGTAGCTACACCCTGTAGATTGGGAGATGAAAGTCATGTCCCATGTAATGGCCGGGAAAGAGGCTGAGGCAAAACATTTCACTGCAGTGGTGATTTTCCTTGACAGTGACCGGTTCAGCCGCCGCCGATATCTTACTTCAACGCTCGCTATGAGATAGGTGCTCCTAGCTACCAATCTGTACTAACTTCGAATCCCGCAGACTCAGAACCCGAACGAATGGCCATTTGTTTCCCTGACCTGGTGGGCCAGTTCCAAGTTAAGTATTGGCCTCTTAGCTGTAGAAGTAGCTTAGACATAGAATTTGTACATGAGTCGTGATTACTATGTATAATAAATGTGCTTTGATTTAAATCTTACTAAGCTGTGTATTGGGTTATTGATCATTACTCGGACTTGAACCACGTGGCGGTATCATAAAGGTACCTGGCGACTCAAGAGCAAAGGTGATAAAACAGAGCAGTTAAACTAAGGCAAAAGTTAGCAACATTATTTGGCGACATCCTGATGGGAACCGATCTAGAAGTGGAAAACCACTATGGGAGAACCCAAGAATTTGAATTAGAGATCCAATTGGAAACAGAAAACCACAAGCGTTCAAGTAGTTCTGATCAATATTCATAATTCGGAAGTGTGTGTATGCATGCGTAACTAACAGGGCGATAAGGTAAAACTGATAGATGTTTTGTTGCGACAAAACTGTCGGAAGTTTGTATTTCGGAAAGTAGCGAAAGCCGTACCCGTATTTACAGCACCGCCTTAATACCCCTGTCCCAAATTTGAAGAGCAGCATTCGGATTAATACCCCTGTCCCAAATTTGAAGAGCAGCATTCGGATGAATACCCCTGTCCCAAATTTGAAGAGCAGCATTCGGATTAAAACCCCTGTCCCAAATTTGAAGAGAAACATTCGTATAGGAAAGAAGGCAATGCAGGCAAAGCAACGCCTCATGAACCCAGAGGAATTTGCGGTCGCAGCGACCAGCAGCAGTAGAGTGGGACAATGTCCCATTTGGGAGGAAGAAATCAGGAAATATCTCAAAGGTAAAGGATGGCCCCTTTGGAATGAATACTGTGATAATGAGGAATCAGGTCCCGGGAGTATAGGACATACTTGATGGGAGAACCTGAGCGAGATCCACAAAAAGAACTTAGGTAAAGCTCGCAAGCTGATGACAATCGTGTCCTGCTTGGCACAATTGCGAGGCACAGAGGAGGTCGTTAGGACACTCCGGAAAGAAGTTGAGGGCATACATCGAATGAGTAAGGTCGATGTAAGCGAGGTAGAAAAGGAGAATTTGGATTTGAGAAAGAAGTTGGCAGCAAAAGATGAAGAGGTGGATCACGTCAAAAGGGCTCACTAGTCTTGTCTGGCGCACTTAAGCAGCTTCCAGTCTCAATATGAAAAGGCCTATCAGGACACGCAACGTGCAGTCCTGGTACGTGAAGAAACAGAAAAGCAGGTAGAGGCATTACAGAGACAGTGCAGCGATCTAAAGGCAGCATTAAGAGCACTCCATGCTGCCACCATAGAACAAAGGCAAAGCACATTCGATCACGCGAAGTGCCGGAAGCAGATTGCAGAGCTGCAATCACTGCTTTCTGTTCAGAAAGGTTTCCAGGAAACCTTTGGAGAAAAATTAGATCAGGAAGACGGCCCTGATTGGGAAGAATTGAACGGAACAGCACAGAGATATGTTCAGGGAACATGTGCGCAGGGAACGCCACAAAAGAGAAAAGCGCCCCAACCCCCCCCCACACAGCAGATAGTTCAAGCTCCAATGAACCCAGTAACCACCCACCGCACAGCCACATTGGACGATGCGGAATTTCTATACTCCACCCCCTTAACAGTGACCCAATTACGGAACGCGTGCGATAAGGTCACACCGTTCCTCCCCACCTCAGACCCCCACCATTTCTTTGCCACAGTTAAGCATCAGGCGACCATGTACGGCCTGGATGAGCGAGAGCATGTAAAGCACATTGTTTTAAGTTTAGACCCTTCAGTAGCAGCAGCCCTTCCCGACCCACAGAATGTAGGAGGAGGCACCCTTGCAGAAATGCATCCCGCGATCCTGGATGCGATCGGATTTAACCGGGGTGACCCCGTAGATGGCCTCAACAAATGTCGGCAAAAGAAAGCCGAGCACCCCACAGCGTTTGCTGGATGCCTGTGGATCCACTTTGCAGCAGTCTTTGGAGACTTAGACCATGCCCATTTGTCCCCAGACAACATGGCCAAATGGACCCGCACCCTTATCTCACATGCCACAGAAACAGGACAGAAAGCCTGCAAGCATTATGATCCCTCAGAGGAGGCCCATAACGAGAAGTGGGTAGTGAAAAGATTGTCCCGCGCTTGGGAGCAATCTGTACAAGTTAAGAATACCGAGGAAAAGCAGGCCGGTGCAGATATGCAGGCAGTAAAGACAACACACCAGAACCCAGAATGGGTGAATGAGGGAAAGAACAGCCCCACACCCAAGTCACAGGAGTGTTACAACTGCGGATAGTTGGGACACGTCACAAGAGAGTGCAATGCCCCAAAAAAGCCACAGAGAGGCCAGCAGACGGGCACTCTGAGTAAGAAAAAGACAGAGCCCATTCATAGCATTAGCGCCCGTTCAGATCAGACGGACGGGACCGGAACGGACTGACTGTGTACGAGCTCCCCCAGTTGGGTCTGTGACACCCTTTGGGATAGGTCCGGACGACCGGTAGTTGCAGTGAAAATTCGGGGACAGCCCATCGAATTTCTCTGGGACACAGGAGGGTCCCGCACCACAATAAATTCCGCCACCCTGTTTCAAAAAGACACGTGGCCCACTTCAGCCACTATCACCCTCAGCGGCTTTACAGGCCACTCACAGCAGGGACACATCACAGCCCCTGTACCCATTCAAATCGGTACCATTACCACCAAGCACCCCGTAGTTTTAGTTGACCTGCCCCACACAGCAGAACACATTCTGGGAATCGATTTCATGAATTCCCATAATCTTTCATTCGATCCAGTCAACCAGTGTGTCTGGAAGATGGCAAAATCCGCAAGAGCCCCCGCAAAGCTCAACATAGGAGAGTACACGAACAAAATTAGCACAGTAGGCAAATTTTGGTTCAACTCGACCATGCTTAGCACGGACAAGCAGGTTAGGGCAGTTCTGCAAAAGAACAGGGCAGCATTCGTGACTCACAAGCACGACTGTGGACGGATGGCTGGCTCCCTACAAATAACAGGACCTGACCCTAGACCCCAAAAACAGTATGGATTTCCCCAAGAGGCAGAGGGAGAAATCTCCAAGGTAAAAGAAAGCTTATTAGAGCAGGGCGTACTTAGATCAGTAGCCTCCACTAATAATGCCCCGATTTGGCCAGTGAGAAAGCCAGATGGATCATGGCGACTGACCATCGATTACCGGGAACTCAACAAAATCACCCCCGCAGCAGCCCCCGAGACCATGTTCAAGCAGGGACTCAATTCCCAATTCTTCACGGTTTTGGACGTCAGTAATGGATTCTGGTCCATTCATTGGCAAAGGCGTGCCAGTACAAATTTGCCTTCACCTTTAAAAATCAGCAGTACACGTGGACATGCCTGCCACAAGGCTTACACAACTCCCCCTCCATTTTCCACCGACAGCTGGCAAATGGTTTAGCCAAATTCTCTCACCCCGAATGTCTGGTACAGTATGTAGACGGCCTACTACTGCAGACAGACACCAAGGAAGAGCACATTGAACTTCTGTCCAAACTCCTGGAACTATTACACTCAATCGGTTGTAAAGTCAACATCCAAAAAGGCCCAGATTTTGGAAGAAAAAGTGATATATTTGGGAACAATTATCACACATGGTAAACACGAGATTGAGCATAAAAGGATTGACTCAATTGCTAAATTGCCCCTTCCCCAGAACGTTTCAGCCCTCCGGTCATTTTTAGGACTGGTTGGCTACTGCCGAAACCACATTGACGGTTTCGCCAGCAAGGCAGCACCCCTCTCAGACCTCCTAATGAGAGGAGGCCCCTGGGAATGGCTTCCGCAGCATACGGATGCTGTGGACTCTTTAAAACAGGCACTGATAGCAGCCCCCGCACTACAAGTTCCAGACCCACTTTCCCCTTACGCCATTGAGGTAGCGACCACAGACCGCACCCTTTCGGCCGTGCTCCTCCAGGAACGGCACGACCAGTTAAGGCCCGTAGCTTACGCCTCCAGACTTTTAGATGCTGTGGAGCAGGGATTTTCAGCCTGTGAGAGGCACCTGCTCGCAGTATTTTGAGCAGTTCAGTATTTTTCATATATTACCGGACTGAACCCCATTACAATTCTCACCGAACACACCCCCACCCAACTTTTACTGGACGGACGACTCAAGGACGGTACAGTAAGCCAGATTAGAACAGCGAGATGGACCCTTCTCTTGCAGGGACGGGACATCACTGTTAAACGGACAAAGACGCACACCTATTTACAATACAATTTACACTTACAATACCCCGGCACCCCCCATGAATGTGAAATTATCTCTCCACACCACAACACAGGCCCCTTTATTGCTAAGACACCCCCCAGACAGATAGGTAGTTCAACCCAGAGCACCCCGCACACGGACAAGTGTGAGCCCATAAAGATCTATGTGGATGGATCTTCCACAGTCTTTGATGGAAAGCACATAACAGGTTGCGGTATCTATGTCGAGGACGCGCAGGGACGCGCCCTTGCGGAAATATCGTTGAAACTTCCAGGCCACTTAGGCGTGCAGGCAGCAGAGCTTGCGGCCATCGCGTATATAGTTGAACACCCAGATTCCTTCCCCAGCCCAGCAGGCACATACTCGGACAGCGTCTATGTCTGCAACAGCCTCACGGAATTTCTGTCCCTGTGGAAAGCAAGAGGATTTGTTTCCGCAGACGGAAAACCCGTCCCCTCAGCCCCATTGCTCCGTCATATTTTAGAGCGAGCCCAGAACAGGACTTATGGGATAATCAATTTCCCAGTCACCATCGTTCCTCCCCCCCTGGAAATGTGAAAGCCGACGCACTGGCTAAAGCAGGTTCCAGGCATGGATACTTTTGGACACCCCCTGAAAGCGCACCAGTGAGTGCAGTTCAGGTCTCACAGACAAAGATCGAGGATCTAGTGGAGGCCCAGATGCAGGACAGCAATCTCAAGGAGATTGTAAAGGGAAAATATCAAGCTCCCTATGAGAGGTTTAGAAATGCACTGACCACACATGACGGTGTCGTGTTGAAAGACTCCCTTTATGTGGTTCCTGAACAGGACAGGAATCAACTGATTTGTTTATTCCATGACGGTCATGGACATCAGGGAATCGATCCCACTACAGCCCATCTCAAGCAGCTTTGTTGGTGGCCGAATTTAAAGGATGATGTAAACCATTACATCGAGAATTATCTTATCTGTGCCCAGAATAATCCGGACAGATATGCCAAAAAGGCTCAACTCAGCCACACCCGACCCGTTAACGGCCCCTGGACTAACCTCCAGATTGATTTTATAGGACCATTGCCCCCTTGCAGGAATGGCTATAAATGTGTACTTGTGGTAATTGACACATTTACGATATGGGTGGAAGCATTCCCAGCCCGCAGGAACACTGCAAAAACCACAGCCAAGGTCTTGACCCACCACATTTATACAAGATGGGGACTCCCCCGAGCATTGAATCCGACCAAGGCTCCCATTTTACGGGACGTGTCATGCAGAACGTCCTCACGATATTTGGCATCACCCAAAAATTCCACATAGCATACCACCCACAGTCAAGTGGTATCGTGGAGCGCATGAATCGGACCCTAAAATCCACCTTCAGAAAAATGGTCCAGCAGAACAATACCACTTGGGACTCAGTCCTCCCTTTTGCGCTGATGTTTTTGCGTAACACAATTTCTACTTACACAGGTTACACCCCACACACCCTCATGACCGGACGCCCCATGAAAGGCACAGAATTTTTATTAGGCTTAGACTTGACCAGCCCCGAAGCGACAGCCCTCACACACGAGAAAGCAGTACAGCAAGTTGTTGAAAATTTTAAAACGGCTCAGCTTGCAGCCGCAGTATAATTGGGCACCAGAAAGAAACAGAGCAAGGCTTGTTTCGACAAGACAGTGCATGCGACTGAGTACAGTATAGGACAGCAAGTTATGCTCTCTGTATATAACCCCAGCACATTCCTGTCACCAAAATACTCGGGTCCGTATTCCATTAGTAAGGGATAAAGTAAACCCTTCCGTTTATAAAATAAAGTACCCCAACGATAAGACTGCGTGGTTCCATATAAACCAGCTGAAGGCATACGGAGCACAGTCGAACCACGCACACCACGTCATGCTCGACGCAGCACACCACGCCCCGCCATAGCCAACGTAACCCTACCATCCCCCAACACGTCCAGCCCAGCCACGGACTCGACCTCGACTCCACCCCCGAAATATACGCTCCGCCCCGGAACGCCCACAGACTGCAGCAGCAGAGACAGCGACTGTGACTTGGACGATAGCCACCGCACGCCTCCCTACTGTCCCCATGCAACAGGACCGACACCCAGCGAATCCGACTACGATCCGAGTGATCCTTTCATGATCACTTTTCTGAACAAACCCCACCACCGACCACCAAACCACACTGCCGACCCCGATTTTGTCCCCACACAGCGAGGCACCAACTATTGGCACCGAGATAACTCATTCCGACTCGTCCACAACGACGAGAGCGACCCCACCTCACACCACGGAACCCTTTCAGCCCTGATACATTCAAGAGTTTGGCACCCGGGAGAAGATGACGACCTTGGGTCTGACTCCCAAACCGAGAACCCCTTTGCGACCCTGTTCGCAACCGAGAACTGAGGTGTCCAGATGATGTTTTAAAAGGAACCGCTTGGGAGAAGTGGTGTCCTTTCTGATGGAACCTGCAGCATGTTTTATATTGTTTGTAAGTTTGTTAAATGTTGTATGTCCGACAGGCGAATTTTTTTCTCACTGCCCCACGCCTATTCGGCCGAAACCTCTGAGGATTTGCCTACAGAGACTCATCATTGCCAGACACTAGTTCAGCAGAAACCTCTGAGAGCTTGTCTGCAGAGACTAGTTAAGGAACCAGACACCCGTTCGTAACTGCCCTTCTGGTTCGAAGGTAGAACCAATACGGCAGCCCCACCACGGTGACTACATTTCTTGCCCGTTCTTGTCGGTTGCTCAGGCAGTGGAGAAACGGCTTGGGACCCGCCCTGCCTGGAAACCCCCCTCTGGTCAACTATGCTCGGGTAGGGGAGACACGGCATTGGTAGCCGTCCTACCCGGGGACTCCATCCAACTCTTACCCGTTGCGGCCCATACGCACCCCATTTTGGCACATTTTGTTCAAAAAGTTGTTTTGTTTTGTTTTAGGTAACCTTTAGGTTGCCAACCACATTCTATTTACATCCTGAAACATTTGGGTGGTAAATTGTACAGTCTACGAGACAGCTCGCACTGGTTCATTATTGGGAAGTGTGTCTTGTCCTAAAATTCGGTTTTTGAAAAAAAAATGAGGGAGTCACACATAGTGACCATTTATAAAGGGAGTAATTGGCACGAAAGGACAGACAGACTATCGTACAAGATATTAAACAAAGTTAGTTACAGACACTATGCTTGTTTCCACAGAACTCCAGAAGCTCCAGGACCGAAGAGAAGAAAGAAAAGGAAAGAGAAGAGCCATGAGGACTTCCTTCACATGGATCAGCATCATCTTTATGGACATTTGGTTGCGCGTGAACGCGAACCCCATGACTTCAAGCCCCCCAGACGTTAATGTTTCACTTCCCCGCAGTACCCAGAGCCCAGTCACCAGCGATACCACATCATCTTGGTGTGCCAGGTTTATAACCTGGTACTCTCTGTCCTATGTAATCGAAACATTACTGGTATTAACGATACTCTGCTGCATAGTGCAGACTATGCGTCTACGGAAATGGAGAAGGAGAGCCTACCGCGCTCGAACTCCGGTATATAGGATCAGATCCCCTATTTTCGGATACGACCAGACCCCCGACCCCCGCAATCTATAATAAAGAACATTCACTTGCGTTTATTGTAAATAAAGAAATGTAAAGAACTGTTCATGAGCAAATTGTACGATCCTGAGCTTGAATGCCAAGCCAGGAAGGCTGATGTATAAAATGCTATGATTTTGTTTGTATGGTTGAGGAAGTTAGGATGATGAAAGTTTAATTGAGTGTAGTATATTAAGAATAGTTAGAGGTTCCCAGTTTATTGTTTTGTAAAGCATGTCCCTGTTTGACATAGCGCCCTTAGAATTGTTAGTTAAAAATGTTTTGCATAGCTATGGTCAGTGCAGAGGCCATGAAAGAAGTGTTCCCCCCAGGTCATGAAATGGAAAGCAACATAGTTATGTGATCCTTCACGCTTCCCGTTAGGATCACAAGGAGGGATGTAGCCACTTAAAATGGCTAACTCCCGATTTAAAATGGCGAACGGCAAAGGCTGATGGGAAAGTCAGCCAACAGGACAAAAACGAGCAGCTGCAGGTTGGCTGTGTATTTACCCCTGGAAAGGCCAGACAAGATCGATACCAGCAACCATCAGCATAACAAAACACCAGCCATCTGCATACTAATGAGCAATCCCCGGGAACAATGAGCAACATTTAGATACATAAAGCAAAACCAGACTCTTCGGCGCCAGCAGAAGCCTATACAAAAGGAGGTGAACGACCACCTCAGGACGGCCCATCGATCAGGGAACCGCTCCAGCATTGCAGAAAATCGAACCAAGTGATTGGGACAAAGTCCAATCGCTTGGAACAAGGTACCAGGTCCGCCCCGAAAGGCGGGAAGCCCCTGGGGACTATAAGAATTAAGCCCTAGTTCAAATCGTTCTTCTAGACCGGGTCACTCAGCAACTCGAACCAACCCTTGACAGTGACCGGTTCAGCCGCCGCCGATATCCAATAAGTCTTACTTCAACGCTCGCTACGAGATAGGCGCTCCTAGCTACCAATCTGTACCAACTTCGAATCCCGCAGGCTCAGAACCCGAACGAATGGCCATTTGTTTCCCTGACCTGGTGGGCCAGTTCCAAGTTAAGTATTGGCCTGTTAGCTGTAGAGGTAGCTTAGACGTAGAATTTGTACATGAGTAGTGATTACTGTGTATAATAAATGTGCTTTGATTTAAATCTTACTCAGTGGTGTATTGGATTATAGATCATTACTCGGACTTGAACCACGTGGCGGTATCATAAAGATACCTGGTGACTCAAGAGCAAAGGTGATAAAACAGAGCAATTAAACTAAGGCAAAAGTTAGCAACACTTCTCCGCGCCTGCCCCCAGGCAACAAGGCGGAGCCCTACAGGGGTCCGGCGCGGAGGAACATAGCCCCCCCCCCCCCCAGGATTAGCCCGCCTGCCGATTGGTAGGCCCCGATCGTGGACATGGCCACCGTGGAGGTCCCCCCGGAGTCGGATCCCTCCTCCCCACACCAGGACAGCCCCCGCAGCCAGAACGTCGAGGTCCCGCCGGGTAGGACCACACTGAACAACGCTCAGCTGAAATCGGCGGCCATTTGGCCCATCGAGCACGGCGAATCGCCAGGGGGGCCGCATTGAGTGGCCCCCGACCGGCGTCACGGTAACTGTGCCGGCGCCATTGCCGCCACTTCTCCGGTCGCCGGAGAATTGGTGGCCCGGCGTCGGTGAAGCGTCGCGGGATTCACGCGCCCCCCCTCCCCCCCCCTGCCGATTCTCTGACCCGGCTGCGGGGTCGGAGAATCCCCCCCACTGTTTCTCTCAGATGTTCACGAATTGACTCTTTGACTGATTGACGCTATGCACTGGGTAAGACCTTTTACAAATAGCTCCCTCACCGAGAGCAGCTGCTTATCTTAAATATGTCCCATTGCACATTATATCCATTATTTACTGCCCATTTTGTACATGCACATTGTGCTGTGTTGTGCCTATCTCTACATGCAGTAGTTGAATGGCAAATTTTTCAGTTGGATCTTCGTGCAAAGGAAGTTGGGATTTTAGAGAAACAATCGATCCTCATGCTCACAGGAATTCAGTGTCCCAGATTTTGTAGGCTTTAAGGAATAGACGTCAACTTTTATATGGGCACCAAATAAGTGGCAGCAAGCCAATAGTTACTTGCTTATTGTAAACTATACCGATTATAAACTCTGCCAATTATTCACCCCACCCATTATATACCCTACTCATTTATTCAATACCCAACACAGTATATGCTCTACAATAAATACACCAATTAGATATCCTGCCCATTATACAACCCGCCATTAATACACCTTGCCCATTATAGAACCTGCCATTTATATACCCCATCTATTGTACAACCTGTTCATTATTCATCTAGTCTATTAGACACACAGCCATTAAACATCCTACTCATTATACACCCAGCTCATTAAACAGCAATTCCATTATATATCTCACCCATTAGACATCCTAACCGTTATACAACCACCCCTTATACACCATGTCCATTATACACCTCACCTATTAGTCATCCAACCATGATACACATATACGTGACCTACCAGCCGTGTTGCGCCAGAACGGGAGTGTGACTTGGCTGGTCAATGCTGGGAGAGGCCTCACCGGGGGTCCCAACAGCCAGTACGCCTTGTGAAATTAACCCAGGTCTCGCGAGGCATCGCAATCACGATCCCATCCACAATGGGCGGGAGCAAGCCCCACACGTTCAAGTAGGTTTAAAACCCACTTGGGTGTGCTGACCTGGGATCTACCAGGCTTGCAGTATGTACCAGCCTCCCCAGGGAGTCCCCAGCTGGGCGCCATTCAATACTGGTTCACACAATAATAATCTTTATTAGTGTCACAAGTAGGCTTACATTAACACGGCAATGAAGTTACTGTGAAAATCCCCTAGTCGCCACACTACGGCGCCTTTTCAGGCACACTGAGGAAGAATTCAGAATTCCAATTCACCTAACAAGCACGTCTTTCGGGACTTGCAGGAGGAAACTGGAGCACACGGTGGAGACCCACGCAGACACGGGGAGAACATGCAGATTCCTCACAGACAGTGACCCAAGCCAGCAATTGAACCCAGGCCCCTGGTGCTGTGAACCAACAGTGCTAACCACTGTGCTACCGTGCTGCCCAAACGGGCGGATGGGCACCCGGGGGTTTCCCGGGTGATTGGAGGCCCCTGGCTGGTCAGGGACAGGGAAGGGTGGCACCCTGGCCCTCCTCCTTGAATGTGGGCACCTTGGTACTGCCACCCTAGTACTTTGGCACTGCCACCCCAGCACTGCCAAGGTGCCGAGGTGGCACTGCAAAACCGACAGGAGCACTTCCAGGGTACATGTGCCAAGATGCCCAGGTGCCAGGGTGGCACTGCCAAGGGTCAGGGCCTGAGGGGTGCCATGCCCGTGAAAGGAGGGGGGTATGCAAGGAATGGAAGTGCAGGGTGGGTATTAAGGGGCCTCCAGAAGTTTGGGGAGGGTGAACGGTGGGGGTCCTGGAAAGGGGGGCCTGAAAGCGGGTGTAGGAAGCCCTCAAAAGGGGGCACTCAGTGACCCCACAGAGGGGAGTCATCACCTGGGGGGTAATGCCCATCTGTGTGGGGGTGACATTACCCATTGGTGGAGGGGTGGGGGCCCATAAGCTCACTTCGAGATTGGGGCAGCCATTCAAAATGGCGGCCCAATTTCTGCAGAGCCAGTCTGGCCAGTGAGTTCAGCTCCCCAGTGATGAAAATAATTCTAAACGTGGACTTGACCGGGCAGAAACTCCTCAGGATCAAAAAAAGTGATCAGGTATGGTTAAATAGTGGTGGGGAAATCGAGGACCCGGGTGAAACTCATGGCAAATCCTGCCACAAATGACACTTCATGCCCCATGTCTGTTGTACACTCCGCTTATTGGCACTCTGCCCATTAGACATTTGCTTATTAGACATCCTTCCCCTTAATCATTCACTCATTATACATCCTGCCCATTTACCATTCGCTCATTAGACATTCTACCCATCAGGCATTCGTTCATTACACATCCTGACCATTAATCACTCGCTCATTACACATCCTGACCATTAATCACTCGCTCATTAGACATCCTGCCCGTCAGTCATTTGCTCATTACACATCCTGCCAATTAATCATTCGCTTATTACACATCCTGCCTGTCAGTCATTCGCTCAAGCCCATGCATTATATAGCCCACTCATAACACACAGGCCTAGTATACACTGCCCATTATACATCACATCCATATCTTACCCATCAATTATAAATCCCACCAATTATACAACCCTCCATTAGACATTCTACCCATTCTATTACCTAGGGCGAGATTCTCCGACCCGGCCGGGGGCTGGCGTGAATCCCGTCCCCGCCGGTTGCCGAAGTCTCCGGATCCGGAGATTCGGCGGGGCAGGAATCGCGCCGTGCCGGTTGGCGAGCCCCCCCCCCCCCCCGCTCGATTCTCCGGCCCGGGTGAGCCGAAGTCCCGCCGATAAATTGCCTGTCCCGCGGCGTAAATTAAATCACCTACCTTACTGGCGGGACAAGGCGGCGTGGGTGGGCTCCAGGGTCCTGGGGGGGGGGGGGCGCGGGGCGATCTGGCCCCGGGGGGTGCCCCCCCGGTGGCCTGGCCCGCGATCGGTGCGGTGGGGGCACTCTTTCCCTTCCGCCTCCGCCACGGTCTCCACCATGGCGGAGGCGGAAGAGACTCCCTCCACTGCGCATGCGCCGCCACGAGATGTCATTTCTGCACCAGCTGGCGGGGCAACAAAGGCCGTTTCCGCCAGCTGGCGGGGTGGAAATTCCTCCGGCGCCGGCCTAGCCCCTTAATGTTGGGGCTCGGCCCCCAAAGATGCGGAGCATTCCGTACCTTTGGGGCGGCGCGATGCCCATCTGATTGGCGCCGTTTTGGGCGCCAGTCGGCGGGCATCGTGCCGTTTCCGGAGAATTTCACCTATTTATACACCCTGCCCATTAAAGAATTATTACCAATTTCATGTTCCTGTCAAAATTGAATTATACCCCTTTGCCCAATTATTTTGCTGGTCTAATAAGGCGCATCTGTCTATAATATCAAATGATCTAGTGCATACCCATAACTACAAAGTACGGTCAAGTGATTGTCTTGGATTGCAATCTAAATTTACAGAACAAACAAACATGATGGGCGAAATTCACCAGTATCGGCGGGATGTTCGCCGACCGGCGCAAATCAGTCGGGCATCGCGCCGCCCCAAAGGTGCGGAATCCTCCGCATCTTGGGGGGCCCAGCCCTAACCTTGAGGTGCTAGGCCCGCGCCGGACTGATTTCCACCCCGCCAGCTGGCGGAAGTGCCCCGCCAGCTGGCGTGGAAATGACATTGCTGGGCGGCACATGCACGGGAGCGTTAGCGGGCGCTCACGGCATCCCCGCGCATGCGCAGTGGAGGGAGTCTCTTCCACCTGCGCCATGGTGGAGACCGTGGCGAAGGCGGAAGGAAAAGAGTGCCTCCACGGCACAGGCCCGCCTGTGGATCGGTGGGCCCCGATCGCGAGCCAGGCCACCGTGGAGGCACCCCCCTGGGCCAGATCGCCCCGCGCCCCCCCCCCCCCAGGACCCCGGAGCCCGCCCGCGCCGCCTTGTCCCGCCGGTAAGGTAGGTGGTTTAATCCACGCCGGCGGGACAGGCATTCTAGCTGCGGGACTTCGGCCCATCGCGGGGGGTGGGGGGCCCGCCAACCGGCGTGGTGCGATTCCCGCCCCCGCCGAATCTCCGGTGCCGGAGAATTTGGCAACCGGCGGGGGTGGGATTCACGCCAGCCCCCGGCGATGCTCCGACCCGGCGGGGGGTTGGAGAATCTCGCCCGATATCCTGAAAATTGAAATCCTTTTTTAAATAAAATTATACTGATTTTTGAAAATTTCCATAACTATATTTCAAGTATATGAAGTGTTGTAGAGTATTTACTGTTAAAGGGGAAGAGGATTGTAACTGAATCACGGAAATGTTATATGATTATGTCATCATTTTGCAACATATTGCCAGATGTTCTGCTTACCACAATATTTCCCGAAGTTACATCAATAGTGGCCAAATATGCAATAGGCCACAATTACTTCAGGGAATTGTAAATACAATTTAGTAGAAAATTATATTGGGTATTTATATTTGTCAACTCAGAAAACAAAAAAGACTGACCCATGACTTTATGAAATATACCAGTTTAAAAAAAGCCATGAATAGAGGCCTAGTGGAGACCTGGTAGAATGGTAGTTAAATTGAATGGTTCTTATTCCTGCTTCAGTAACACCCCAAGGTGATTTTAACTCAGGCACACCCTTCATTATTACAAGCTAAGCAGGATCCTTATCCCTCAAATTCATTTCTGAAGTCAATGAAAATAAAGATCAGGAGAAATGGATAACACCTGTATTACATTCTCACATAAAATCAAGGTTTACCTCATGTGCTCGTGCAATCCAATTCACAAGACTTCTATCATTTTAGTGAAAGAGAGGCAGCACGGTGGCGCAGTGGGTTAGCCCTGTTGCCTCACGGTGCCGAGGTCCCAGGTCCAATTCTGGGTCACTGTCCGTGTGGCGTTTGCACATTCTCCCCGTGTTTGTGTGGCTTTCGCCCCCACAACCCAAAGATGTGCAGGCTAGGTGGATTGGCCACGCTAAATTGCCCCTTAATTGGAAAAAATTGATTGGGTACTCTAAATTTATATTTAAAAAAATTTTTAGTGAAAGAACTTGCATTTATATAGCACCTTTTCCAACCTCAGAACATTCCAAAGCTCTTCAGAGCCCATGTGGTACTTTTAAACAATTTGTTTTACTTCATTAAAAGGATGTAGGTGTTGCTGGCAAGGCCAACAATTACCTTCTTAGCTGAACTCGAGAAGATGGTGGTGAGCTGTCTTAAGACCATGAGGCCATAAGAAATAGAACAGGAGTAGGCCATTCGACCCACCAAGCCTGCTTTGCCAATCAATAAGATCATGGCTGATCTGGCATTCCTCCTGTCCACTTTCCTACCCTTTCCCATAACCCTTGATTCCCTTACTGATCAAGAATCTATCTATCACAGCCTTAAATGTACACAAGGACTCTGCCCCCACAGTTCTCTGTGGCAAAAAGTTCCAAAGATTCACAACACTCTGAGAAGAAATTCCTCTTCATCTCAGTCTTAAATGCACACCACTTTATTTTGCGACAATGCCCTCTGGTCCTGAACTTTCCCACGAAGGGAAACATCCTCTCAGTATTTTACCTGTCAAGAATCCTATATGTTTCAATGAGACCACCTCTCATTCTTCTAAATTCCAATAGAGTCCCAACCTGTTTAACCTTTGCTGATAAGACAATTCCTCCATACCGGGATCATCCCAGTGAATCTTCTCTGATCCGTCTCCAATGAAAGTCCCGGTTCCCCAGCCACGTGCTTCTCGGTGGTGCACCATTCACTGGCAGAGGGGTTCTCTCTTCCCGCCGCTTTTCAATGGGATTTCCCATTGAAGCCACCCCAAGCCACAGGGAAACTCATGGGTGGGGATGCTGTAGCCACTTAAAATGGCCAACTCCCGATTTAAAATGGCGAATGGCAAAGGCTGATGGGAAAGTCAGCCAACAGGACAAAAACGAGCAGCTGCAGGTTGGCTGTGTATTTACCTCTGGAAAGGCCAGACAAGATCGATACCAGCAACCATCAGCATAACAAAACACCAGCCATCTGCATACTAATGAGCAATCCCCGGGAACAATAAGCAACAGTTAGACACATAAAGCAAAACCAGACTCTTCGGCGCCAGCAGAAGCCTACACAAAAGGAGGTGAACGACCACCTCAAGACTGCCCATCGATCAGGGAACCGCTCCAGCATTGGAGAAAATCGAACCAAGTGATCGGGACAAAGTCCAATCACTTGGGACCAGGAAAAGGGTCCGCCCCGAAAGGCGGGAAGCCCCTGGGGACTATAAGAATTGAGCCCCAAGTTCAAGGCGCCCTCTCTTCCAGCTATCGTCACTCTTCAGCAGCCGATCGAACCTGTAAGTCTTACTTCAACGCTCGCTACGAGATAGGCGCTCTTAGCTATCAATCTGTACCAACTTCGAATCCCGCAGGCTCCGAACCTGAACGAAAGGTCATTTGTTTCCAATACCTGGTGGGCCAGTTCCAAGTTAAGTATAGGCCTGTTAGTTGTAGAAGTATCTTAGACGTAGAATTTATGCATGAGTAGTGATTACTGTGTATAATAAATGTGCTTTGATTTAAATCTTACTAATCGGTGTATTGGATTATTGATCATTACTCGGACTTGAACCACGTGGCGGTATCATAAAGATACCTGGCGACTCAAGAGCAAAGGTGATAAAACTGAGCAATTAAACTTAGGCAAAGTTAGGAACAATGCACTGCCAGCGGGATAAGAGAATCTCAACTGCCAGAGAATTCCAGCCAATACGTTCCTTAAATAAGGGTACCAAAACTGCTCATAGTACTCCAGATGTGTTCTCACCAGTACCTTGTGCAGTTGTAGCAAGACTTCCCTACTCTTATACTCCAACTCCCTTGAAATAAGGGTCAACATTCCATTAGCCTTCCTGATTACCTGCTGCACCTGTGTGCTAACTTTCCATGTTTCGTGCACAAGTACCACCAAGTCTCTTTTTGTTGCAGTTTTTCTCCAATCAAATAATACTGTTCTTTTGTTCTCCCTTCCAAAATGTGAACAACTTCGCATTTTCCCACATTATACTCCATTTGTCAACTTTCTTCTCACTTACATAACCTATCAATATCTCTTTGCAAACTGTTTGTATTCCTCTCACAACTTGCCTTTCCATCTATTTTTGTGTTGCCTGTAATTTGGCTGCAGTACATTTGTTTCCTTCCTCCAAGTCATTGATATATGTTGTCAATAGTTGCAGTGCCAGCACTGATCCCTGTGGAACTTCACTGGTTACACTTCGCCATTTTGAAAACAAAAACCCTTATCCCTACTCGCTGTTTACTGCCCATTAGTAAATTCTCTATCCATGCTAACATATTACCTCCAACACAATGGGCTTTTATCTTATGACAACGTTTCATGAGGTAGCTTGTCGAACACCTTCTGGAAGCCCAAATACAACACATCCTCTGGTTCCTGTGGTGTTGGGTGCTCTGAGGTACAGACGAACCAACACGGTTGCGATTGGTACAACGCAGTTTTATTCCAACTAGTTATTTGCACACCTGTCTTGGTACCCAGCATGTGGTGACTGTGTGAGTGTCTTGGTAATGAGGTCCTGGCCTTCTCCTGTCTCCAGATGGACTGGCCACCAGGTGTTGTGTTTCTTGTCTTATACTGTGTCTGCTCTTGTCTGTGGTTGGCTGTCGTGTTATGTGTGCTAATTGGTCTGTTGGTCTGTCTATCATGATGTGTGTGTTGTGATGTGTGTTGGAATATCATGACATCCCCCTTTTTTACAAGATTATGTGCCTACGTGGTTATAAATATGAATGTGTCCCGAGTGCAGCTAAAGGTGTGTGTGCGTGATATTTACAGCATGTACATGTGGCGTAACTATATACAAGGGGCGATGTCAGGCGTGGCATGCTAACGAGGTTGTACCATAACAAACGAAGAAGAACGTTGAAATGTGGTCCGATCAAACGAGACCTGGAATGATAAAACAGTGACATGTTACAATACAGTAGTTGCTAAAACTTGACGTGTGAACAGTCTCATAAGTCCAGTCTAGTAGGTGGGCGACGAATTCAGGTTGACCGTCAGGGTGGCACTCCATTCATCGGCCGGATTGATGGTGTTGACCCGGTTCACATTAATGACCGCAACCCGGAAGGCGTCTTGGTCATCTGTGTCGTCGGTTTGGATGTCCTGATGTGGAGGCTGGATGGTCCGCACGTGTCTGTGAGGTTGTCGGAGATGTGGAAGATCCACAGGTTGAGCCGCTCGACAGTAGGCAGCGTAATGGCCCATCTTGCCACAGCTTAGGCATTGTCGGGTTTTTGCAGGCCATTGCCCTTTTAAATGTGCAGCTCCACAGTTGCCGCACGTCATGACATCATGGCGTTCGTTACGCCACTGTGCATGCACAGTTCGGTCTTGCGTCGGGCGCACCTGCGCAGTGCGTCCCTCAATGTTGCCGTTGGTTTTGGCGCGCACAAACGCGGGAGGCCTCAAAAAGCGCGCGAAACGGCCGCCCTCGTCCGGGCCGCGGGCCGGGAGAAACCCGATTGCCTGGATGCGTTCAGCCTCGTGGGCGGCCTGGCTTGCCGATTCGATCGCTTGGGACCCCCTCCGTGCCGATTCGGTCGCCTGAAATTGGGCATAGCGGCTGGTCGCGTTTTCATGCAGGACACAGGCTTCCACTGCAGATGCTAAGGTCAGGCCTTTAATTTTTAGAAGCTGCTGGTGTAGGCCACTGGAGGCAACGCCATAAACGATCTGGTCCCGAATCATGGACTCTGAGGTGGTGCCGTAACCGTAACTGCGCGAGTATGCGTAGGTGCGTCAGGAAGGGCTGAAAGAGCTCATCCTTACCTTGTAGGCGCTGCTGAAAGATATACCTTTCAAAGCTTTCATTGACCTCAACGTTGAAGTGCTGGTCGAGCTTGAGGAGGACCATGTCGTATTTGGATTTGTTCCTGCCTTCCGCGAACACCAAGGAGTTGTATACATCGATGGCGTGCTGACCTGCGGTAGTGAGGAGCATGGCAATCTTTGTTTTGTCCGAGGCGCCCTGTTTTTCGTTGGCTCGCATTAACAGTTCGAATCGCTGCTTGAAGAACCTCCAGTTGGTGCCCAGGTTCCCAGCGACTTGCAACGGCTGCGGTTTGTTTTGGGTGTCCATGGCTCAGGATGGCAGATTTGCCGGTAAGTATCGATTTACTCACTGGTACCATGTGGTGTTGGGTGCTCTGAGGTACAGATGAACCAACACGGTTGCGATTGGTACAACGCAGTTTTATTCCAACTAGTTATTTACACATCTGTCTTGGTGCTCAGCACGTGGTGACTGTGTGAGTGTCTTGTTAATGAGGTCCTGGCCTTCTCCTGTCTCCAGATGGACTGGCCACCAGGTGTCATGTTTCTTGTCTTATACTGTGTCTGCTCTGGTCTGTGATTGGCTGTCGTGTTATGTGTGCTAATTGGTCTGTTGGTCTGTCTATCATGATGTGTGTGTTTGAATATCATGACAGTTCCCCTCTATCCCCTCTGGTTGAGACTTCCTCGAAAAACTCCAATAAATTAGTCAGACACGATTTCCCTTCCATGAAGCCACAATGTCTCTGCTTGATTAAATTATGATTTTACAAATGTGTTGCGATTACTTCCTCAATAATTGATGCCAACGTTTTTCCAACTGCTACTGTAGATGCATGTCTAGTTCTCTGAGGGAGTTCAGGGTTTTGACCTAGCGATGATGGAGAAACAGTGGTACAGTTCCAAGTCGGAATGGGTGTGACTTTTCGAGAAGGATTTGCAGATTGTGGCCTTCCTATGTGCCTGCTGTCCTTGTTTTCGAGGTGGTTGTAGTCAGAAGTTTGGAAGTTGCTGTTGAAAAGGCCTTCGCCAGTTGCTGCAGTGCATCTTATATGTAGTACACACTGCAGCCACTGTGCGCTGGCATAGGAAGTGAAAATTTATAGTCGGGAATAGGGTGCAAATCAAGGCTGCTTTATTCTATTGACCTACTTGAATGTTGTTGGTGCTGCACTCAACCAAGCATGTGGAAAATGACCTATCATAACCCCCGCGAGAACAAAGAGGAAACCATCATTGATCTCCCCGTGAAACTCGTGAAGGTGAGTTTCCCAGATAGGGGGCGAAGGGCACCCATCTTGGGCTCAGTATGAACAGAGATAAAAGCAAGCCGAAAACAGGGCATGGTGAGTTTTAGTCCTCCCAGCAAGGACTGTACTGGGAGAGACATGCTTCCTTGAGCAAGACTTTGTAAATAGTTAAATAAAATTATGACCATTTACCCCCAGCTTCCTCTGAGTCATTAAATATTCCATTGCACTCTTGACATGTGCCTTGTTGATAGTGTAAAGGCTTTTGTGAGTCAGGAGATGTTTCAGAATTCTGACCTCTGACTTGCTCTTGTAACCACAGCATTTATGTGGCTGACCCAGTTAAGTTTTTGGATGATAGTTATCTGAGAATGTTAATGGTGTGGGATTCAACAATGGAAATGTAATTGAATGTCATAAGGAGGAGTTTAGACCCTTGTTGGAGATAATCTTTGTTGTCTGCCATTTGTTGGCACAAACCTTACTTGTCATGTATTAGCCCAAGCCTCGTTACCCAGGGTCTTATAGCATGCAGACACTGGCTGCTTCGATATCTAAGGAGTTGTGAATGGAATGGAATGGAATCATCAGCAAACAGCCCCAGTTCTGACCATGTGATGGGGGAAAGGACACTGATCAAATAGCTGAAGATGTTTTTTACTGAGCACATTATTTTGAGGAACTCCTGCAGTAATGTCCTGGTGTGGATGAATGACCTCCATCAATCACAACCATCTTCCTTTTAGATCGGAGCCAGTGGAGCCATTTCCTCCAATTTTGACTAATCTCAATTTTACTTGGGATCCTTGATGCCCTGCGGCCAAATTTTGCCGTGATGTCAAAGACAGTCACCTCTGGAACTCTGGGCTGGGATTCTCCGTTTGGGAGTCGAAGTGCTCCTGCTATCGGAGAATTGCAGCTAAGTCACGCTTGTCACTGGGAGTCTCACTCCTTAAGCATGCAAATCTATGCATGGTGGAGAGCTCGCCGGAATCCATTGGAATCCCGATATCGGGCCGCCATTTTAAGTAGGCAGCTCGATCATAAATTCCGCAGGCAGGCCCACCCCCTCACAAAGCAAATCCTGACCGCACCCCTGCCACGCCGCTGACAAGTAAGGGCATTGGGCGGGATTCTCCAGCTGCGTTCGTCAGGCGACCAGAGAACCCCGCCTGAGGTCAATGAATTTTTCCATTGTCGGCGTCTGGCCCGTGGCGTTCTTGAAGCATGCGGGGCAGAAGAATGCAGCCCATCCTCTTCCCCCACCATCGGAATAACGGGTACCCCCCCACTGGGCTCGCATGTAGGTGACCCGACCACCTCACCCCATTAGCTACCACCCCTTCAGTCCCCATCCCTGGCATTGTCAATGGTGCACTGCCTCCTCTTTTCTCACAGCAGAAAGCACTTTGCTCCTTCCATGTGGTGAGGAGCTATCAATCATAGCAAGAGTGTTGTTAAACATTGTGGTGAGCATCAAAGCAGGGTTATCCAGGTGCATTCAAGTGTGAAGGGGTAGATAAATGAACAATCCCTCAAAGCAGCTGTGTCTGAGTCATTAAACTGGCTAGTGAAATATATTGCTGTGGGAAATTGAATTTAACAAAGAACAAAGAAATGTACAGCACAGGAACAGGCCCTTCGGCCCTCCAAGCCCATGCCGACCATGCTGCCCGACTACAATCTTCTACACTTCCTGGGTCCGTATCCCTCTATTCCCATCCTATTCATGTATTTGTCAAGATGCCCCTTAAATGTCACTATCGTCCCTGCTTCCACCACCTCCTCCGGTAGCGAGTTCCAGGCACCCACTACCCTCTGCGGAAAAAACTTGCCTCGTACATCTACTCTAAACCTTGCCCCTCTCACCTTAAACCTATGCCCCCTAGTAATTGACCCCTCTACCCCGGGGAAAAGCCTCTGACTATCCACTCTGTCTATGCCCCTCATAATTTTGTAGACCTCTATCAGGTCGCCCCTCAACCTCCTTCGTTCTAGTGAGAACAAACCGAGTTTATTCAACCGCTCCTCATAGCTAATGCCCTCCATACCAGGCAACATTCTGGTAAATCTCTTCTGCACCCTCTCTAAAGCCTCCACATCCTTCTGGTAGTGTGGCGATCAGAATTGAACACTATACTCCAAGTGTGGCCTAACTAAGATTCTATACAGCTGCAACATGACTTGCCAATTCTTATACTCAATGCCCCGGCCAATGAAGGCAAGCATGTCGTATGCCTTCTTGACTACCTTCTCCACCTGTGTTGCCCCTTTCTGTGACCTGTGGACCTGTACTCCTAGATCTCTTTGACTTTCAATACTCTTGAGGGTTCTACCGTTCACTGTATATTCCTTACCTGCATTAGACCTTCCAAAATGCATTACCTCACATTTGTCCGGATTAAACTCCATCTGCCATCTCTCCGCCCAAGTCTCCAAACAATCTAAATCCTGCTGTATCCTCTGACAGTCCACATCGCTATCCGCAATTCCACCAACCTTTGTGTCGTCTGCACACTTACTAATCAGACCAGTTACATTTTCCTCCAAATCATTTATATATACTACAAAGAGCAAAGGTCCCAGCACTGATCCCTGCGGAACACCACTAGTCACAGCCCTCCAATTAGAAAAGCATCCTTCCATTGCTACTCTCTGCTTTCTATGACCTAGCCAGTTCTGTATCCACCTTGCCAGCTCACCCCTGATCCCGTGTGACTTCACCTTTTGTACTAATCTACCATGAGGGACCTTGTCAAAGGCCTTACTGAAGTCGATATAGACAACATCCACTGTTTTGAATTTCTCAGGCTTCAGGGGATTTGCAGCCTTTTCAATTGTTGTGGGATTTCCAGGAAGTCTCTGACACTTGTAACAGCTGCTGTTTTAAAGGATTTTGCCTGAGGGAGCAGATGTTAGGAAAGGGAAACCGTTTCTGCTTTGATTCTTTGCTAAACTGCCTGAACTGCTCTTCAGCTGTCAGGCAAAGCAGTTCAGGCTGAGGAGGCCAGATCAGAATTTAAAAACTCAGACCAGGAGGATGCTGTTCTGCAGAGGATTGCCTGAGATCACCATGCCAAGGGTGATGATCAGGTTGACCAGGGCTCAAAGGGGTGGAACAAACATGGGACCCACATCTGTGCAGGAGGTGGGAGTTTCTCGGGGTCAAAACCTCACCTCAAGCTCACCAAACCCCCAGTACCCTTGGGGTACAGCCCCTCTGCAGCCTGGCAGTGGCAGAGGGGCAACATATCAGTGATCTGACCTCCTTGACCCCCCACCCCCTCCCGCCCGCCCCCACCCCTTTGGACTCCACCATGCCAGGGCTGTGCATGCCCAACCTCGCACCAAATCCTGCCCGGTGATTTCCCACCGGGCAGGGGTTGGAGAATCGGGCTTCCAACCTGTTAAGTGCATTTATGCATGCTTATCCTGATGTTGCATTTTCCCACAGGTGACAGGGGGAGCAGAGAATGTCTTGCTTAATGGCTCCTTGATGTTTTAAACTGTTAATTTTGGTTTCAAATACTTTACTATTTATTTTCATATTTCTTTATAACTCCATGTCATAGTTTATTTTGGTCATGCTAATGGTTCTTTTTTACTTCTTCCCTAATCATTTATCCCATTTTCCTTTGTTGGCTATACTTTGAGTCTTCATCAATTTCAATATTGTCGTTATTTCCTTATTCATATGGGGTGTGTCACCTTCAGCTACTTTGTTTTTACTTTTAAGTGGGATAAAACACTCTTGGACTGTGATTACTGTTTTAAATGTTTCCCACTGCTGTTCCAGCTCTTTGATCAGTAACATTTTCCTTCCAGTTTAAGTTTTCCCTGGTTTCATTCTCACCCCTGTAAAATCAGCTTTCTCTCAATTTAATATTTTGTAAATATTGAAATCTCAATATTTATTTTTAATTATAATGTTGTGATTCCCATTTACTAGATATTCCCCATACGTTTCTGTTATCTGTTCTGGTTCATTTCCAGTGACAAGATCCCTCTCTTGTTTTTGTTTTACACACTGGGTAACAAAGAACTCTCGTACACATGTAAAATCTCTATTCCCTGCACCACTTTGCTGCTCCTTCTTGCCAGTGTATTTACAAGGAGCTAAAAAATCCCATAATGATTATTATTCCAGTCCTTCATTCATTTCAATTACTTGTTATTCAAGCTTCCCGCTATAGGCAGGTCTGCTGCTGTTTCTCTTCACGCACCTAATGATGCACAAGAACAAAGAACAAAGAAAATTACAGCACAGGAACAGGCCCTTCGGCCCTCCCAGCCTGCGCCGATCCAGATCCTTTATCTAAACCTGTCACCTATTTTCCAAGGATCTACTTCTCTCTGTTCCCCGCCCGTTCATATATCTGTCTAGATGCATCTTAAATGATGCTATTGTGCCTGCCTCTACCACCTCCGCTGGCAAAGCGTTCCAGGCACCCACCACCCTCTGGGTAAAAAACTTTCCACGCACATCTCCCTTAAACTTTCCCCCTCTCACCTTGAAATCAAGACCCCTTGTAATTGGCACCCCCACTCTTGAAGAAAGCTTGTTGCTATCCACCCTGTCCATACCTCTCATAATTTTGTCGACCTCAATCAGGTACCCCCCCAACCTTCGTCTTTCCAACAAAAATAATCCTAATCTACTCAACCTTTCTTCATAGCTAGCACCCTCCATACCAGGCAACATCTCGGTGAACCTCCTCTGCACCCTCTCTAAAGCATCCACATCCTTCTGATAATGTGGCGACCAGAACTGCACGCAGTATTCCAAATGTGGCCTAACCAAAGTCCTATACAACTGTAACATGACCTGCCGACTCTTGTATTCAATATCCCGTCCAATGAAGGCCTTCTTGACCACTCTATCGACCTGCGTTGCCACCTTCAGGGTACAATGGACCTGAACTCCCAGATCTCTCTGTACATCAATTTTCCCCAGGACTCTTCCATTGACAGAATATTCCGCTCTTCAATTAGATCTTCCAAAATGCATCACCTCGCATTTGCCTGGATTGAACTCCATCTGCCATTTCTCTGCCCAACTCTCCAAACTATTTATATTTTTGCTGCATTTTCTGACAGACCTCCTCGCTATCTGCAACTCCACCAACTTAGTATCATCTGCAAACTTGCTAATCAGGCCACCTATACCTTCGTCCAGATCATTTATGTATATCACAAACAACAGTGGTCCGAGCATGGATCCCTGTGGAACACCACTAGTCACCTTTCTCCATTTTGAGACACTCTCTTCCACCACTACTCTCTGTCACCTGTTGCCCAGCCAGTTCTTTATCCATCTAGCTAGTACACCCTGAAGCCCATACGATTTCACTTTTCCATCAACGTGCCATGGGAAACTTTATCAAACGCCTTACTGAAGTCCATGTATATGACATGTACAGCCCTTCCCTCATCAATTAACGTTGTCACTTCCTCAAAGAATTCTTTTAGGTTTGTAAGACATGACCTTCCCTGCACAAAACTATGCTGCCTATCACTGATAAGTCTATTTTCTTCCAAATGTGAATAGATCCTATCCCTCAGTATCTTCTCCAACAGTTTGCCTACCACTGACGTCAAGCTCACAGGTCTATAATTCCCTGGATTATCCCTGCTACCCTTCTTAAACAAAGGGACAACATTAGCAATTCTCCAGTCCTCCAGGACCTCACCCGTGCTCAAGGATGCTGCAAAGATATCTGTTAAGGCCCCAGCTATTTCTTCCCTCGCTTCCCTCAGTAACCTGGGATAGATCCCATCCGGACCTGGGGACTTGTCCACCTTAATGCCTTTTAGAATACCCAAAACTTCCCCCTTCCTTATGCTGACTTGACCTAGAGTATTTAACATCCATCCTTAGCCTCAACATCTGTCATGTCCCTCTCCTTGGTGAATACCGATGCAAAGTACTCATTAAGAATCTCACCCATTTCCTCTGGCTCCATGCATAAATTCCCTCTTTTGTCTTTGAGTGGGCCAATCCCTTCTCTAGTTACCCTCTTGCTCCTTATATGCGAATAAAAGGCTTTGGGATTTTCCTTAACCCTGTTAGCCAAAGATATTTCATGACCCCTTTTAGCCCTCTTTATTGCGCGTTTGAGATTTGTCCTACTTTCCCGATATTCCTCCAAAGCTTCATCAGATTTAAGTTGCCTAGATCTTATGTATGCTTCCTTTTTCATCTTAGCTAGTCTCACAATTCCACCCATCATCCATGGTTCCCTAATCTTGCCATTTCTATCCCTCATTTTCACAGGGACATGTCTGTCCTGCACTCTAATCAACCTTTCCTTAAAAGACTCCCACATTTCAAATGTGGATTTACCCTTAAACAGCTGCTCCATTGGATGACTCCGAAATCACGGAACGCGATTGGGCGGAGAATGGGTTCCGACGCTAAAATCTCAGCGGGCGCTGATTTGACGGCAAATCGCAATTATCCATCACCTCAACAGAGGCGTCAATACGGTACGGAACTCATGTACACTAATCACCATTTGCGTGTTATTAGTAGGCCCGACCCGGTATTATCCGGGGCCTCCGCGATGCTCCGCCTCTTATGGGCCGGATTCCCGACGATGCGGTTCACTAGTGCTTTTAAAAATCGTGAAACCAGCATCGTGGCTGCTGAGGGAGAGGGGGTGCAGAAAGTGTCCAACATCGCCATCGTCTGCTGACAGTTGTGCTGCTCCTGTTTTATGCTCCTAGGTGCATTTCGATGTCCTTTAAATCTTTTATCCAGCTTGGTTAGGCTTGTGCTCGCAATAATGTAGTGAGGAGGCAGTTATTGTAGAAAGAACTAAAATGTGGCTACATAAAGAACAGGAATGGCAGCTAACTATTTCAGGTAATTGGAAATTCATAAAGGATAGGGAGTAAAAGGAGGGTGGGCTATCTATGCTAATTAGGATGTGGAGATGCCGGCGTTGGACTGGGGTGAGCACAGTACGAAGTCTTACAACACCAGGTTAAAGTCCAACAGGTTTGTTTCGATGTCACTAGCTTTCGGAGTGCTGCTCCTTCCTCAGGTGAATGAAGAGGTATGTTCCAGAAACACTGGCATTTCCAGTGACAAGATAGCAGAACTTGGCTATAAGTTTCTGCTCGGCGATTCTGCGTTGTCGGGCGTCCTGAAGGCCGCCTTGGAGAACGCTTACCCGGAGATCAGAGGCTGAATGTCCTTGACTGCTGAAGTGTTCCCCGACTAGAAGGGAACATTCCTGCCTGGTGATTGTTGCGCGATGTCCATTCATTTGTTGTCGCAGCGTCTGCATGGTCTCATAGCCAAGTTCCGCACACATGAGTGCGGCCTCAACCGGGACCTGGGATTCATGTCGCATTACATTCATCCCCCACCATCTGGCCTGCAAAATCCTACCAACTGTCCTGGCTTGACACAATTCACACCTCTTTAACCTGGGGTTACCCCATCTCTGGATCTGTAAAGATTTAATCACCTGCTAATGGTCGCATTCCAAGCATTGTTTGGCATCTTTGAATCTGTCTATGTATGTGTTTCTGGAACATACCTCTTCATTCACCTGAGGAAGGAGCAGCGCTCCGAAAGCTAGTGACATCGAAACAAACCTGTTGGACTTTAACCTGGTGTTGTAAGACTTCGTACTATGCTAATTAGAGATAACACAATTTTTAAAAATTGAACATAACAAACAGAATATTACAAAGATAATCTGTATGGATTGAATTAAAAGGCAGGAAGGAATGGATCATACTAGTAAGTGTAGAGTACAGATCTGCCGAGGGACCTTGTGGCGCAGTAGGTAGAATCCCTGGTTCTGAGTCAGAATCTCTGGGTTCAAGTCCAACCCCAGGACATGATGGCCAAGGAAGGTGCGTTCATATCAAGGTTGATTGGTTAGTAGCAAAATCCTTCCAACGCGTCAATGGCAGGTGGTAAGAGTGGGAGAGACTTCTGGTCAGCCATGCTTGATGCAGAGTGGCACCCTTCAAGCTATTAGCCTCTGGCAACAGGCGGAACGACCTGTTCCATAATGGAAACCAATGAAAGCCTTGTGGCAGGGGGATGGGAACCAGATTAGGAAGTTAGAGGTCAGTAAAGAGGCAGCAACTAAAGCCAGTAAGGTACTAGATAATAAGACCATAAGACATAAGAGCGGAAGTAAGGCCATTCGGCCCACCGAGTCCACTCCACCATTCAATCATGGCTGATTTCAACTCCATTTACCCGCTCTCTCTCCATAGCCCTTAATTCCTCGAGAAATCAAGAATTTATCAACTTCTGTCTTAAAGACACTCAACGTCACGGCCTCCACCACCCTCTGTGGCAATGAATTCCACAGACCCACCACTCTCTGGCTGAAGAAATTTCTCCTCATCTCTGTTCTAAAGTGACTCTCTTTTATTCTAAGGCTGTGCCCCGGTCCTAGTCTCCCCTGCTAATGGAAACAACTTCCCTACGTCCACCCTATCTAAGCCATTCATTATCTTGTAAGTTTCTATTAGATCTCCCCTCAACCTCCTAAACTTCAATGAATATAATCCCAGGATCCTCAGACGTTCATCGTATGTTAGGCCTACCATTCCTGGGATCATCCATGTGAATCTCCGCTGGACCCGCTCCAGTGCCAGTATGTCCTTCCTGAGGTGTGGGACCCAGAATTGCTCACAGTATTCTAAATGAGGCCTAACTAATGCTTTATAAAGCTTCAGAAGTACATCCCTGCTTTTATATATTTTATAAGGAGGTGCTCCCCACCTCCTTAGGGCAGCACGGTAGCCTTGTGGATAGCGCAATTGCTTCACAGCTCCAGGATCCCAGGTTCGATTCCAGCTTGGGTCACTGTCTGTGCGGAGTCTGCACATCCTCCCTGTGTGTGCGTGGGTTTCCTCCGGGTGCTCCGGTTTCCTCCCACAGTCCAAAGATGTGCAGGTTAGGTGGATTGGCCATGATAAATTGCCCTTAGTGTCCAAAATTGCCCTTAGTGTTGGGTGGGGTTACTGGGTTATGGGGATAGGGTGGAGGTGTTGACCTTGGGTAGGGTGCTCGTTCCAAGAGCCGGTGCAGACTCGATGGGCCGAATGGCCTCCTTCTGCACTGTAAATTCTATGATAATCTATGACATTCCAAGCCTCTTGAGATAAATGACAACATTGCATTTGCTTTCTTAATTACGGACTCAACCTGCAAGTTTACCTTTAGAGAATCCTGGACTAGGACTCCCAAGTCCCTTTGCACTTCAGCATTATGAATTTTGTCACCGTTTAGAAAATAGTCCATGCCTCTATTCTTTTGTTCAAAGTGCAAGACCTCGCACTTGCCCACGTTGAATTTCATCAGCCATTTCTTGGACCACTCTCCTAAACTGTCTAAATCTTTCTGCAGCCTCCCCACCTCCTCCATACTACCTGCCCCTCCACCTATCTTTGTATCATCGGCAAACTTAGCCAGAATGCCCCCAGTCCCGTCATCTAGATCGTTAATATATAAAGAGAACAGCTGTGGCCCCAACACTGAACCCTGCGGGACACCACTCGTCACCGGTTGCCATTCCGAAAATGAACCTTTTATCCCAACTCTCTGCCTTCTGCTTGACAGCCAATCATCAATCCATGTTAGTACCTTGCCTCGAATACCATGGGCCCTTATTTTACTCAGCAGTCTCCCGTGAGGCACCTTATCAAAGGCCTTTTGGAAGTCAAGATAGATAACATCCATTGGCTCTCCTTGGTCTAACCTATTTGTTATCTCTTCAAAGAACTCTAACAGGTTTGTCAGGTACGACCTCCCCTTACTAAATCCATGCTGACTTGTCCTAATCCGACTTCCAAGAATTTAGAAATCTCATCCTTAACAATGGATTCTAGAATCTTGCCAATAACCGAGGTTAGGCTCCAAGATTTCTCCTCATCTCTGCTTTAAATAGCGACCCCTTATTTTAAACAGTTACCCCTAGTTCTAGATTATCCCACAACAGGAAACACCCTCTCCGCGTCTAACCTCCCAAGACCACTCAGGATCTTGTAGCAGTCTCCCATGCCGTTATGCTAATATCCTAGCACTACTCTTCAATTTTCCTTGGTCTCAATTGCAGTGGGAAAACTGAATACTGTGGCAGTATTTACAATGTAAAATAAAGACTAGCAGGAAGTTGATGCAGTATTATGCTGAGGGGAAATCCCAAAGTTTTTAGGTAAAGAAAATCTGGAAAATGTTTTTGGTCATCGTTTATCAGAAAGGGCATTTCCCTGATAATAGAGAAGAAACACAAAATCAGCTTGGTTTCAAAAACAGGCACAAATTTGCAAGTTGCAGATTTTGCCTATCATAATCCAACATGTTAGACATGAAATACCCACCTTCAGCCTGGCTGAGAGGGGCTGGATTTGGGTTGGACCTCAATGGAGGGTAAAATTGGATGAGGTTTGCAACTAAAGTTGGACTCGGATCAGCCAGGTGTACTTTGGCCAGAATTGGAGGGTAGTTGAATACTTAAAAGATTTGCCTAACCGTCAGCAAAGTTAAACTATTCCAAAGTTATTAATTAAACTTATCCACAAACTTTGCAAGTAGGACAATTATGCAATTAGTAAACACCACATGAAAAGAAAACATCATTCCCTGGGAAAATGTGGTCAGTGAGTACCACACTTGGTAACATATTATAAAGGAGCATTGTGAGCCACAGTTAGAGACGTTAGTTGTCTGGATTCTCCGTTCCTGAGAATACGTGTTGAAGCCAGGGCAGGATTCGCGGACTTCCATGAGAGCAAACTGGTACCGCACCTGGACCGATTCAGGGACCGTTAAGGGGCTAGCACCGAAGCCACGTGGAACACAATCCATTCCAATGAGAAACGGTGCGGGATTCGCAAGATTCATGATTGACACTCAGGAGGCTAACAAGCTGCAGCTGCATATACACACTTCACTCCTACATACACTCATCCCAGCCACCAAGATGGCACTGGTGGCACTGGTGCATGCCCGGGATGCTGATGGGTTGGTCAGGGCCAGAGGGCACCTCGGGAGGTGGCCTGGGGGGACACTCATATGACCTGTGGCCCTAAGTTCACAGTGGGCAGTCAGCGGTATGTGCAGCTATATGGCTACCTTGCAGGCCACGGCAATGGTGTTCCATGCCCATCATCCCCGACCCCACAGCCCACCTCCTGGCCATCCCCCGCTACTGTCCCCGGCCCTGAGAGAACCCCTCTGGCCAGCGGCACGACTGTCGGCAAACTATGGTGATGTTGAACGCTTTCTGTAGCCCCCCTCTCTCCCTCAGCAGCCAAGGCACCTGTTTCATGATTTTTAAACGCTCAATTGAACCTCACCATCGGGAATTTGCTCCTGTGAAGGCGGAGAACCGTGGAGGTCCCGGAGAATATCGGGTCAGGCCTGCTAATGACATGCCAAGGGTGCTTACTGTACGTGCGGAGTGGAACATGTTGACGCCACTATCGAGGCACCGGAGAATTGCAATTTGGTGGGAAACCAGCACCCGCCTCGATTTTGGCATCAAAAACAATTCTCTGCCCAATCGTGTTTCCCGATTCCGGCATCAACCGATGGAGAATCACACCCAGTGTCTCTGTACAATGTTGATATTTTTAAGTGTGTGCAGTAATCACCAAGACAGACAATAGCTTCCGCAAAACATATCTGGCCAAGACAGTAGCAAATATCAAAATGATGTTCATCTTCCTTCATAACTCTTTCCACAATGGAACAACCAGTCTACAGCAGCACTACGAGATGGGGAAGATGGTGAATGAGCTCTGAATGAGCACGCCCAGCCAGCAACTCCTGAAAGATCTGGGTGCCCCGATGTAGCAAAAATAAAAATAGAATAAAAGAACCCCATCCATAGAATTTCCCTCCCTCCAACTATGGAAGGAGGTGAATTCCACCCCCCTCTTGCCACTGCCCCCCCCCGCCCCCCACCCCGCAACCCCCACCCCTCGGACAATAATTGTGCCGAAGCATTGCCAGGGAGCAAGTGCCCGGCACTGTGATCACCTATGCTGCTGCGGTGGATTCTGTCTGCCAGGTGCATGTCGTGGGGAGCCTGCCATAGGCCAACATGAATGGAGGGTCCAATGTGGGGAGCTATTTGCATGTTCAAACAGATGTAAGTGCGCATCCTGACTTTAAAAGTTGGGATCCCTGTTACATCCTTGGCAGGAGGTGGGAAAGTCCCGCTGGCATAAATGCCATTTTGGAACTCCTGCTCAATTATCCACCCCCTCCTGCCTCCCAAAAAAGGGGTGGAAAATCCCCCCCCCCCCCCCAATGTTTTCAAAAATAATTTGTTATTGGATTCATGATCAAAAATAAAAAAACTGAAGTTATGGGGATACAGGCTGTCAGTAAGATATCAATGTAAGGTAAGAATGAATGCCCTTGACATCAACGTCGCATTTCACCTAATGTGGCATCAAGGAGCCCCGGTAAAATTGGAGTCAATGGGAATCAGTGGGAAAACATTCCTTTGGTTGAAACCATTCCTAGCACAAAGGAGGATGGTTATGGTTATTGGAGGTCAATCATTTCAGTTCCAGGACATTACTGCTGGTGTTCCTCAGATGTGGAGATGCCGGCGTTGGACAAAGTAAGAAGTCTTACAACACCAGGTTAAAGTCCAACAGGTTTGTTTCAAATCACTAGCTTTCGGAGCACTGCTCCTTCCTCAGGTGAATGAAGAGGTAGGTTCCAGAAACATATATATAGACAAAGCCAAAGATGCAAGACGATACTTTGAATGCGAGCATTTGCAGGTAATTAAGTCTTTACAGATCCAGTGAGAGGGGTAATCCCAAGTTAAAGAGGTGTGAATTGTCTCAAGACAGGACAGTTGGTAGGGTTTCGCAAGCCCAGGCCAGCATTCATGGGCATTCAGCCTCTGATCTTCGGGTAAGCGTTCTCCAAGGCAGCCTTCAGGACTCGTGACAACGCAGAATCGCCAAGCAGAAACTTATAGCCACGTTTTGCACACATGAGTACAGCCTAACCTTGGATTCATGTTGTATTACATTCACCCCCCACCATCTGGCCTGGGCTTGCAAAATCCTATTAACTTTCCTGGCTTGATACAATTCACACCTCTTTAACTTGGGATTACTCCTCTCTCTGGATCTGTAAAGACTTAATTACTTGCAAATGCTCGCATTCAAAGTAACGTTTGCATCTTTGACTTTGTCTATATATATGTTTCTGGAACCTACCTCTTCATTCACCTGAGGAAGGAGCAGTGCTCCGAAAGCTTGTGATTTGAAAGAAACCTGTTGGACTTTAACCTGGTGTTGTTAGACTTCTTACTGTGTTCCTCAGGGTAATGTCCTCGGCCCAGCCATCTTCAGCTACTTCATCAATGACCTTCGTTCCATTGTTAGGTCATAATTCAGGATGTTTGCACAATGTTCAGCACTATTTGAAACTTCTCAGATACTAAAGCAGTCCATGTATATCTGCAGCAAGACCTGGACAATATTGAGACTGGAGCTGGTAAGTGGCTACACAAGAGACAGGCAATGACCATTTCCAACAAGAGAGAATAGTGCGGCAGTAACTCCCCTCCTAACTCCTAACACCATCTACAACAGTGTTTTTCAAAGTCGGGGTCGGTGTTGAAAAATGGCTCGCCAAAAATTATCCACAAAGATCGCCAGATCTTTTTTTCAGTTTTCTCTCTGCCCTAAACTAATCCTGTTCAAAAATAAACATGCACATTCCTAAGGTTAAACTTAATACCTAGCCAATGCACAAATACAATGTTTTATTATGAAATCTAATATTTGGAATGGCTGTGGAATCAACACTGTTGTAACGTTATATGTAGGTCTGGCTTGTTCTGTTTATAGCACACATTTTGTAGAAGGCAGTATGACAATGAGGACCTCTCAGACAAAGACATAGGCAGCATGAGGATATGGAGGAAAAGCTCAGTATTGCCTCATACAATTCAAGTTACATGCACATTATGAAAGGAATTGGGAGCGAGGTGTATTTTTAAATGTACAGTGAATCCCGTTTAGATTGCGGCTGTAGCAGCAGTACTACAGCTTGATTGGTCAGTGGACTCTGCCTGAGTCTCGAATTTCCAACCATGAAAGCAGGAAATGGCTTCAAAGTTTGACGAGTATCATCATTATCTCACAATCCAACTCATTATTTTTACCCGTGAGCATTGAAATATTTTGCTGTTGAATCAATTTCGAGTGAGATGACCTGAAAAACGTGGATTGCTGATGCTCAGTAAATGAGGTGCATTGTCTGATTTCAGACATTTATTTTGAATTTTTATGTTGACGAGAGGAATAAGATTTATCGTATTTCCTTAAAGCTGAATTCATGTAGCTATGTTAATACTGCGCTCGCAGATCAGCGATTGTGTTTCGGTAGGTGGGATGGTACACAGGTGTCAAATCCTCAGATTGATTAAGCAGCCTATTGGTACTTTGGAGGCCAGAGTTAAAATTGGGTTTGAGTTGGAAACGACGGATTGGACAAAATGAACCATTTCAGTGTCAGTGATGTAAAACTGTTTGTTGGCAGGTGAAATTTGCAATACACAAGGTGGAATTATTTTGTTGCCATGCAACATCTTGGCTTTAGGTATGCAGAATGAATGCCATTTACCATCATAAGTGAGGAAGAACAATTATATTAATTTTAAATGCAAAATAGTGAGGACAGGTTCACCTGAATAGTAAGTGAACATGGTATGGGTGGCGAGGGCCAGTCATTTGGTAAAAGTGAGTCGTTTGTAAAACACTGATCTACAAGACACAAGTCAGGAATATGATGGAATATTCTCCACTTGCTTAGATGACTGCAGCTCCAATAACACCCAAGAAGCTTGACACCATCCAGGACAAAGCAGCCCACTTGATTAGCATCCCACCTACAAACATTCACTCCATCCACTACCGACACACTGTGCTAGCAATCTACAAGATGCATTGCAGCAAATCATCAAAGCCCTTCGGCAGTACCTTCTAAACACATGACATCCGACACGTCAATGGACACGGGCAGCAGATTTGTGTGAACATTATCACCTGCAAGCCACACACCGGCAGGACTCGGAATTATATTGCCATTCCTTCACCGTTCGCTCAGAACATCTTTGCTCAGTCCGCAAGCATGACCCCAATCTTTCTGTTGCTTGCCATTTTAACACAGCACCTTGCTCTCATGTCCCATGTCCATCCTTGGCCTGCTGCAATGCTCCAGTGAAGTCCAATGTACGTTGGAGATGCCGCATTTCATCTTTTAAAAAATAAATTTAGAGTACCAAATTATTTTTGTTCCAATTAAGGGGCAATTTAGCGTGGCTAATTCACCTAACCTGCACATCTTTGTGGGGGCAAAATCCACACAGACACGGGGAGAATGTGCAAACGGACAGTGACCCAGGGCCGGGATTCAAACCTGGATCACTGCGCCACATGCTGCCCTATTGTATGGTTTTTGATGATGGGGAATTAAGTATTTGAATTTAAAGTTGTGGTTGCCGTTTTCCAAGCTGGAAAGTCGTAATATTCATGAGAGATTTAAATAATTAATTATTTTTTCTGATCTCACTAGTTTGGTGGCCAAATGTTGGGATTCTGATTGGGGGAACCAGGTTTTAGTGAGAGGCTTTCCTTCAATAGTGCCTCTGAATTCGGGAAAGGGTTTGCAGGACTTGCTGCAGCCTGGAACTATAAAAGATCCAGCTCAAACCTGCAGGCTCTGTGGACTCTGTGCTCTGAAGCTGGACTTAAAAGGGAGTCTTCTTCTGCATTAAAAATCGCTGCCTTCAGCTTGCAGGCCTTTCTCTGAAGCGATTTTTGGTGAGGTTTCTCTGCATCTTCAGCTTCTATTGGGAGGTTCACTCAGGTCAGAATTTTCATTGCAGGTTTTGTCATAGTCTTCCAGCCTCTCGGCTTGTTTCAGCGTTTTAGCGAGGTTGAAGGTTTTTGATCCCACTGCGACCACCATGTTGGGAAGGTGTTGGTTACAGAATGGTGTCTCTTAAAGAAATTGTTGTAACCTTCAGTAGGTTAACTGTAAGCCTTTATTAACAAGTAGGACTATTTACACTTGTACAGTAAAGGTTATAGACTCAGAGCTATCTCCATTCTTCGATCTTAATCTGTCCCTGCTCAGCACCACATTGATCCCTGGGTTTGGGTCATGTGTCTCTTACATCACTGTGTGGGTGGTGACTCAGTCCCACAATAACCCTGTATTTGCCAGCCCCTTATGCTACATGGTCCAGGCTCCTCTTCCTTCTGGATTGAAAAGCCCAGCCTCTCTGCTCATGCCCGCGGTTAAAATACCAATGAAGTCTTATCAACGTATTTAAAGAAAGATCACCCCATATTTCTGCAGGTGGCCTTCCCACACTCTCAGGAACAAAGGTGAAAATTGAAGCATGTGGGACTTTTACAAGTCAGTTCTCCAAGCAATGTTAACTGCCCGACAGGTCTGTTAAAAATGCTCCTCATGTTGCCATTAGCAGGACCTTGGTCTAAATATGTTAAAAGATGCTGCTATTGAGTTGCATTTCGGGTCTCAAAGGGTTAAATTCTCAACTTGGCAAGGCTGGAAGAGGTAGATTAGAATTAAAATAGGTTGGTTTTCTCAACTTGAAGTTGAGCTGAAAAGAAATAACATGAAAATGAACATATTTCCCCTAATAGAGGCACAGCATGCTTTGTTGTTACAGGAAGCAATACGTTTACAATCGTCTGCCGCTGTTATTTTTGTTCATTCTGCTGCAGAATAAACTTGATTTATCATCAACCTCGCCTTGCCAGAGTCTCCATCAGTTTTGCTCAATGAAAAACTGGAGAAGCTAAAGCCCATGTGTGAAAACCACAATCACTGAACCCATGAGACCGTATTTTATAGATCCCACCTTTTAATAGCTGGTAATTGTGAGATTATGCTCTTTTGAAATGTTGCAGTTAACTTGTCATCGTTTAGCTGAAAAAGCAGTTAGGGATACTTTGGTCATTTCTCCCACAGAAAAGACTGGGCAGTTTTTAATATGTATCCTGAGCAAACAATGTCTCAGAGGTGGTAGCTTTCCAGGATCGCGGCATGTTGACTGACGGATGCAAAGGAAGATAAAAGGTATATAAAATGGGGGATGGACAGTTGTCCTGAACAAAATTCCATTCAATGAGCAATTCATCAACTATGTCTGGTCATTCAGAAAGTAATCTAGCATCTTGATGTTGAAGATAAGTTTTTAAAAATCAGGACCAAGACACTAGAATGGCGGGTAACAGCAGAGTACGAATGGGCTGAAACCCTGCTTTTACACGAGGCAAAGAACCCATGGGAATGGGATGTTGCTTAAGTGCAGACAGAAGCTATACTGATTGTTGCAAATGTTTTACATCATACGTATTGCTCTCAGTGATTGCCTATGATTGAAGGAAACAGCAGACTGATGAAACCAAGGGCGTCACGGTAGCACAGTGGTCAGCATTGCGACCTCAGAGCGCCAGGGACCAGGGTTCAACTCCAGCCTTGGATCACTGTCTGTGTGGAGTTTGCACATTGAATCATAGAATCATAGGATGCTATGAAGTGTTGCTTTATCTAGAATTTATTGGGCCTGCCTTCAGTGAGGCTGAAGAAACCACAACCATTATGACAGCAAATATGAGTGAAGCATAAAGATGCTGACCAAAACACAAGGGAGTTTCATTATTATAACGCCTGGGATGTTCTACAGCCCCTGCCTCTGCGAGTAGATGCAAGACTGCAAAAAGGAGGCAATCAGGGATTAACACCACCAA
This sequence comes from Scyliorhinus torazame, assembly GCF_047496885.1. Taxonomy (NCBI): domain Eukaryota; kingdom Metazoa; phylum Chordata; class Chondrichthyes; order Carcharhiniformes; family Scyliorhinidae; genus Scyliorhinus; species Scyliorhinus torazame. Next base: position 134,105,352 of record NC_092722.1, read on the forward strand.
ACCGGTGTCGATATCTGTGACATATCTGAATTTGTAATTGAAGGCTATGAGCAGAAATGGTAGTGAAACATTTAATGATAATAAAATGTATCCAAATATTGCACAGTGATTGTTAGGCTCAGATATGTGTACCAGGAAACTTCAAAACTGCTAAATGATATAATTTTATTTGAAGCAACTGTCTGTAACACAGTTCTTACATGGTTTGAGAGTTATGGGATAATTTTAGCTCAAAGTTGTTACCAGTGAAAAAAGCCGCATGTCTACATTTTTCACTAAATTGAGCAAAGACAGGAAATTGAGGCCCGTCGTGCCTCCAGCTTGCACTTGCTGTTCGAAAACTGCTTTACTGAGGTTTCAGGCACAATTCATAAAACTTTAAAAGTCAGTATAATAATTTCTGATGTCAGTTCACAGTTTGAATGAACCTTCACCTCTGGTTATTTCATAATTCGTTCTTGTTTATATGATCCCATCACATGTGATCTGATTCATTTCAGATATATGTTAAACTTTACAGCATGGAATGAGTTAACGTCATTCTAAAATTAGAGGAACTTGAAGGGAAAAACATTTACAGGGCTATGGGCAAGGAGCAGCTGAGTCAAACTAATTGGATAGCTCACCAAAAAGTTGGCACAGACACAAAGGCCTAAATTGCCTGTTTCTGTGCTGTATCATACAATGATATTACTATGAGTATCATCTCAGATTATAACGCTGATGCTCATCTATTAATGGTTGTAAAAATGAAAACAAAGCACTGGGATTCAGAGCTGGAGGAATTCATTTTTAAAAGCAGAGACAGTGGGCTGGATACTTCATACTGAAGACTAAGTGCCTCCACCAGCGGATACTTGCTCCTCAGCTCCACTAGCACTAGGACGGCGCCCAGGGCGATTCCCTCTCCTTTACCATGCTAATTTATGCATGGATGTGAGCTCGCCGGATTCCGTCGGAAACCTGATTTCGGACCGCCATTTTAAGTGGGTGGCCCGATACCAAGGACCGCCAGCAGTCCACCCCTCCCCCATAATGCAGATTCTGCCCGCCCTCTCTGCTGACAAGTAGGGGAATCCTCCCCACCCCCTCCACAGGGATAATGGGTCACCCCTTCCCCAAGAGGGTGACCCATGCCCCCCACAACTCCCAAGCTCCCCCAACAGACCCCATCAAATCCCCCTATCATATACCTCAACAGAGACCCCCATCTGACTCCCCAGCAGAGACCCCCATCAGACAGCTCTGCCTGAAAGTTGAACTGCAATCCAGGTAGTGCAGTGAAAAATTACTGCATTTTCACTTACCTTTACCTTACATCTGCGGCTTCAGACAAAAGTGTTTAAAGCAGCAGGTGTCACAAGTGTCAAAGGCTTCCTCTTAAGGCCAGTACACTTTAGATGTCTTCAAATCCCTTGACAGCTTTTGAAATGTAAATCTTTCATTCAATTTTACACAGCAATACATTACATTAGCCAGTGATTGACAGTTTTATTACTCCAGAGATAGGTGCTTTGTGGAATGTTGGTCCACCTTTCCCTTCATGCTTGAATGCATCTCCATTACCCGGTGTTGGTGCTAACCACAATGTTTATAAACATTCTTGCTATGACTGACAGTTCCTCACCAATCAAAAGCAGCTAGTGCTTTCACTTCCTCTTTTTCACAGCAAATAGCACTAGCTGCTTGCTGTTAGCATCAAAGCAGGACTATGGAGATGCATTCAAGCGTGAATGAAAGATAGATCTTTTACGGGGGCTGTCTGACTGTGGTCTCTGCTGAGGGGATCTGATGGGGGGCAGGGTGGGGAATCTGATGAAGGATCGGCTGGGAGGGTGTGGTCGTGATGGGAGTGTCTGATGGGAGTCTGCTGGGGCAGTCTGATGGGGGAGGATCTAATGGGCGGTCTGAAATAAGGTCTAATGAGGGGTCTGATGGGAGGGTCTGATTAGGGGGCTGGATAGATTATGCTGGGGGAGGAGGGTGCCTGCTAATAATCATTTTTAAAAGGAGAAAAAATCCTTGGGGGGGGGTTTCTATTTGGGGGGAGTAAAAAATAAAAAATTTCTTCTTCGCACCAAAACCCAGGAAGAGAAAGGTAATTCGTGGAGACGGCACGATGTAAGAAGGAGCAGCAACGAAGGTGAAGGAAAAAAGCAGGAGCTGCGGCCGCGCAGGCAGACGACCCCACGGGGCCAGGCGGAGGTTCAGGCGAATCAGGAAGCTGGAGAGCCGAGCAGCGGAGCAGGAACAGGACGTGGCGACCCCCCCCCCCCCCAACCCCGCACAGGGGGATGAATGGAGAAGCGTGCTGAAAACAGAAATAAACGCCATAAAGGAGGAGATAAAAACGGAGATAAGCGCCATGAGGGAGGCACTCAGGACGGAGCTCCACACAACGATGAAGGAGATGCTGGCGGAGACAACGGACAAAATGCAGCGAACCATTAACGGCCTGGAAAGGAAGATGGAGGTGGAGGAGAAAACGATTCAGGAGTTGGAGAGGGCCGCCTCGGACCAGAGCAACAGGATGGTAACTCAGGAAACCGAGGTGAAAAGGCTGGTCACGACACAGGGGAGACTAAGAGGGAAAGTGAAGGACCAGGAAAATAGGTCCAGATGGCAGAATGTTAAAATAGTGGGTCTGCCAGAGGGGATGGAGGACAGAGACCCAATGGGCTACTTCACCCAAATGCTGGGCAAGCTAGTGGGGAGGGAGAAGTTTCCAAACCCCCCAGAAATCGACAGGGCGCACAGTTCGCTCTGACCCAGGCCCAAAGCTGGGGAGCAGCCCAGAGCGATTATCGTGAAGCTGCACAGGTTCCAAGACAGGGAAAAAAATCTTAAAGTGGGCCCGGCAGACGAAATCGAGCACGTGGGAAGGGAAGACCATAAGGGTGTACCAGGACATTGGGGCAGACCTGGCCAAAAGAAGGGCTGAATTCAACAGGCCAAATCAGCACTCTACAAAAGTAATGTGAAATTTGGGATGTTATTCCCGGCCAAACACTAGGTAACAGCGGCAGCGGAGGAGTTCGTTAGAGTGAACAAACTGGGGGAGGGACAGCCGCAATGGCCATCATGAAAGCGACGGGGATGGAAAAGAAAGGAAGAATCGGAACAAAGAGCTGAGGGCAGACCGCAAACAGAGACAATACCATCACAAACTGTACACGCGTGTTTGGTGCACTGTGCGGGACTGTGCTGACTCATTCCCAGGCTCGTTCCATCTCTCAATGCAATGGGGGGGGGGGGGGAGCGAAACAAGGTGAATGAGGGTGAGAAAGGTGGACAGGAGGGTGAGACAAGGGCTAGCAAAAGGAAGGTAAAACAGGACCAGAGCAGGGCAAGTACTGGGAGGGGGGCCACCGTGCTAGCGAGGAGGGCTAACACGGGAGGGCAGGAAGAAAGGAGGGCCGGGCGTGCTTCTCAGGGGAGAGGGAGCGCCTGGCACAAAGAGAAGGGGGGGCAGGGCGGGGGGTGGGGGGGAGAACACAGGGGGTGGACAGAGGAACAGGGACTAAGGGGGGTGGGAGAGGAGTCCGGAGGCGAGCGAGAACAAAAGAGAAGCAAAAAGATGGGTGAGGTAGATAAGCAGCACTTTCCTGTGTAACAGGCTCGAGCAGGGGGCTGAAAGGCTTTGGGCCTGGGTTGGAGCGACCTGTGCGCCCTGTCGATTTCTGGGGGGTTTGGAAACTTCTCCCTTCCCACTAGCTTGCCCAGCATTTGGGTGACGGAGCCTGTTGGATCTCTGCCCTCCATCCCCTCTGGCAGACCCACTATTTTAACACTCTGCCATCTGGACCTATTTTCCTGGTCCTCCACTTGCCCTCTTCGTCTCCCCTGGCGAGGCGGCAGGCATGGAGCAGGGTGAGAAACCAAAATGGTGCCACAAACAGCCACTCAGGAGGGCTTCAGGGTGAAGGGAGACCCTGGAGTGCAGGGGCGCAGCCACGTGGTGTACACATAGCTGGTGGCCATGTTGGGTGCCCCCTGGACAAAAGGAAACCCCGGAGCCCTGGAGTCCAACCTCATGGCGAGAGCGGCGACTGCGGCCATTTTGGACGGCCTCCTAACGAAGGGAACCCCCGGAGTGCAGGGGCGCATTCACCAGGTAAATATTGATGTGGTGGGTACTCTGCTACACAGACGAACCAACACGGTTGCGAATGGTACAACTCAGTTTTATTGCTGACATTGATTTACAGTGGTAAGCTGGTTACTGAGGTTCGATCATAACCCTAGAATCTGTGGACCTATTCCTAATACTATCTTGTAGTGGCACTCAGCACATGGTGGATGTCTGAGTGGCTTGCTATGAGCCCTGTGCCCTGAGCTGTCTCCTGCTGGAATGCTCAGGAAGTGTAGTGTTCCCTGTTTTGTACTGTGTATGCTCTTGCCGGTGATTGGCTGTGGTGTTGTGTGTGTGTTGATTGGTCTGTTGATCTGTCCATCAGTATGTATGAGCTATGATGTTTACCTGAATATCATGACATCCCCCCTTTTGTACAAGAACATGTGCCTTTGTGGTTATAAATAGAGATGTGTACTGAGTGCAGCTGAATGTGTGTGTGTGTGTGCAATATCTACAGCATGTACATGGGGCTAAACTATATACATGGGCCGATGTCGGGTGCGACATAACAGCGAGGTTGTATCATAAACAAAGAACGGGGAAATGTTGAACGACAAAAACAAACTCCTGTAACAACAAGGAAGAACAGAAACATATTAACAAAGTGGTATTATGAGTTCAATGTACAAACAGGCTCATAGGTCCAGTCTAGTAGGTGGGCGATGAATTCGGGTTGACCGTTAGGGTGGCACACCATTCATCACCCGGATTGACAGTGTTCACTTGCAACGGCTGGTGGGTCCTGGCTGGAGACATCCGGTTCCCATCAATGACCGCAACACGGAAGGCGTTCCGGTCGTCTGTTTCACTGGTCTGGATATCGTCTGGGCACAACTCGTAGTAAGGAGGCTGAATGGTCCGCACGTCCCTGCGAGGTTGTCGGTTTTGGGGAACATTGGCAGGTTGAGCTGCTCGACAGCAGGCAGCGTAGTGGCCCATCTTGCCACAGCGGAGGCATTGTCGGTTTCTTGCGGGGCATTGCCGCTTTAAATGTGTGGCTCCGCAGTTGCCGCACGTCGTGACGTCATGGCGTTCGTTGCGCCACCGCGCATGCGCAGTTTGGTCTTGCGTCGAGCGCGCCTGCGCATCATGTCCCTCTGTGTCGACGTCGATTTTGACGCGCACAAACGCAGGAGGCCTCGAAAAGCACGCGAAATGGCCGCCCTTGTCCGGGCTGCGGGCCGGGAGGAACTCGATCGCCTGGACCCGTTCGGCCTCGTAGGACGCCTGCCTCGCCGATCCGGCCGCATAGGACCCCTGCCGCGCCGATTCGGCCGTCTGAAATTGGGAGTAGCGGCTAGTCGCGTTTTCATGCAGGACACAGGCTTCGATTGCGGAGGCTAGGGTGAGGCCTTTTATTTTTAAGAGCTGCTGGCGTAGGGTGCCCAAGGTGACCCCAAAAACGATCTGGTCCCGAATCATGGAATCGGAGGTGGTGTCGTAGATGCAGGACTGCGCGAGGATACGGAGATGCATAAGGAAGGATTGAAAGGGCTCATCCTTACCCTGCAGGCGCTTCTGGAAGAGATACCTCTCGAAGCTCCCGTTGACCTCGACGTTGAAGTGTTGGTCGAGTTTGAGAAGGACCGTCTTGTACTTGGTCTTGTCCTCACCTTCCGCGAACACCAGGGAGTTGTAGACATGGATAGCGTGTTGCCCTGCCGTGGAGAGGAGGATGGTGATCTTTCTGGTGTCCGAAGCGCTCTCCTTTTCATTGGCTTCCAGGAAGAGCTGGAAGCGCTGTTTGAACAGCTTCCAATTAACGCCGAGGTTTCCGGCGACTTGTAGCGGCTGCGGTGTGCTGACGGTGTCCATGGCGCAGGATGGCAGATTCCGGAGGATCCGTAGGTAGGTCCCACAGTTACTCCTGGTACTATGATGTGTTGGGTACTCTGCTACACAGACGAACCAACACGGTTGCGAATGGTACAACTCAGTTTTATTGCTAACATTGATTTACAGTGGTAAACTGGTTACTGAGGTTCGATCATAACTCTAGAATCTGTGGACCTATTCCTAATACTATCTTGTAGTGGCACTCAGCACATGGTGGATGTCTGAGTGGCTTGCTATGAGCCCTGTGCCCTGAGCTGTCTCCTGCTGGAATGCTCAGGGAGTGTAGTGTTCCCTGTTTTGTACTGTGTATGCTTTTGCCGGTGATTGGCAGTGGTGTTGTGTGTGTGTTGATTGGTCCGTTGATCTGTCCATCAGTATGTATGTGTTATGATGTTTACCTGAATATCATGACAAGTATGGGTGACCCCACAGGACCGAGGGTCAAAACCCCCCACCAGGATTGTTACCTGGAATGTAAGGGGACTCAATGGCCCAGTGAAAAGACCCAGAGTCTTCACCCACCTAAGAAGCCTAAAAGCAGACATAATCTACCTACAAGAGACGCACCTGAGGGAGAAGGACCGACTGCTGGCAAGAAAGGGCTGGGTGCGACAGACATACCACTCATGCTACGGGACGAGGGCTAGGGGAGTAGCAATATTAATTAGTAAGAGGACGAGGTTTACAGAAACCATGACAGTTACGGACCCAGGGGGACGGTACGTCATGGTCAGCGGTGTCCTGGAAGGGGCACCGGTCGTACTGGTAAATGTGTATGCTCTCAACTGGGATGACACAGAATTCATAAAGAAGACCATGGCAGAAATCCCCGACCTTGACACACACCAACTTCAATTGCGTACAGGACCCACTGACCGACCGATCAAACCCCAGAGCAGGGAAAAAGACTGGCATGGCTAGGGAACTAGGATCATTTATGGAGCAGATGGGGGCGGTGGACCCATGGAGGTTCCTGCACCCGGGAGAGAAGGAATGTTCATACTTCTCACAAGTACACAAGGTATACACCCGTATCGACTTCTTTGCAGTGGGGAAATCGGTGCTTCCAGGGATCATGGGAACGGACTACTCCGCGATCGTTATCTCTGACCACACTCCACACTATATGGATGTGAGGTTGGAGACAGGCCGTGCCCAGCGCCCCACATGGAGGCTGGACACGGACCTCCTGGCCGACAAGGCCTTCTGTCAGAAAACAACGTGGGCCATAGGCGACTACGTTAGTAACAACCAAAATGGGGAGGTCTCACCCTCCACGTTCTGGGAGGCACTGAAGGCCGTGATTAGAGGAGAGATCATAGCCTACAAGGCAAGCAGAGATTTTATGCGTTTTATGGCCTGTTCGCAGAGGGGGCAGGCTGGAAAATGTGGTGAGCTATTCAAAAGTCCATTGACTTTGGCGGGAGTGGGAAATTCCACTCTATGGCTCTATGACTAATTAATTCCCCTTCTCCTTTTATTGGGAACTGATGGCTGAGTGGCAATTCTTGATTGGTAGCCTTCATTACCATCTCCTGTAAACTTGAGATCATTCAAAACTCTGTTGCCCATGTCCGAACTCACACTAAATCCTAGTCACCCATCACTCTTGCACTTTCTACTAATACATGGTGGGGTGGAGCAACCCCCCAATTTTAAATGGTCCTCCTTATTTTTAAATCGCTCCCTGGCCCCTCCCTTCCTAATCTTGATCATATCCTCCAACCATACAACCCCCTGATGTACCTAGGTACCTCTGAACCTGGTCTCTTGACGGTACCCAGTTGTAATCGCTCCACCATCAGTAGCCTTCAGTCACCAAAATCCTGCGTTCTGAAAGTCCTTCCTTAAACCTCTCCTAATCTCTAACTCGGTTCCCCCCTTTAAAACACCTAAAACCTAGCTCTTCGACCAAACCTCCAGGTATCTGTCCTAATATCTCCCTATGTCTCTCAGTATTAATTTTTGTTTCAAAGCTCTCCTATTAAGTGCTTTTTATGCTTGATGTGGTGTAATGCCCCTCAAGTTATAAGCTGCAGGCGACAGACTAGCGACCTGTTCCAGGAATAATTAGCTATAGAAACAGACGAAAGTCTGACCTATGCACCAGAATGGTTGAGAAAGATGAAGTACCTTTGGACGGTTAATTACATTAGGGGTGGGTAGCACGGTGGTGCAGTGGTTAACACTGCTGCCTCATGGCGTTGAGGACCCAGGTTCGATCCAGGCCCCGGGTCACTGTCTATATGGAGTTTGCACATTCTCCCCGTGTCTGTGTGGGTCTCACCCCCCCATAACCCAAAGATGTGCAGGGTAGGTGGGTTGGCCACGCTAAATTGTCCTTTAATTAGAAAAGAATAATTGGGTACTCTAAATTTATTTTGAAAATTACATTAGAGGTGCTATATAAATGCAAGTTGTTGTTGAGTGGTGTCCTCCATATGTATTGAGCTGTGATTTGTTGGTGTTTCTTTAACACAGCCAATGCTGATAGCGCGTCTAATGCTTTGAAATACGATTCTTTGAGCTATAACATACCACACGTTCAGATATAAAACGCAGATAATACGTTCGGAACAGTCAGAACGTCCAGGGAACGGAAAACATATCATTTCAACTTTATGAAAGAAAGTACATTGCTTTCAATTTACTTACCAAAAACGTTGCCCCAGATATTTTCTGCCTTTCCACTACAATGGCAGGTTCATATAAATTATTCTGTGCATAAACGAGAAACAAGGAAACCTTTAGCTTCAAACACGAGCTGGTCAGAACGTTCCAAAATATCATAACTTATTTAATTCTAACGAAGGGAGATAGGTGCCCTTTGTTGAACTTTATAGTTCAAACAAGGGCTTACATAATCAACAGATTTTATTTAGGTTAAAATCGAATGGAATATTAGGGCTGCCAACAGAAATCTTATCTCACTCTGTAATATAGCGCCCCAAATAACAGCTCTGTCCATGATATCTATTATTTTTACAGGACGACTAAACAACCTTGCAGTACTTCCTGGGTCGCCTTGGACGCTTTCCTGACTTTTTACTTTGCTTTCATTTAACTTGCCACAGTTTTGGTGCAATTATTATGCATTAGCAACTTTTAAGTGAAATAATGTCGGTGTTTCAACAGTCATATAAAATACAGGTCTTCATCAAACTTTAAAAGGGAGAGAGTTCCACCTTACCAGTCGCAGGAATTCTGCTAGTTCCCAAGATCTCCAGCTTTCACACTCTTCTCGAGTTGGTATCCTTGTGGCCATTGTATACCACAGAGAACCCTGCCTCAGCCTTTGATCTGATCTTTGGGGTTTTAGCTCTGATAACTGATCCTTACTCCCTCCTTTCCCAGCCTAAGGCGGAAGTTTTCAAGAATTGGGCTTCACAGTGTGTAAAGGTCCTCCCCCCCGCGCCTATTTAACCACTTACGCAATCGCAAACACTTCGCTTAAATTCATCTGACCGAAATGACGGGTGGGAAAAGGGTCAGATGTCATACTTGCTGCTACTAAATGCGGTGACAAGAGACCTGGGTTGATGGCCTGACAGTAAACAGTCAGCTGCCGTTTGCCGAGTTCACCAATTCGGTAGTTCTATATTATAGTTATAAATATTGACAAATGTTTGAAATGATATTTCATCATTTAGACTTGCCCATTATGTCTATTCACTGATCTATTTTACAATTGTTTGTTAAATGAATGAATAGGTTTGTAACAGGTAGTAATTAACATGGGATTATTTTTAGATTCGTTCTTGGGCTTTGTGCATGGCAAGCAATGCCAACATATACTGCCCATCCCTAATTGCCCTTGAGAAGGAGGTGGTGAGCCATCTGCTTGAACCGCTCAAGTCCATGTGATATGGGTACACCCACAGTTAGGGAATTAAGTGTGCACTAAATCTGTATGACACGTAGCGTGACATGGTTTAGGCATGGCATATATGTGTGAGCTATGCCATTGCTCACTTGTGTAGTGGATAGAGTGTCAGCGCCTCTGCAGCCTCCACGTGCACCTAAAGACCATGAATGAAAATGATCACAAACCCCAGCTTTGACAAAGAGTCACCTAGACTCGAAACGTTAGCTCCCTTTTCTCTCCACAGATGCTGTCAGACCTGCTGAGTTTGTCCAGTTATTGTTTATTATTATCAGTTCACTGATGTAAATGGGTTAAGACCATAAGATCATAAGCCATAGGAGCGGACGTAAGGCCATTCGGCCCATCTAGTCCACTCCACCATTCAATCATGGCTGATTTCAACTCCATTTACCCGCTCTCTCTCCATAGCCCTTAATTCCTCGAGAAATCAAGAATTTATCAACTTCTGTCTTAAAGACACTCAACGTCACGGCCTCCACCACCCTCTGTGTCAATGAATTCCACAGGCCCACCACTCTCTGGCTGAAGAAATTTCTCCTCATCTCTGTTCTAAAGTGACTCACTTTTATTCTAAGGCTGTGCCCCTGGGTCCTAGGCTTCCCTGCTAATGGAAACAACTTCCCTACGTCCACCCTATCTAAGCCATTCATTATCTTGTAAGTTTCTATTAGATCTCCCCTCAACCTCCTAAACTTCAATGAATATAATCCCAGGATCCTCAGACGTTCATCGTATGTTAGGCCTACCATTCCTGGGATCATCCATGTGAATCTCCGCTGGACCCGCTCCAGTGCCAGTATGTCCTTCCTGAGGTGTGGGGCCCAAAATTGCTCACAGTATTCTAAATGGGGCCTAACTAATGCTTTATAAAGCTTCAGAAGTACATCCCTGCTTTTATATTCCAAGCCTCTTGAGATAAATGACAACATTGCATTTGCTTTCTTAATTATGGACTCAACCTGCAAGTTTACCTTTAGAGAATCCTGGACTAGGACTCCCAAGTCCCTTTGCACTTCAGCATTATGAATTTTTTTTTTTTTTGGTGTGGTCAGTCCAAGTGTAGGTAGCATCTTCGATACTCCCCCCGAAACAACAAACATTATGAAACAAAATGGATGCTGTTCTGCACTACTTAAAGTGCCACTTAAGATACAGGTGAGGTGCTTCTGACTAACCTTTGCCAAGGCAAAGTTTGTGGAGGGACTGTTATGATTTGCTCAAGCAGTTTGGAAATATTCCACACCATAGCGGGAAAAGACCAGTCCTTTACAAACAAACGGGGCAGTTGTTGCTGTAACTCTTGGTCTCCAACATGGGCAGGATGTGGAAAGGAAGAGGCAGGGAAAGGTCACATGCTCTTTTGCACCGGGTCACAGCGAAAGGGGCCATCTTGTGATGCTTCAGTTAAAATGAACTTTCCCACCCCAACTAGGATCCAACATTTGTCAATAGTTATCAGTATCAGACTTACCAGCCCTTTGTCCACTATCAACCAATAAAGGCCAACATTGAAAACACTCACTTAAAATTTTTATCCCATAACACATCAGTACTACAAAACATTGAACTAATCATCCTTATGCATCCACTTTGTGTCTGTCGCGTGGGTGCCTTTCCCTGTTCCGATGCCCCTTCGCAGTGCCAACCTAGTGGCTGCAGCATGGTTGGTGGAAGATTGCTGATTTAGTCAGGGAGACTGCAGATGGTCTTGCTGACTGTCCTTAATCAACTCTTGGCCTTGAGGGCCCAGCTTTAGATTGCAACCCCTTGGTGAGTGGCAACCGCCTGGGATGGCAGGCTCAGAGGGAACAGCAGGGGAAATGGTGGAGTGACAGTTGGGGGAGTCAGACGACAGGACGACGATTTTGTTCTCCCGAACAGCAGTTCTACAGCCCTAGTAATCCGCTGGAGAACTTACTGTTGGACTGCAGTGAGATCCCACATGGCCCTTTGATTACGAATATCCACACCCCCGATGGTTGACATTCTGAGTCGGCATTGCATTGGACTGAGCTTGCATGGGAGCAAATATGGGACCCATGATATCCATCTGTGCTTCCATTGCAGCAGTGAGATGCAAGGGGCCTCTGCCTGTGCTGCAGGGGAAGATATCGTTGCCAACCCTCCAGGATTGATCTGGAGTTTCCGGAAATTGAAGATCAATCTCCAAGACACTGCTGTGTGCAACCCTCGAGAAAAATCATAGGGATATTAAAATATATATTTTAAATTATTTCTTTTGAATGTTTCTCTTTACCAAATATAAAAAATATTGAAAATAGAGGGGGGAAAGGTGTTTGGCTGACAAGCAAGCAACATCCAAATGGTCAATACATCTTTTTTGTTTTCTACTTGGTGTGGGAAGGCAAGATATCACAAGGATGGTCGGCTAATGGCTGGAGTGTGGGAGTGAGTCATGTGATTAAATCCACAGGAATACATTTAATCAGAGTTGGCAACTCGGGTGGACGCTGAGACAATGGCCATTGTAGACAGTCCATCATGGAGCAGTATGGCAATGCTGTCATGGATGTGCCCATCACTTCCATGATGGAAAGGCTGGGCACCAAGCTCTGCACCAGAGGAGAACCAGCCTGTTCCATGCTCCAGGACAGTGACTGAAAAACTACCTGGCAGGCCTGCCAATGCATCCAACCATCTCATTGTGCATCTTCATCAGCATTCCTTGCAGTCCATCCCAATGAGGTCCAATGAGGTCCTCATATATTCCCCTGCAGCAGAACACATCTGTGACCTCAGCCTCCTGGTCATTTGCACAGCAGCTGTCCTATTGCCCTATCCTTACTGCAGCCCATTGGTGCTGCTATGAACCCCACTGATGGTAAATGCAAGGGTATCCCAAAACCTAGCAGAGTAACTTGGAACACCGGTTCTTAGTTGTGTATATTTTCAGTTTGGTACACTGTGAGGAAAGTTTTGCGAAGCAGGGAGGAATAGTCTAGTCATTGTGTGAGTAATGAATAAAGAATATATATTAACTTAAAAGAAAAAACACACTACACGAAGGACTGAAATAATTACAATCTCTAAGAATGCTGATGGATGTACACACAGTATTACAGGAAATTACCCCTTGGTTCCAACTACCCATGTTCCCAAACTCTAAGACGCCCCTTCGTTCCCAAGCAACATCCAATATTATATAACTCAAGGAGTTAAATCCAGCAAATTAGTACTATGCACAGATTATGTGGTCACATTTGGAGGTTATCTGGTCACGTTTGGGAAAACCGTCTTCAATTTCAGTGAAAGCAAAATCTGTTCAGTTCGAGTTTTGATCTTAACCGGCTGCCTGTTTAGTGTTGTCATGCCAATACCTTAAAGTCTCTTTTTCAATTGTAGAGTACTTTTGTTGATGATAATTTAATTTCCTTGCGAATTACCCCACAGGTTTCTCAATTCCAAGTTCATCTTCCTGTAACAATACAGCTCCCAATCGAATGTCATGAGCATCCACAGTCTGATTAAATTAGTGTCACAATTTTGTGTGATAAACAAAGTTGTCAACACAGTTTTAAATGTTGAAATGCAGTTTGGCAGTCCTCTGTCCAGTTACATTTCTTATTCTTCTTCAAGAATTCTGTTAGTGGTGCTATGGCACCATTAATATTTGGTACAAATTTATGATAAAATCCATTAATTTCCAGAAATCTTCAAATCTCTTTTCTTGTTGGCGGTTCTGGAAAATACTAAATGGCCTGTATCATTGCATCTCATAGACCCATTTGACCATGCCCCATGATACATTTTAAATATGCATGGTGGCACACTGGTTAGCACTGCTGCCTATCCAGATTCGATCCTGGCCCCGGGTCACTGACCGTGTGGAGTTTGCACATTCTCCCCATGTCTGTGTGGGTCTCACCCCACAGCCCAAAGATGTGCAGGGTAGGTAGATTGGTCATGCCAAATTGCCCCTTAATAGGAAAAAAAATTAATTGGTACTTTAAATATTTTTTTCAAAATTAAATATGAAATTTGAGCTGTAGCAAATTTGATATTTGCCAAATTCATGACTAGATTAGCTTCTTTAAGCACTCAAACAGTTCTTTTAAGTGTAGCAGATGTTCTTCCCAACTTCGACTAAACACCATTAAATCATCAATGTACTTTGCACAGTGACTCAGTCACTGAATAACTTTATGTATTCGTCTCGGAAATGTTGCAGGGGCGTTCTTAATCCGGAACAGCATAACTTTAAACTGATAAAGTCCATTTGGTGTCATGAATAATGAAATTTCCTTTGCCCTCTCGGACAAAGGTACTTTCCACTATTCCTTCAGCAAGTCTATCTTTGTGATGTATTTTAACTGTCCAACGCTTTCAATAGAATCCTCTAATCGTGGTATAGGAAATGAATTGCTCTTGGTGATGACATTCACTTTCCTGTAGCCCACACAAAGTCTTTGTGTTCCATCCAGCCTCGGCACTGTTAAAAGCGGTGAACGCAAATCACTAGAACGCAATTCAATAATGTCATTTTTCAGCATACATTCAATGACCTACTTGTGGTAACTTTGCTGGATTTAATCGATATGGATGTTGAATTATGGGAGATGTTTCCTCTACATCTATGTCATGCCTCGCTTTCTCTGTTCTACCTAATTTATTCCCACAAATACATTTATATGACTGCAGAAACTCTTCCTATCTGGAAGATAATTTAATCAGTTGTTTAAATTTTCCAGCACTCCCTTGTTACCCAAATTAATTAGAGGAAAGTCATTCTCAGAATTTAACCATCTCTCTTCTCCCTGCTTCATTACTACCAAGACCTTATGTTTGTCTTCATCTCCTCTATCCCACTGCCTCTTAAGCATATTAATATGACATGCTCTGATCTACAAGCCGTCACCATTTTGTAAGATTGGTACCACATTCCCCCCAGTCATTAATGTCAATGCCGTTGTACTTTAAGGAAAGCTTCTTGGAGTTGTCGTTGAAGGATTTCCTTAGACCCCTCCCACTGCTCTTTCCCACCGCCAGAACTTGGCCATTTGAGAGTTGAGAAAACTGGACGTTGCATGATGAGACATTTTTCAGCTGGACACAGTCCATTGAAGTCAATTTTGCAGGAGTTTGGCCTGCTTGTTTGTGGATCTGGCTCCAAGGAGGGGACTGGTGTTTGTCGGATGGTTCCCCATTGAATCAGAAGGGTGCATTGAAGGTATTGTTGATGAAATTTTTCTAGTGCTTTTATGTGTCACTGATGCACAATCCAGGTCTCACTGCAGTACAGAAGTTTGGTGGTGACAGCTGCTCTGTATATGAGAATTTTTGTTGACTTGCGGAGGTCTTTGTTGTCAAAAACTCACTGCTTAATTTGTAGACGGTTGTGCTGGCACAGTTGATCCAATGTTGGATCCCCTTGTCAATGGTGGCATTTTGAAAGAGGGAGCTGTCAATAACTGGAATGGTCAACATATTCCAGAGTCTTTCCCTCAACACCTATGGGAGGTGGAATATTTGGCTGACCAGGTGTGTGTTGATATATGAGTTTTGGCATCATTTAAGGACTGCACAAGTTCCTCATATGTAGAGTTGAAGAGATTGAGAGTGGTTTGCAAATATGGCGCAGTGGGCAATGGCACTGCAGTCAACTGTAAACTATAGTTCATGTATGCTTATGGTGGTCAGTTTGGGCACGGAAACGATTGAGGCTAAATGATATTTAATACACACACCAGAGGGCAGTTGATCTTTGATGAGGGGAATAGCCCATCAGGTAAATTGCAAATGATGTGGGAACTGTCACAAACCTTGCATGACACCGTTCTGGATTTTGAAGGCGCCTGTTTCAGATCTCTGACTCAAGACAATTGCAGTCAGATCATCGTGAAACAATTGTAGGATTGTGATGAAGTTTCTTGGACATCAAAATCTTTGGAGCACAATCCACAGTGACTCACAATTTACTGAGTTAAATGCTCCAGTCAGGTCAATGAATGCAATTAAGAACTCCTGGTGTTGTTCTCAACAATTTTCCTTCAGTTTCTCTGACAACAAAGAACATGTCAAAGTCCCGCTGTGTTTCTGGGGAGATTTCCTCAGCCACATTAAATAAGCAATTCAAGGGAATGTGTGCCAGGATTTTTGCTGCTATGGGCAAGAGGGAAATAACTCAATAGTTTTCATGGCATGATCGGTCTCCCTTATTGAAGATAGTTACAAGTGGCTCATTCCTGGAGTCGGGATTCCTCCCAAATCTATGGAGTCTTGATATGAACAAAAGCCCACAGGTCTTGAGGGCCTCAGCCAGAATACCAGGTTTTTCCTTGTTGCTTTTCATCCTTTTGATTGCCTTTTTCAGCTCTGCCTTCAATAGTGGTTACTCCTTAGATTCTACCATAGGGTACCAAGGGATAGTTTTTGGATCCCAAACGAGAACCCATCTATTTTCAATTTCTAAAACTGTGAGGAAATGTTACTGCACCACATGAGTGATAACACTGACCAATAGGTATCTTTTATGCGAAACATTAATTTAATCACAGAATTAGCCACATTAATAAAAAGGAAATAACTTTACAGTTAACAGTTACAACCGTTCTTAAGTAAAAGAAGCAACCATAACTTACTTCCTAAGCCTGCCAAGATATTCCAATTAAGCAAATGAACATATTTCAAATACCACAAATGAATACAGTTAACAACCAGGGTATTACCTGCTTTTCTCTGTACAGAATCTTTGGAGAGAGAATCTTTTAGGACTAAACTGAAAAACCTCTGTTCAGATTAGAGTTTCAGGACCAACTAACTTTTCAGACTGACCTGGCTCCTCATATTAACTATGTCATCTGTACCCAAAGCATAAGGCATTATTTTGTCTCTTCTTACAAGATGTCCCTTGACTTGTTTAGCCAGGACCAAACACAATATCCCTCATATATTATCTACACCCCAGGCTCCTTCAAACATTTTTAAAGATATATTTAGAGTACCAAATTATTTTTTTTCCAATTAAGGGCAATTTAGCATGGCCAATCCATCTAACCTGCACATCTTTGGGTTGTGGGGGTGAAACCCACTCAGACATGGGGAGAATGTGCAAACTCCTCGGGCCGGGATTCGAACCCGGGTCCTCAGCGCCGTAGGGGTCCTTCAAACCTAAACAATATTCCATTAGCTAGCTATCTGTCAACAAGAAAATGGTTCTCAAGATCTATTAGCAGAATACTTCACCTGCAAATCAGTGATCACCACAGTTTTATTGCTCTGTCATTACTGTTCTAGCAACCATACTGGCTGTATGTATTTGAATCCAGGTTTTAATAACACTACTGCAAAAAAATATGAAATATAAAATATGACAATTTCTTACACTCATCACAATAGCCTGGAGAGTATCAGCAACCACTGTGGATTCATAGTTTGGGGGGTTGTTGAAAATGTGTTTTCGTAGATGGCATGATCATCCTTAAGATGAGAAACACCAACCTGTGAGGAAGAGGATTTTATCCATTTGACCTCCGTCGATAGATAGCCCTGGTGACTTCAAGAAAGCTTTGCATGCCATGATAGTCGGCATTTTGTTGGATCTATTGGGCTTGATCTTCCTACCGCATGTCTTTTATCTTTTGGATTTGTCTTTGCGCATCAGCATTGAGCCGTGGGAATACTGCCACCCTGACCTGTACCTTGAGTTGTTATGCCAGGCTATGAAGGCTGACAATTTTTGTTCTAGGAGGTCGTATATTTCAGCCTTCAATAAACCAGTACCGTTGCCCGTAATGCTAAAACATAAAAGTCTGGACACAGGGATCTAGGATAGCTGGCTTTATTTGATCCCACGGTTCTGGAATTAAATTGAATGTGTGAAACTTTTCCAAATTGGTTGTGATCTGTCTTCAGTCAGGTTGCTTTACAGTTGAGATATTGACCTTCATCCTCTTTGACATTTGGGTCTTGTGATATCTTGGTCGTAGCTGGATGTTCATCACCAGTTGAACAAGTCTGCGAACTGTCCAGCCCTGCATAGTGTTGTGTTGGGTGCTCTGGATCCGTGGAACACATACAGGTCACCAGCACTTGAAATAGTGCAACACTATTTTATTGAGTCATTAACAGTTTAACATACTCTCACTGTGGGTTAACACGATACTAGCTTTAACTAAAGACCTTTGCCTTGTCCTAACCAGTCGATGCACTCAGCACATGGTAAATGTCTGTGCTGCAGGCTGTGAGCTCTGTCCTACTAGGAAGCTGCAGCTCGAATGAGCGGAAACTCTGATGCCCCCTGTCTTTATAGTGCGTGTGCTCTAACTGGTGATTGTCTGCAGTGTTGTGTGTGTTGATTGGTCCCACTGTGTGTCCATCAGTGTGTGTGTCTGCACCATGATATACTGGTGTATATTATGACATCCCCCTTTTATAAAATAATGTACATATGTGGCAATAAATAGTGTATGGTGAGAATGCCCCTAACTACGTGTGTGCGAAAGACATATTTACAGGACTATGTACATGAGAACTAAGCTATTTACATGGGAAGGTGCCTGGTGCAGAAAAACAGTATGTAACAAGAATAACGAGATGAGCACTATATACAAACCATGTAAACGATCAAACGGAAGAACAGAACAATTCAGAAAGTCTGTAAGTCCACAAAGTTCACAAATTAAGTCTCTGAGGTGGGCGACAAATTCTGGTTGACCGCCTCAAGGGTGGGTCGGGATTCGCCGGCTGAGGAGCGGGCTGGACTGCGTCAGAGAGATGGAGGATGCAGAGTGACAGGGATCTCTGCATTGTCCATGGCATGGTCAGCAGGAGGGCGAGGCAACAGTGGAGGATCACGTAGCGAGCGCGGAACGAGACGAAGGGCACGTTGATTGCGGCGCAGAATGGAGCCATCCGGTAGACGAACCAGGAACGAGCGGGGGGCCACCTGCCGAAGGACAACAGCGGTTGCAGACCAGCCACCATCCGGAAGATGGATGTGGACATTGTCATCTGGAGCCAGAGCAGGGAGATCAGCTGCATGGGAGTCATGAGCCGCCTTGTGCTGTGCACGAGACAGCTGCATCCGTCGAAGGACCGGAACGTGGTCGAGGTCTGGGACATGAATGGACGGCACCGTCATCCTCAGGGTACGACCCATGAGCAATTAGGCTGGCGACAGGCCAGTGGACAGTGGGGCGGAGCGATAGGCCAGCAGGGCGAGGTAGAAATCGGACCCAGCATCGGCAGCCTTGCAGAGGAACCGTTTGACTATATGGACTCCCTTCTCCGCTTTGCAGTTGGATTGGGGTACAGGGGACTGGATGCCACATGGGCAAAATTGTACTGCCTGGCAAAGTTGGACCATTCCTGGCTTGCTAAGCAGGGGCCATTGTCCGACATAACCTTGAGTGGGATGCCGTGTCGAGCAAAGGTGTCCTTACAGGCATGGATTACTGCACACGATGTGATATCGTGCAACCGTATCACTTCCGGGTAATTTGAAAAGTAGTCCATGATCAGGACATAGTCTCTACCCAGCGCGTGAAACAGGTCAATGCCCACCTTGGTCCAAGGTGACGTGACCAACTCATGGGGCTGCAGGGTCTCACGTGGTTGGGTGGGCTGGAAGCACTGAAAAGTGGGGCAGTTGAGCACTGTGTTGGCTATGTCTTCATTAATGCCGGGTCAGTACACTGCCTCTCGGGCCCGTCAGCAGCACTTTTCCACGCCAAGGTGGCCCTCGTGTAGCTGTTCCAGGACGAGCTGGCGCATGCTATGCGGGATGACAATGTGGTCCAGTTTCAGAAGAACCCCGTCTACTACCGCCAGATCATCTCTGACATCATAGAACTGAGGGCATTGGCCCTTGAGCCACCCGTCTGTTAGGTGGCGTAAGACACGCTGTAGCAAAGGGTCAGCCGCCGTCTTGCGCCGAAATGGGACGAGGCGTTCATCCGTGGCAGGTAGATTGGAGGCCACGAAGGCCACATGGGCGTCAACCTGGCAGACAAATCCCGCTGTTTACCATACTCTCACTGAGGGTTACCACGATACTAACTTTAACTAAAGACCTTTGCCTTGTCCTAACCAGTCGAATTTCTGGTGAATTTCTGTGATGCAGGCTGTGAGCTCTTTCCTACTAGGAAGCTGCAGCTCAAATGAGCGGGAACTCTGATGCCCCCTGTCTTTATAGTGCATGTGCTCTAACTGGTGATTGGCTGCGGTGTTGTGTGTGTTGATTGGTCCCACTGTGTGTCCATCAGTGTCTGCACCATGATATATTGGTGTATATTATGACACATAGGTTGCGTGATACCAACATCGCTTAGATCTTTGGCATGAACAAATACTTCAAATCCCAATGCTTTGATTTAGGATGCCTCCATGTAGTTTTGTATTTATCCTTCTGGAGGAAGAGGGTGTTTGTTATGTTGAGCCCATGCTGAGCACCCTTTGTCAGCAGGAGGATGCTATTTGTATTGGCATTTCCCAACCCATTCTTCCCCAATGATTCTGATCCAGGCATCAGAATCATGGCCAACACTGGCATTAAGGTCCCACAGAAGAATGGTCTTTTCTTCTTTGGATGTTGCCGTGAGGACTTCATTAAGGTCAGAATAGAACTTTTCTTTAACACTTTCATCAGAGTCAATCACTGAGGCATAAGCACTGATGACACTGACACACTGATTACAACTGAGCTGTAGGTGAAGACCCATAAGTGTTTCAGTTATATAATTAGGGAGTACTGACATTGCATCCAAGATCCTATCTGGATGGCAAAACCTGGACAACTGTTAGCCTCTCTTCCAGAAGAAAGTGTATTCTCCTTCTCATTCCTATAGATTGGCCCTCCCCAGGAAGGTGAATTGCGTGGAGGGCAGTGATGCCTTGATAGCTCATGTGGTACAATTGGACTTCTTTCTGGACAGTCACTCTTAAGTTTATCCATGATTGTTCTGCTGTTAAAAGTTGCAAAATTTTAAGTTTTCTTTCTTCAAACCCAAAGATGGTGATCCCGCAGGGTCCCGCAACCAGGATAAAGTGAGTTAGACTATTTTTAGGGCATTTCTTCTACCTCCCTCCCCATTTGGTGTGAGTAGAGGGTATCCTGAAAAGGACTGCTCAGTCACAGAGGCTGCTGCTGAAAGACACCTCTGTCTTAATACAATGTCCAATAACCTTCATGCATCTGTCGTTTACATGTGGATTCTTGATTAGAAACTCCCAGGTTCACAACCCTAACCCTGTCACC
Source organism: Scyliorhinus torazame (assembly GCF_047496885.1). NCBI lineage: Eukaryota > Metazoa > Chordata > Chondrichthyes > Carcharhiniformes > Scyliorhinidae > Scyliorhinus > Scyliorhinus torazame. The sequence goes on from NC_092722.1 coordinate 134,126,424, forward strand.
AAATCTCCTTCAGCACAGGATCCATCTGTATCCCCTTTATATATATGTGCAGTCCATCAAACAGTAAGCGTGGTCTATTAAACTCCAATTCTAACTGAAGCACTGGGGAACATTAACTCTTTCCCAACACACACTACCTTTGTGCACTTGTAGTGGCAGGAGTGATTGTTTAAGATAATGGATGAGCTGCCAATCAAACAAGCTGCCTTGTCCTAGATCGTGTAGAGCTTCTTGTGTGCTGTTAGAGTTGAACTCTAACTCCATGCAGATAAGTGGAAAGTATTCCATCACACTCTTGACTTGTGTCCTGTGGGTAGTGAACAGGCCTTAAGGAGTCATACATAGAAACATACATAGAAAATAGAAGCAGGAGAAGGTCATTTGACCCTTCAAACCAGCTCCTCCATTGATCATGGCTGATCATCAAGTTCAGTACCCTGATCCTGCTCACCATCCATATACCTTGATCCCTTTATCCCCAAGAGCTATATCTAATTCATTCTTGAAACTACACAATGTTTTAGCCTCAACTATTTTCTGTGGTAATGAATTCCACAGATTGACCACTCTCTGGGTGAAGGAATTTCTCCTCATCTGAGTACCAAAAGGTTTATCCCTTAACATCAAACTATGACCCCTAGTTCTGGATTCCCCCACCATGCAGGGTTTAGATATTTCAGTACGCTCAGGGAAGGTGGTAAAAGAGGGGGAGGGGTGGCATTGTTAGTCAAGGACAGCATTACGGTGGCAGAAAGGATGTTTGATGAGGACTCGTCGATTGAGGTAGTATGGGCTGAGGTTAGAAACAGGAAAGGAGAGATCACCCTGTTAGGGGTTTTCTACAGGCCTACGAAAAGTTCCAGAGATGTAGAGGAAAGGATTGCAAAGATGATTCTGGATAGGAGCGAAAGCAACAGGGTAGTAGTTACGGGGGACTTTAACTTTCCAAATATTGACTGGAAACGCTATAGTTCGAGTACTTTAGATGGGTCCGTTTTTGTCCAATGTGTGCAGGAGGGTTTCCTGACACAGTACGTAGATAGGCCAACGAGAGGCGAGGCCGTATTGGATTTGGTACTGGGTAATGAACCAGGACAGGTGTTAGATTTGGAGGTAGGTGAGCACTCTGGTGATAGTGACCACAATTCGACTACATTTACTTTAGCGATGGAAAGGGATAGGTATATACCGCAGGGCAAGAGTTATATCTGGGGGGAAGGAAATTATGATGCGATGAGGCAAGACTTAGGATGCATCAGATGGAGAGGAAAACTGCAGGGGATGGGCACAATGGAAATGTGGAGCTTGTTCAAGGAACAGCTACTGCGTGTCCTTGATAAGTATGTACCTGTCAGGCAGGGAGGAAGTGGTCGAGAAAGGGAACCGTGGTTTACAAAGTCAGTCGAAACACTTGTCAAGAGGAAGAAGGAGGCTTATGTAAAGATAAGACATGAAGGTTCAGTAAGGGTGTTCGAGAGTTACAAGTTAGCTAGGAAGGACCTAAAGAGAGAGCTACAAAGAGCCAGGAGGGGACATGAGAAGTCTTTGGCAGGTAAGATCAAGGATAACCCTAAAGCTTTCTATAGATATGTCAGGAATAAAAGAATGACGAGGGTAAGAGTAGGGCCAGTCAAGGACAGTAGTTGGAAGTTGTGCTTGGAGTCCGAGGAGATAAGAGAGGTGCTAAATGAATATTTTTCGTCAGTATTCACACAGGAAAAAGACAATGTTGTCGAGGAGAATACTGAGATACTAGACTAGAAGGGCATGAGGTTCATAAGGAGGAGGTGTTAACAATTCTGGAAAGGGTGAAAATAGATAAGTCCCCTGGGCTGGATGGGATTTATCCTAGGATTCTCTGGGAAGCTAGGGAGGAGATTGCTGAGCCTATGGCTTTGATCTTTAAGTCATCTTTGTCAACAGGAATAGTGCCAGAAGACTGGAGGATAGCAAATGTTGTCCCCTTGTTCAAGAAGGGAAGTAGAGACCAGTGAGCCTTACTTCTGTTGTGGGCAAAATCTTGGAAAGGTTTATAAGAGATAGGGTGTATAATCATGTAGAAAGGGATAATTTGACTAGACATAGTCAACACGGTTTTGTGAAGGGTAGGTCATGTCTCACAAACCTTATTGAGTTCTTTGAGAAGGTGACCAAACAGGTGGATGAGGGTAAAGCAGTTGATGTGGTGTATATGGATTTCAGTAAAGCGTTTGATAAGGTTCCCCACGGTAGGCTACTGCAGAAAATACGGAAGCATGGGATTCAGGGAGATTTAGCAGTTTGGATCAGAAATTGGATAGTTGGAAGAAGACAAAGGGTGGTGGTTGATGGGAAGTGTTCAGACTGGAGTCCAGTTACTAGTGGTGTACCACAAGGATCTGTTTTGGGGCCACTGCTGTTTGTCATTTTTATAAATGACCTGGAGGAGGGCGTAGAAGGATGGGTGAGTAAATTTGCAGATGACACTAAAGTCGGTGTAGTTGTGGACAGTGCGGAAGGATGTTACAAGTTACAGAGGGACACAGATAAGCTGCAGCGCTGGGCTGAGAGGTGGCAAATGGAGTTTAATGCAGAAAAGTGTGAGGTGATTCATTTTGGAAGGAATAACAGGAAGACAGAGTACTGAGCTAATGGTAAGATTCTTGGCCGTGTGGATGAGCAGAGAGATCTTGGTGTCCATGTACATAGATCCCTGAAAGTTGCCACTCAGGTTGAGAGGGTTGTGAAGAAGGCGTATGGTGTGTTAGCTTTTATTGGTAGAGGGATTGAGTTTCGGAGCCATGAGGTCATGTTGCAGCTGTACAAAACTCTGGTGCAGCCGCATTTGGAGTATTGCGTGCAATTCTGGCCGCCACATTATAGGAAGGATGTGGAAGCATTGGAAAGGGTGCAGAGATTTACCAGAATGTTTCCTGGTATGGAGGGAAGATCTTATGAGGAAAGGCTGAGGGACTTGAGGCTGTTTTCGTTAGAGAGAAGAAGGTTAAGAGGTGACTTAATTGAGGCATACAAGATGATCAGAGGATTAGATAGCGTGGACAGTGAGAGCCTTTTTCCTCGGATGGTGATGTCTAGCACGAGGGGACATAGCTTTAAATTGAGGGGAGATAGATATAAAACAGATGTCAGAGGTAGGTTCTTTACTCAGAGAGTAGTAAGGGTGTGGAATGCCCTGCCTGCAACAGTAGTGGACTCGCCAACACTAAGGGTATTCAAATGGTCATTGGATAGTTATATGGACGATAAGTGAATAGTGTAGATGGGCTTTAGAGTGGTTTCACAGGTCGGCGCAACATTGAGGGCCGAAGGGCCTGTACTGCGCTGTTCTATGTTCCATCAGGAACATTCTTTCTGAATCAGGCACCAGGTCTGATAGGCTGGGACTGACTCTGCTAAATTAAATTAAATTGGTTGGAGATCTTTCGAATTAATGAAGGAGGCTTTCACGACATCCAAATAAATTATCAGGAGGTTTTCCAAAATGAGTTCGGCCAGATACAGGGCTTTAAAGCAAAGATTTATGTGGATCTGGAGGCCACGCCCAAGTTTTTCAAAGCTCAATCCGTCCCCGATTCAGTTGTGCCACTGGTGAAGCCAGATGGAACCATCACAATTTGTGGGGCTACAAACTAACTGTGAATCAGGCAGTCTAGTTGGTCCAGTACCCAGTACCAAGAATTGGTGATTTCTGCACTAAATAAGCAGGAGTTTTAACTTACATAAAACTTCACTGCTGCCTCACGGCACCAAGGTCCCAGGTTCGATCCTGGCTCTGGGTCACTGGCCGTGTGGAGTTTGCACATTCTCCCCGTGTTTGCGTGGGTTTCGCCCCCACGACCCAAAAGATGTGCCGGTAGGTGGATTGGCCACGCTAAATTGCCTCTTAATTGGAAAAAATGAATTGGGTACTGTAAAAAAAAATTTTTTTAATTAAATAAATTTGAAAAAAACTTACACAAAACTTGATGTGAATCAAGCGTACCAAGAATTAGAGTTGGATGAAACTTCCAGAGAATTTGTTCCCATAAACACCAACAAAGGCTTGTACTAAAAGATGATTGTCTACCTAGATGATATGCTAATCACAGGAGCGTCTGAAGAGCAGCACCCCGCAAATCTCGAAGAAGTTTTTAAAAGATTTAAGAAGGCTAGAGTAAGGATGAAGTGAGGAAAGTTTACATTCCAAGCTCTGGAAGAGGCATACTTAGGATTCAGTGTGGACGCCAGAGGGCTGCATCCTATGGAGGAGCATTATCATAGAATTTACAGCGCAGAAGGAGGCCATTCAGCCCATCGAGTCTGCACCGGCTCTTGGAAAGAGCACCCTACCCAAGGTCAACACCGCCACCCTATCCCCATAACCCAGTAACCCCACCCAACACTAAGGGCAATTTTGAACACTAAGGGCAATTTATCATGGCCAATCCACCTAACCTGCACATCTTTGGACTGTGGGAGGAATCCGGAGCACCCGGAGGAAACCCACGCACACACGGGGAGGATGTGCAGACTCCGCACAGACAGTGACCCAAGCTGGAATCGAACCTGGGACCCTGGAGCTGTGAAGCAATTGTGCTATCCACAAGGCTACCGTGCTGAAGATCAAGGTGATTAAAAAAGCACTGTTCCCCAAAATTACTTCAGAATTGAAATCGTTTTTAGAAATGGTAAACTGTTGTGGTAGATTACTCCCAATCTTTCTATATTGTTGGCATCCTTACACACCTTACTCAAGAAGCACAAGAGGTGGTATTGGAAAGAGCATCAGAAAGAAGCCTTTGAAAAAGTTAAATTAGCTTTACAATCATCCAGCCTCACAGTCCACTTTGACCCAGCAAAAGAGATCATCCTGATCTGCGACGTGTCCCCTTATGGAATACGGGCAGTTTTGGTCCATAAGCTGAAAGATAGTGCCGAAAGCCTGATTGCCTACGTTTCACAGGTTTATTCACAAATTGAAAAGTTGGGAACGGCCGTAATATTCAGAGTCAAGACGTTCCGCCAATACATCGATGTACGGCATTTCAGTCATTACCGACCATAAATCCCTGTTGAGATTATTTAGGAAGGAAGAGGCCACACCCCCCCTTCCCCTCCTTTCCCCCCAATAGCTCCAGCTAAGGTCTACCCCTGAGCTCTACTGTTAGCAGCCTAGGAGTACACATTTCAACATAAGCAAGGCACCCACATTTTGGATGCGGATGTTTTGAGCAGTCTTCCCCTACCTCAGAGTATACCACCTCTGCCTGTACTACAGGAGATCATTCTGGCTCTGCACTTCCTTGATATATTTTCAGCGTCGGTGAGGCAGGTTAAACCTTAAACCCAAAAGGACCCTTATGATCTGAAGTCTAGAATATAATCCTTCATGGCTGGCATTAGGATAACAAGTCTGAATTGCTATGGTCCTTTCAGATAAGAAAAAATGATTAAGCTGCGAAGACTATGCATTATTGTGGGGAGCTAGGGTGGTCGATCCTACCCCCACAAGGAAGCTACTGCTACAGGAGCTACACTGTGCACATCCTGAGATGAAACAAATGAAGATTCCTGCACAAAGTTACGTATGGTGGCCTGGGATGGACGTTGACATAGAGGGTCTGGTCAAACAACGTGACCAGTGCCAAATGCAACAACACCTGCCATTTGCCAAACTTATGCGCCTTGGGAGTGATCAAGTCACCCCTGGGTGGGACTACACATTGACTTCGCTGGTCCATTTATGGGGACCATGTTCTTACTTATCGTTGATGCTCACTCCAAATGGTTGGAAATACACAAAATGAAGTTCATGACCTCATCAACAATGGTAGAGAAATTGCGACCGACATTCGCCACCCATGGGTTGACTGAGATTCTGGCCACAGATAATAAAGCTGCTTTTATATGAAGAATTCCAACATTTTATGTGGACCAATGGCATTCAGCATATTCAAACTTCTTCCTACCACCCTGCTTCAAATGGACTGGCTGAGAGAGCCTTCCACACATTCAAGACCGCCATGCAAATGCAGTCACCAGACCCTTTGCAATTCAGAGTGACCCGATTCCCACTCATCTATCATAAGAAGCCTCCATAGGGGCGACACCCGCTGCACTGCTAATGGGCGGACATTAGAATGCAATTGGACCTTATTTTCCAAATTTGCTGGGGAGGTGGATGCTAAACGAAAAGAACAGCGAAAACACATGATTCAAAGAAAGTTGAAATGACATTTGTGGGGGCAGTCATTTCGTTCACGTGAAGAATTTCGGTGCTGGCCAAATTGGGTCCTGGGAACGATCATGGCCAAAACAGGTTCAGTGTCTTACGAGGTAGAGCTTCAAGGGAGGAGGTTTAAAAAACAGCAGGACATCTTAAGGAGGAGAGAACCACACACTGAACTAGTGGGACAACCTGACCATTGTAGGCTCATCAGTGAGATGGATGTGGCTGAAAATAATGCTCCAGCGAACTTCTCCGAGGATGAACCCAACATTGTTCAGGGGAAACTGAGGAAACTACTTGTGTGGATACACCTTCGCAAATCGAGAGTCAGTCTGTTGAGGGTCAAACACCAGTCACTTCTACTGAGTCATTCAGTTGTGTCGCTCTCAAAAGATTAAGAAGTCTTCTGACAGACTGATCTTATAAGAGGCTGTTTGAGAGCCACTTGTTGTACATTTTTGTAAATAGCTCCTTTGTTATTTGAGAATGTTAATCTGGGACTTAAAGGGGGAGAAATGTGATAGATTGCCCCTATAAGGGAGAGGGCAAGTCCCCCAAGGGTCATGTGACCCCATCAGCCAATGTGGCTGGAGCGCACGAATACTGGAGGTGCAGCGCAGATTGCCAGTTAGTTAAGAGTTTGGAATCTTGTAACTTGGCAGCTTTTATCTGACTCTCTGCATTTAGTTTCTTACTTTAATAAATTGTTCATTTGTTAGTACATCTGGTGGTCACCTGTCTGTCAGGATATTACACAAACAAAACTGATCATTGTGCAATCATCAGTGAACATCCTCACTTCTGACTTTATGCTGAAAGAAAGGTCATTGGTAAAGCAACTGAAGATGGTTGGGCCTAGATAACAGCCCTGATGAACTTCGGCATCAATGTTGTGCAACTGAGATGATTGGCCTCCACCAAGCACAACCATCTTCCTTTCTGCTGGGTTTTTCTTTTTTTAACATATCTTCGCACACTTCTTCCCCTTTGGGGAATGGTGGGGAAGTGGCAGAAGTATTTCCGAGCTGATTATCAAGCTGTTGAACCGTGCTATGAATGCTCCTTTCATGGCCAACAAGCCCTGGCATTGGACTTGAAACCAGAGTTTCTGCTCCAGAGATAGAGATGTTACCTCTGTGCCCCAAGACCTCCTAACTGTGCTTGGCATGACTCCAGCCAGTGATCAATCTCTACCCTAATGCTTCACTTGGTCAAACACTGCCTTGATATCAAGGGAGTTACACTCAACTCACTTCCAGAATTGAGTTATTTTGTTTATATTTGGTCTGGTGCTGCGTGATCCTGGTGAAATTTGTTGACCAGGTTGTTGGTGAGTAAATGCAACATGATAACACTGTCGATGGCACCTCCCACCACTTTACTGATGAATGAGGGTAGATTGATGGGGCATTCATTGGGCGGATTGGATTTGTCCTGATTTTTGTGAACAGGACATAGCTGGTTAATTTTCCCTCTTTACTAGGTAGAATCCAGTGCTGTAGTTGTACTGGAACAATAGATAAAGGATGTGGTTAGTTAGGATAACGGGTGTTAGCTAAACCAGGAGCTCGTGGAAATGAAGGCAAATTATTGACCTAGTTAGAAAATTGATTGAGTGTAGGAGACAGAGAGTAGAGATAATGGGTAAATACTCCAGTGACTAATGATGTCTCACAAGGATTTATCATGGTGTCTTAACTAGTTACCATATTTATTGATGACTTAGATGGTGGGATGGAAAGTCAGATATCCAAATTTGCTGATGACGCAAAGATAAGTTGTAAGCAGTATAAATGGAAGCATAACATTATCAATATATATTAATAGATTAAGTGAATGGGTAAACCGTTGCAAATGCATTTTTAATGTAAGTAAATGTGAGGTCATTCACTTTGGAACTAAAAGGGATAGAACAGAGTGCTTTCTAAATGATCTAATGCGAGCAATAGTGGGGATCCAACAAAATTTGGGACTCCAGGTACAGAGATCATTAAAATAACATTGGCAGGATGATATTTTGATGGATACACAGGGAAAGGATAGACATGCTTCAGTGCTATAAAGTCCCAGGGGAAAGATAGGTTTGTGGAACTAGTTTGCAGATCAACTATGGTCAGGCTCAAGGGGTTAACTGGCCTTAACTCTGTTCCTATATTACAACATCTCTAATGTTGATTTATGCCTATTTTTAAATTCTGGCATATTTGCATTAGATTGTGAGGATACTTGACACCAGAAAAATGGGTGCAACATTGAATGGTATTTCTTATCTAACTTCCAGCTTGGCTCCCAGACTGGAAATTCCAGTCAATAATTTTATTGATGATTGATAAGTGTTACCAAAAAATAAATAACAGTGAAAGCTAAAAGGCATTATCATCAAGAAAAAAAGATTACTTTATTTATCAATGTAAGTTAGATCAATCATTTATTGTCTACCGGAATTGCATTTGGGCATTTGAGTCATGATATGGACTTGGTCTTGGCCATTCCTGTGAACAGACCTCTGTCCTTCTGTCTTTTCCCAGTGTTATCTGGATAATTCTTATTAGACTCGGAGAGTGAGCTGAGCACCCTTCCTGATTCTTCACGCACATTTTTCCCCCCTCCGATTGGGTAGTAGTGGGGAAGGGATGAAAGCATTCACAAGCTGACTATAAGCTCATTGGACTGCATTATGAAAATTCCTTCCATAGCCAACAAGTCCTGCCAGTGACTACAATCCAGAGCTTCTGGTGCAGAGGCACAGATACAGCCACTGTGTATAGGACCTCCGATCTTTGTGGCTATAACCAGCTTTATTGAAATATCATATGTTATGTAAGATTTTGTCCCTCAGTAGGGGGATGAATATTGTTGTAACCCTCACGAGACCCATGGGGATGACCCGATTAATCTCCCCAGAGCCACGTGGAGTATGAGCTCCCCCATTGAGTGGCAGAGGCCCATCAGCAGGCCAGTTAACTCAGTTCCTTAAAATAATAAGAATAATCACTTATTGTCACAAGTAGGCTTGAATGAAGTTACTGTGAAAAGCCCCTAGTCGCCACATTCCGGCACCTGTTCGGGGAGGCTGGTATGGGAATTGAACCTGCGCTGCTGGCCTTGTTCTGCATTACAAGCCAGCTAAACCAGCCCCTGGTTGGTTAAAAAGCCAGCCCAAGTAGGAGCTGCACCAGAGAGTAGACCCAACTGGGACTGGGATTGGGGCTGTTACTTGTAAATACTTTGCTTTTGGGAATAAACTATTCATTTTGACTCTCCTTTCTGGGCTCCTCCTTGACTACTGAATTGGTGACGAGGATAAATTGGAACTACAGTCGGCGCTGCTATCCATTTGGAGCACAGGGACCTTTCTTCACGAAGGAATATCATAGATTATCAAAGAATTTACAGTGCAGAAGGAGGCCATTCGGCCCATCGAGTCTGCACCGGCTCTTGGAAAGAGCGCCCTACCCAATGTCAATACCTCCACCCTAGCCCCATAACCCAGTAACCACACCCAACACTAAGGGCAATTTTGGACACTAAGGGCAATTTATCATGGCCAATCCACCTAACCTGCACATCTTTGGACTGTGGGAGGAAACTGGAGCACCTGGAGGAAACCCACGCACACACGGGGAGGATGCGCAGCCTCCGCACAGACAGTGACCCAAGCCGGAATCGAACCTGGGACCCTGGAGCTGTGAAGCAATTGTGCTACCCACAATGCTACCGTGCTGCCCGATAAGCCCAATATGGTTTGCATCATTTTGAAAATGCCGCTCTTTGGCAGACTTAATGCATTCAATGCGGGTGTAGAGGACTGGGCTCAATACGCGTTACGTATGTGCTTTCTTTTCAGGTGAACGCTATCGTTGGGGATGATCGCCAGACGATAATTCTTCTGACTGCCTGTGGGGCTCCCACGTTCAGCGTCATAAAGAGCGGTACCCCGCGGCTCAAGACTATAACCCATTTTCTTGACTCTCCTTTCTGGACTCCTCCTTGATTACTAAAAATATATACACCAGTTGATGATGGCTGAGGTCATAAACTGAAAGGTGCATTTATTTAACACTGAACAGGGAAATGAACACTAGGCAATGCAAACATAGCACAATATTTCCAACTTTGCTTTTCTTACATTTGAGCATTCATGATTTAAATTGCTCTGCTATTGGTATCTGTGACTTGAGCTGCCTGGCCCTAAGCTCTGGAATTCTCTCCCTAGATCTCTCCACCTTTCTCTACCTCTCCTTCTTTTTGGCACTCCTTAAAATCTGTCTCTTTGATTGAACTTTTGGTCATTTATATGGCTCCGTTCATATTGCATTTGCTAATGCACCTATGAAACACCTTAGGACATTTTAATATAATGAAGGCTGTTCATAACTATAAGTTGTTTTTGTTACTGTTGAAATGCTCAAAGAAATTACACGCTGTCCCCCTGCCAGATAATGCTGAAAGGTCACTCGTGGCCCTACTAACTTTATACTGATTGCTGAGCGAAACCCAAGAAGTCCAGCATAAACTACAAACAGAATGCTGGCTTCTGAAAGCAGTTTCCACTAAATATCTTCATTGGTCTTCTGATAATGGGTTTGAAGTAGATCCTATGGCCTCACTGCAGCAGTCACTTTAATGGCATCAGTGTTGACTATCAAAGGAATTTCAAAGAGGAAAATCACTGACCTTGCTCAGCCACACAAATCTGACCCACATCTTCACACAGATATAACTGACAAAGTCACTACCATGGTCTTGATTCGGTGATCTTCCCTAAATATTTAGAGCATCTGGGTATAATGTGAATCATTAAGCTAGAATAAGTATGCACCTTGCCCCTAGGTAGGTAATATGCTCCAAACTACAGCTTGTGGAAAACAGGTAGCAAAATTGAGCAGAGTGCATTGATGCCATTAGACTGATGATTACAGCGAGCCCATAGAATGTGCTTGAAACTCATAATCTGAAGACCGATGACGTTAATTAGTGGATGCTCTGTTTCAGATGCCAGCCTTGTAACATTAGATTATGTTCTTATCATAATACAATCAAGCAGAGTCAACATGGACTTGTGAAAGGGAAATCATGTTTGACAAATTTATTAGAGTTCTTTGAGGATGTAAAAAAAACCAGGGTGGATAAAGGGAAACGAGTAGATGTAGTGTATTTGGATTCACCAAATACATTTGATAAGGGGGAGGCAGTATTATCGTTGGACTGGTAATCCAGAGACCCAGACTCATACTCTGGAGACCTGGTTCGAATCCGCCGCTGCAGATGGTGAAATTTGAATTCAATAAAAATCTGGAATTAAAATTCTGAGAGTGACCATGAAACCATTGTCGATTGTCGTAAACCCATCTGGTTCACTAATGTCTTTTAGGGAAGGAAATCTGTCACCCTTACCTGGTCTGGCCTACATGTGACTCCAGATCCACAGCAATGTGGTTCAGTCTTAAGTGCTCTCAGGGATGGGCAATAAATGCTGGCCCAGCGACCCCCATATCCCATGAACAAATTTTAAAAAACATAAAGAGGTTCTGCATAAGATAACAACATGTGGTTTTCACAGAACGTGTAGTGCAGAAGGAGGCCATTCGGCCCATCAAATCTGCATCGGCCCTTGGAAAGAGCACCCTACTTAAGCCCATGCCCTCCACCCTATCCCCGTAACCCAGTTAGCCCCCCACCCTTTTTGGACACTAAGGGCAATTTATCACGGCCAATCCACCTAACCTGCACATTCTTGGACTGTGGGAGGAAACTGGAGAACCCGGAGGAAACCCACGCAGCCACTGGGAGAACGCGCAGTCTCTGCACAGACAGTGACCCAAGCTGGGAATCAAATGTGGGACCCTGGAGCTATGAAGCAACAGTGCTAACTACTGTGCTACCATGCTGCCCTTGCTGAGTTTTTTTCAGGGTGAGGAGATATTAGCATGGATAGAGGATTGGCTAACTAACAGAAAAAAGAGATTCGGAATACATGGGCCATTTTTAGGTTGACAAACTTGTAACTAATGGAGTGCAGCTAGGATCAATGTGGGGGCCTCAACCATTTACAATCTATATTAATGACTTGGATAAAGGGTCTGTTGGTATTGTAGTCATATTTGCTCACAATATAAAGATAGGTAGGAAAGCAACTTGTGAGGCAAATGCAAAGAGTCTGTTAAAAAAATAATGTAGATAGGGTAAGTTAGTGGGCAGAACTTGGCAGATGGAGTACAATGTGGAAAAATGTGAGGTTGTCCAATTTGGCAGGAAGAATAGAAAAGCAGAACATTAAATAGAGAGAGACTGCAGAATGCTGCAGCACAGAGGCAACTGGGTGTCCTGCTACATGAATCACTAAAATACAGCATGCCAGGAAAGCAAGTAATTAAGAACACACCCAAATATTGTAAGGGGGATGGAGTATACAGCTACAGTTGTAGAGGGCATTCGTGAGACCACACATTGAGTACTGCTTGCCATTTTGGAAATCTTACTTAACTGAACGTAATAGCATTGGAAGCATTTCGGAGAAGATTCACGAGGCTGATTCCTGAGGTGAAGGAGTTATCAATCAAATTGAATTGCATCAAAGGAGGGTAAATATATTAAGATTTAAAATACTGACTTGTTTAAGCCATCAAATGTAAGAGCTGTATTATGGGACAAGTGACTGTCTTCGGAACAGTGACTACAATAATGGTTGAAGCCATTCTTAGACTCGAAGGGGAGAATGAATGATCCTGAAAATAAGTGTGACAGACAGAATGTATTTTCTCTCTTACTGACCATAATGAGTTATATAGAAAGAGGTGTGTATTTTTTGACACAGAAAGTGTAGTGTGTATTCTATTTAAATAATTCAGCGGTAAGCTTTTGTGAGTGTAAAATAAAGGAGCTTATTTATTCTCACACACCCCTGAATTAATGCAACATTATTCACAAGTTCTCATGTGAGCACACACAAACAGAACAATTGGATACAGATAAAAATAGTGCACTTTTACAGATTACAGTTAATTTAGTCTCTGATTTACAATTTCTAGCCCACTATAATCAAAGACACGTGTTTTTTTTAATGGATTTAGTAACTTAAAGTTGAAGAGATGGTCTTGTAAAGCGAAGAGGTCACAGCAGCCTATGAGGTTTCTTGTAGTCAAATGTCTATGAGGCTGGCTCTCAGGTGAATTTTGAAACTGGAGCAGGTTAAGTACTTTCGCTGCTTGATGACTTACAGCTGATTTCAGAATCTGGTTCTCCAACTGGCTGACATTTGATGGTTCTGACAGATCTTCTGAGACCTGGGGTCATAAGGGTGAAGTCCCTGAAACAAACGTTGATCATTTTCCTGCTGTGTTAACATTTCCGAGGCTCACCCAGTATAGTTTGGATGAGGGAGGCCATTGTGATGCAATGGCAAGTTGATAGCAGTCAGTGAGCTTTGATCTTCCATTTTGTCCAGTACGAAATATGGAGCCAGGCAGTCTGGATACATCATAGCCTTTCTGTATTGGCCCATCCTTAAACAATGAGATGTGATAATTCCGCGTGATGTACCCTTGCCTATGTCGAACGTAATTCTGTATTTCCAGTCTTGACACTGCCTGTAGTTGAAATGCCAAAAATCACATGATTTGCGGCAACCCATCTTAATAGCTTGTTTTAGAGCATTGACTGAAAGTTCATAATATTACCTGTCTGTACTGGGCATGGCACAAGGTTTTAAATGCAAGCAGGAGGAAAAATATGAAGGGATGAGAAAGAAATTCAAATTGGACTTGAGCAAGTAAAGGTGGATCTTCGGCAGCACAGGTTTCATCTCCCATCCCGTACGTTAGTTGTCAGCTTGTCCTTTAAAGATGCTGGTTAACGTCTGGGTGCTTTTTGGCTGATTTTCTGCATACAACAGATCATGATTTCTGCCAAAAGTTTTCTGCTGGCCTTGGTTGTCTTCCAAATGGTTTGGCTGCAGTTATTGGTGATGGGGTGAATCTGTCTTTTGGGCGGGAGGACAATGCGGAGCAGCTAAAAATGCGGAAAAGAATTGGGGAAAAGATGGAGAAGGCGCACACTTCACAGATTACCAAACTCACAGGAGATTTTCAACGAGGACTTCAAAAATGTGAATTTTGCAGAGGAGCGGCCTGTCAGAGAAGAAAAAGGAAATCTTCCACTTTACTGAGATAAGTCAACACAACTGGAACCTTAAATCAAGGCACGGATACCCTTGGCTGTGGCTGCCAAAGTGACTGTAGCTTAAATTCTTTCCTTATTTCAAGGCTGCAGCAGGTGACATCAGTGATATTGAATTTGATGCAAATACAGGTTGTTACGTAAGATACTTAACTGCGTGTCAGTTTCTGTATAACTGTATCGTTCAGATAATTTCACGTAACTGTTAAACATGACAGAGAGACAAAGGTTCAACAGAATTTTCATTGAGAAAAAAATAGAACATGGGCAGGAAAAAAAGCTGTTATTTCCACTTAGGAAAGGATATTGTCTTATTTCCTCTCTGGATCTTGGTTCAATATATTTTCAGCTTAACCAATCATGTGGGTAGCAGCGAAATAATAGAGGAGTAGATCTTGGCAGAGACACATGGGGCTGGATTCTCTGCAACCGACGGCGAAATCGAGAACAGCGATTGGGCGGAGAATGGCTCCCGACGGTGAAATCGGGGCAGTCGCCCGTTTGTCGCCGGTTCGTGATTCTCCACCGCCTCCAAATCGATGTTATCGGGACACGTGCCACGTGCAATCTTAATCCTGTCAAAGCGCCATCAGCTGGCCCACCCATGATGCTCCACCTCCGATGGGCTGGGTTCCCGATGGCGCGGGCCACGTGTGGTCCCAGTGGTTGATAGCCTGGCGTTCTGGCTGCAGACAGTGCCCAGCACCGCCACACTCGACCGAGATCCATGCCGCTGGCTGGGGGGCTTCTTCTAGGAGTGATGGGGGGTGGCCAGGAGGTGGGCTGTGGGGTCGGGGTGGGCGGGTACGTGGTCCAGCATGGCCGGCACCATGTTTTCCAGGGCTACCTGTGCGTGTGTGGGGGTGTTGGCATGCGCGGCTGCCTGCTTGTCAACCCTGCGCACATGTGGCTTGGGACCCGGCAATTCTCCGGCCGTTTCCTGCACGTTCCGTGGGCATTTCACGCGGTGCCGGTGCTAGTCCCTCACCGGTACCGGAATCGGTGAAGGGTTCGCACCGATTGTCCCGTCCTGAAACACCACGGATCCACTTAGCTTCAGAAATGGAGAATCCTGCCCATGATATTTTGAAAGAGAGAACCTTCCACAGTAAACTCGGGAAATAGCTATGAACTCAGTAGACTGAGCTGTTGATTCAGTTCCAAGCTAGCTGGCGAAGGATGAAATGAGACAAGGGACACTGTTACAAAAAGGCAAAACTTCAGCAGAAACGTAACAAGTGGCATCAAAAGGTAATTTCTTAGGCTGATGATGCACTCCAGCGCCCCCTAGTCCCCAGCGGTCATGGACGGTAGTTTATGTGTGTACTCCTTTGAGATCAGACAATAACAGGCGAGCCAATTAGCAAATCAAATTAAGGTGACAAATTAAAGGCGCATGGCACCAAAGCACAAAAATCTAAATGGAAACTTAGCACATCAATAAACATGTCATTTTGAGGGCTGATTGATGCTCTCCAGCCCCCGCAGTGCCCATCGGTCACAGAGGGCAGTCTCTATTTATATGCTTGAGTATTCCCAAAACTAGTTTGGTAAATTAACAGGTGAGCAGATCAAATTGAATAGCAGATCAAATCAAGTTAAAGTGATGTCCCCTTCGCGGGAATTATGACAAAAGAGAATATTTTTGTAAAGGGAACCAGAAGAAGTCAAATTAATATTTTATTTTGGGTCACAATGATGCATTGCAGCTCCTGTGGTGCCTACTGGTCATGGAGGACAATCTCTATTCATAAGTGGTCTAAGTACTCAATTAAACAATGCCTTTCACCTGTGTATCGTTGTAATATAATTAACATGTGATTAACATGAAAATCTAAGATACTAACTTCAAATAGCTTCTAAAAGGTGAGTCACAATAAATGACTGAAGAAACAATGGGCTGGATTCTCCGATCCCCCTGCCGCGTGGTTCTCGGTGGCGCGCCATTTGCTGGTGTTGGGATTCTCTACTCCCACAGCTTGTTAATGGGATTTCCCATGAAGCCACCCCATGCCATCAGGAAATCCACGGAACAGAGAATCCCAAAGTCTGGAGAACTCCGGCAAATAAATAAAGATTGAAGATAGTTTTGGGTTAAGAACCTGCAGAAGAACCAGCGCCCGCGGAGGTGGGATTTTTGGCAGATGAAGGGGTGTGTGAGCGGCTGAGGTATTCAGAGCTACCTGCAGGTCAATGACACGGGGTAGTTTCAGTAGCGGTGGTGTGGGAAGCACTAAAGGCAGTGGTCAGGGGGAGCTGATTTCGATCCGTGCCCATAGGGAGAAGGTGGACAGGGCAGAGACGGACTAACTGGTAAAGGAGATACTACAGATTGATAGGAGGTACGCGGAGATCCCGGAGGCAGGGCTTTTAAGGGAACGGCGGAAGTTACAGGCGGAGTTTAGCTTGCTGACCACAGGGAGGACGATGGAGCAGCTGAGCAAGGCGAGGGGGGCGATCTATGAACATGGCGAGAAGGCCAGCAGAATTTTTGCGCAGCAACTTAGGAAGAGGGAGGCAGCTAGGGAGACAGGGAAAGTAAAGGACGGAGATGGGAACCTGATTGGTGATTCAGTAGGGGTGAATAAGGCGTTTAGGGATTTCTACAGCAGGCTGTACAGGTCAGAACCCCCAACGGGGCCGGAGGGGATGAGGCACTTGGAGGGGCTGAATTTCCCAAAGGTGGACAGGGTGCGGGTAGAAGGGCTGGGGGACAGGGAGCGGGTAGAAGGGCTGGGGGCCCCAATCAGGCTGGAAAAGATAGTGGAGGGCTTGAAGGCCATGCAGACGGGTAAGGCCCCAGGCCTGGACGGGTACCCAGTGGAGTTTTATAAAAAGTTCTCTGGGATATTGGGGCCGGTGTTGATGAGGACGTTCAATGAGGCAAGGGAAAGAGGAGTGTTGCCCCCGACGATGTCACAGGCAACAATTTCGCTGATTCTTAAGCGGGACAAGAACCCGGAGCTGTGTGAGGTCCTACAGGCCGATCTCCCTGTTGAATGTAGATGCCAAGTTGCTGGCCAAAATTTTGTCCTCCAGGATCGAGGATTGTGTTCCGGACGTATTTGGGGAGGACCAGATGGGGTTTGTTAAGGGCAGGCAGTTGGTGGCCAATGTCAGAAGGCTGTTAAATGTGATCATGATGTCCCCGGAAGGTAGGGAGGTGGAGGTCGTGATCGCAATGGATGCAGAAAAAGCTTTTGATCGGGTAGAATGGGATTATCTGTCGGAGATACTGGGGCGGTTCGGATTCAGGCGGGGCTTTATTGACTGGGTCAGGTTACTGTGTCAGGCTCCTGTGGCAAGTGTACTGATGAATAGGACATCGGACTATTTTAGACTGCACAGAGGGACGAGACAGGGATGCCCCCACTCCCCACTGTTGTTTGCGCTGGCTTTAGAGCCATTGGCAATTGCTCGGAGAGCCTCGAGTGGCTGGAGAGGACTGGTCCGGAGGGGGGGTGGAGCACAGGGTTTCGCTCTATGCGGACGACCTGCTTCTGTACATTTCGGACCCAATAGAGGGGATGGAAGAAATCATGAGGACTCTAGGGGAATTTGGCCGGTTTTCGGGGTATAAGCTTAATATGGCAAAGAGTGAGCTGTTTGTGGTCCAGGCCAGGGGACAGAAGAGGCGACTGAGAGAGCTGCCGTTGAGGTTGGTAGATGGAAGCTTTAGGTACCTAGGCATCCAAGTGGCGCGGGAATGGGACCTGCTGCATAAATTGAATCTGGCCCGGCTGGTGGACCAAATGAAGGACGATTTTTGGAGATGGGACACGCTTCCATTGTCTCTGGCTGGGAGGGTGCAAACGGTGAAGATGATGGTCCTCCCGAGATTCCTATTTGTATTTCAGTGTCTCCCCAACTTTAATCTGCGGTCCTTTTTTAAGCGGGTCAACAGAGTGATGACGGGCTTCGTTTGGGCGGGCAAGACCTGGCGAGTAAGGAAGGTAATGCTTGAGCGGAGCCGGGGAGAGGGTGGGCTGGCGCTGCCAAATTTTAACAACTATTACTGGGCGGCTAATATAGCCATGATTAGGAAGTGGGTGGTGGGGGAGGGGTCGGCATGGGCGTATGGAGGCGGCTTTATGTAAGGGCACCAGTTTGGGGGCATTGGTAACTGCGCCTCTGCCGTTCCCGCTGGCACGGTACTCCACCCGTCCAGTGTTGGTGGCGCCCTGAGAGTTTGGGGCCAGTGGAGGCGGCATGTGGGAGCAGTGGGAGCATCGGTCTGGGCCCCAATCTGTGATAATCACCGGTTTTCCCCGGGGAGTATGGACGGGGGGTTCCAGTTATGGCAGAAAATGGGGATTGAGAGGATGGGGGATATGTTTATCGAGCGGAGCTTTCCGAGTATGAGGGCATTGGAGGAAAAGTTTGGGTTGGAGAGGGGAAACAAATTCAGGTAACTGCAGGTGCGGGACTTCCTTCGTAAACAGGTGTCAACCTTCCCACTCCTACCGCTAAGGAAGTAGAGTCAACACGTCAACAACATGTGCCAGGCTCAGCCTGATACAATTTAAGGTTGTTCACCGGGCTCACATGACAGTGGCCTGGATGAGCAGATTCTTTGGGGTGGAGGACAGGTGCGCAAAATGTGTGGGAGGACTGGCGAACCATGTCCACAAGTTTTGGCCATGTCCAAAGCTTGGGGTATTTTGGCAGGGTTTGCGGAAATCATGTCCATGGTGTTAAAAACAAGGGTGACGCTGAGTCCAGAGGTGGTGATTTTCGGGGTGTCAGAAGACCCGGGAATCCAGGAGGAGAAAGAGGCAGACGTTCTGGCCTTTGCATCTCTGGTAGCCCGGAGACGGATACTATTAGCTTGGAGAGACTCAAAGCCCCCGAAGTCAGAGACCTGGCTAACTGACATGGCTAGCTTTCTCTGTTTGGAGAAAATCAAATTCGCCTTGAGAAGGTCACTGTTAGTGTTCACCCGGAGGTGGCAACCGTTTGTCGACTTCTTTGCGGGAAATTAATTGTCAGCAGACCGGGGATGGGGGGCAGTTTACATTAGAGTAGGGGGTTAATAAGGGTGGGACCTGCACGAGAGGTAAATGGCTTTTTCACTATGTTTATGGTTTCATGTATATTGCTCATTCTGTTGTTGTTACTATACCAAAAATACCTCAATAAAATATTTGTTAAAAAAAAAGAACCCGCAGAAGGTGAAGGCGGTCGCATTGTGGTATTGTTACTGGACTAGTAGCCCGGCAACCCAGGGTAATGCTCTCAGGACTCGTGCTCGAATTTGAATTCAATAAAAATCTGGAATACAAAGTTGAATTATGACCATTGCCGATTGCTGTGAAAGCCAATCTGGGTCACTCATGTTCTTTAAGGAAGGAAATGCACCGTCCTTATTTGGTCGGAGCTACATGTGGTTCCAGACCCACAGCAATGTGGTTGACTTTTACATGCCCTCTGAAATGGCTCACACGCCACTCAGTTCAGGGGCAATAAGGGATGGGCAATGAATGCTGGCCTAGCCAGAAATGCCCACATCCAGTGAAAAAAAAAAAGGGACAGTTAAGATAAACAGTACAGAAGATTTAATGGTTGTGCCCAATTGAAATGTGTGGCACTGTATTCAAATAGCATTATGAGTACAAAGTCATGGCTACACAGGTTTTATCACTCTTCGGGAAGGTTGGGCTCTGAGCGGTAGACTTCTTTACCTCTGACCATCAGTGACATTTGTAATGGTCCTGCATAGAAGATAGTTGATATGATAGTCAGTTCTTATCAATCACTGGGAACTGTAAAGTTCTTATTATGAGGAAGATAACTGCAATTTGAAGTCTGGGTCAGCAATTGAGTGAAGGATTGCAATTCAGAGACCTGAGGCAGAGGGAAGCATCGAACATGGATACATAGAAAAAAGGAAATCAGAGCTTTGAAACTGGGTAGAGTTCTCAAAGAGGAATGCCTTATAATATTCAATAGATCATTTAAAGTGACAGTGCCAATCTCTTTACTAATTTTTAGTACAGGCTCAGAAGCAACTTGATCTGAAAATTCTACTCGAGAACTATGAGAGTGACCCCTTGGTTTTGGAAATGGTGTGCCACAGCCATATGAAATTTGCAGCTAAATTTTGTGATGGTGTGAGATATCTTTAATGTACCTAATGCTAGAAATTGTATTGCCCCATTTTCTGGATGTTGAGGTGACAATTAATGACCTGCTACAACTGTTTTTAATAATAATAATCTTCATTGCCACAAGTAGGCTTACATTAACACTGCAATGAAGTTACTGTGGAAAACCCCTAGTCGCCATATTCCGGCACCTGTTCGGGTACACAGAGGGAGAATTCAGAATGTCCAAATTACCTAACATCGCGTCTTTCGGGACTTGTGGGAGGAAACCGCAGCACCCAGAGGAAACCCACGCAGACTCGCACAGTGACCCAACCCGGGAATCGAACCTGGAACCCTGGTGCTGTGAAGCAACAGTGCTAACCACTATGCTACCATGCCACCCCGATGGAGGTAAGTAAAGTAAAGTCGTCATAGTCCCAGATGACCAGAGGCTGCTTTCCCCTTTGAGGGAGAGAGCTGACTGGTGGTGATTTAACCTGAGGATCACCACACCTCAGGCGAGAGGTAAGGCTGAGAAGGCAGGCCTTCATGAATAACCTCAGGTGGTTTGGAAATTAAACCCGCGCTGCTGGCCTCGCTCTGCATCGCGAACCAGCTGTCTAGCGAACTGAGCTGAACTGATCCAGAGGGCCATGGAACCAGACATTACAAGTCCTGCCAGAACAAAGGGAAGTGACTCGCCATCTCTTTTCTAAACTCTCTCCTCACCTGCATCCTGATGTGCAGCATCAAATGGAAGCTATAGATGGTGTAATAATGGATCTTACCTCCCCACCAAGCTTTTCCTCACCCCAATCCTTTCCTTTTGCTTGTATTCTTTCAGATACCCAGGTCATGTCCTCTGGACATCCTCAACAAAGAACAAAGAACAAAGAACAAAGAAAAGTACAGCACAGGAACAGGCCCTTCGGCCCTCCAAGCCTGCGTCGACCATGCTGCCCGTCTAAACTAAAATCTTCTACACTTCCGGGGTCCGTATCCCTCTATTCCCATTCTATTCATGTATTTGTCAAGATGCCCCTTAAACGTCACTATCATCCCTGCTTCCACCACCTCCTCCGGCAGCGAGTTCCAGGCACCCACTACCCTCTGTGTAAAAACCGTACCTCGTACATCTCCTCTAAACCTGGCCCCTTGCACCTTAAACCTATAAACAAAGCCACTGGGAAGAGCAGCAACAACCCCATGTCAGTGCTGAGGAAGTAGCATCACTCACTGGCCCAGATACTTATACTCTGCAAACGTTAGAGGCTAGAGTTGTGTTGGGATGAGGGAGTATGCTGCCGCTAGGCCAGGGGGAAAGGCTAGCTTGTGTGTCAGCTCACCAGAGGGATGGTTGCAGATGGACTTTGGTGCAGGACACTCAGATGAAGATTTTCACAGCACATCATACAGGAGACCGATGACCATGCACACCATGATTCTAGGGGCAATAGCATGCTTTCCAGAGAACCTCTTGCCACTCTCCAGGAGCATGGAGAAGTCCAGCTCTGACACCACATAGGGCACTGTGCAGAGCTTGGATCTCATCCATTTCTGGAAGTGACGACCAACTCCATGGCAGTGTTGGCTGATTTACTGAGATAGACTTTATGGCCTTAATTTAGTGGAATGCAAGATTTTGATCTCTCTGATGGCGGGCTGAAAAGCAGGAAGCCAGCAGTGTACAGGGGCATGTTCAAGCCTCTAAGCAGCCTCTGTGGTAGTTCATGCTTGTAATACATTTACATACAATGAGCGTGAAACATTTTTTGTTACCTATTACCTTCAAGCTAAAGACAGCAGCACACGAGAATCTTGTGGCATTTGGTTCACATTTGTTTTCTGGTTCACATTTTCGGTGTCTCCGGCGATTCTCCGGCACCCCCGCTATTCTGAGGCCCGGATGGGCCGAGCGGCCAGGCCAAAACAGCGGGTTCCCCCCGGCGCCGTCCACACCTGGTCGCTGCAGTCGTGGGCGGTGCGTGAACGCTGAGGGGGGGTGGCCTGTGGGGGGGCGAGGGGGGATCCTGCACCGGGGGGTACCTCAAATGTGGGGTGGCCCGCGTTCGGTGCCCACCGATCGTCGGGCTGTCCTCTCTGAAGGAGGACCTCCTTCCTTCCGCGGAAGAAGATGGGGGACGGATCTTGCGGGGCAGAATTAGAGAGGACGGCAACCACGCATGCGCGGATGACGTCCGTTATGCGGCGCTGGCCGCGTCATCTATGCGGCGCCGCTTTTACGCGGGCGACAAGGCCTGGCGCATGTAGATGACGCGGCCCCAATACTGGCCCATTGTCAGGGCCTGAATCGGTCGGGACCGGGGCCGTTCCGCGCCGACGTGAACCTCGACCGTGTTCACAACGGCGCGGCCACTTCGGCGTGAGAGTGGAGAATGCCGCCCAAGGACTTTGCTGTATTTTTGTGGTGTGGGCAATGGCATTGCACTCCCCAAACGGTTAAAATAAACAAACTTTGGTGCTTGTGCAGAACCTCAGTGACCCCATTCTTTAATTGGTTTACAGTGTTTGCGAAGAAAGCCAAGTGGGTGGGGGGGTTATATCACTGATAGACGTTTAACTGAGTGCAGAGCAAGTGCAGCTGACAGAGCCTGGGTGCACTTGAGGACAGATAGCGTAACTTTAACATTAAAGCTACCCTAAACAATGAGCTCAGCAGAAAAACTGGGAGGACTGGGAATCATACCAAAAAGAAAAAGGCAGAAAGTGACGGAAGCCTGCAGCTCACACAGTAAACATGAAGTTAGATTTCAAAATCTTATCATATTTATTGTAGAAAGAAAAATGGGATCAAGCAGAAGGATGTTTCTGATGGATTTAGCACGTAAGAAAGGATTCAGAGTCGATGATGTCCTGAGGTATAGTATTCTACAATCTGGTTGATGTATTAACTTGCCTAAAATGTTCTTGATGTACTTTCCAGAGATGATGTAAGAGGAGACAAGCAGGTAACAGAATAAAAAAAATTTGGATTTCTAAAGATTGCAACCTTTTTTCAGTTGACATTTGGAAAATCTATCTAAATGTACAGCAGGAAGTGATTTGTATCTGGTTAAGCATGACTAGAGTTTAAAATGTTGTTAATTATGGCTTTGTATATGATCCAGTGCTCTAGTTCTATAAATATTGAATAGCCTATGGAATTTAATGGTGTTTACAAAGTTTTTCTCTAAGTTCTTTAAGAAGAGCTATTTCTGGTATAAATCTAGAAAATTGATTACCAGGATTGCTTTTTGACCAAAAAAAATACTCCTGCGCACAAATTGTTTGTTAAGGTCTTTCAGATACCTAAAGGTAAACTCAAAGTACAACAAGTAGTGTTTTGCTCACAGATTGCAAATCATTTGATTAGATTAGGGAATCATTTGCTCTCAGGTATCTACCCCCTTTTCAAAAGAGAGTTATTGTAATTTATCTGGAAAATTAACTGTCTCTAGATTTACTTGCAAAAAGTTATTGCGCTTTGAATGCATGAATGAAAATGTATAAAAGAGTGCCAGTTCAGTTTAACTTTGTTTTGCAAAAAGTAATAAAAAATGTAATCATCTCAAACATGGTCAGTGTGATCACTAGATCAGTTAGTGTGATATCATCTAAGCGGGCATGCTTTGGTTTCGATCCAGGAAAGAAACACTTTCAGTTATTTGGTGCCTTTTCTACTCTTGTAATACAGTTTAGAATGTTGCCACAATGCTGTATTTGTGCCAAATGCAACCACAGACATGAATGTAACGTAGAAATGATGGATCAGGCCAGATGTTAAAATCCCCAGTGGTATAGCTATGGTGTATGTGACAGGAAGATAGGGCTTAATAATTGTAAATTATTTTTCTCCAAATAAAACCACAGGAAGAAGCACTATGAAATTTCAAACTGTAATTTTACACATGAAGTGTTATTTCAAACTGAAATAATTATTTATCTCACTGTAAAGTTTACCACCTGGCATCAAGGTAATCAAACAAGGAAGAAATTAAAATCAAAAATCTGTTATGCAATTACTTGCATCAATTTGTGACTTTTAAACTATGTGGGGGAAAAGTGGACTGAATATTATGACATTGTGACTGTTATTTCAGTTTAAAAGAAATAATAGTTTATATATTTGGAATGCCCAGAAAGCTGAGAGATATTCGTGGTGGCAGAATACAATATCATCACCTTTTGATACCTGGCATTGATTATATCTGCCATTACTAACACTGCTGCAACAAAATAAGGTGGCTCATGGGAATGGGGTAATATATTAGCATGGGTTGTGGATTGGCTAAGAGACAGAAAACAGAGAGCAGCAATAGACAAATCATTTTCAGAATGCAGGTGGGTTAGGATTAGAGTCATTGGAGTGCTGCAAAGGTTAGATATTTACAATCTATATCAGTGACCCAAGTTAGCTGATAACACAAAGCTCGGTAGGAATGTAAGATGTGAGGAGCAGGTAAATAGGATACAAAGGAATATAGGCTGGTAAGGTGAATGGGCAAGAAGGTGGCAGATGGCATAAAACCAAAGGCTAAAGAGATCCTTCAGGTATAAGCCAGGTATATTCGAGCAAGGGAGAAAGAACAGGAACCAATAACAGGGCACCTTGGATGACAAGGGAGATGGAGATTATGATGGGACAAAAAAGAGATTGTGTGATGCATGTCAGGTGAATTCTTCAAGTGAGAAACATGTCACGTGCAATGGGTTTCGTGGGAAGGTGAAGAGAAAATAAAACTGGCAAGGAGATAATAAGAGAATAGAATGGCAGTCAACATAAATGGGGACCCAAAAGTCTTCTACCGGCATGTAAATAGTAAGCATGTAGTAAGAGTTGGAATGTGTCCTATTTTGGACAAAGAAGGTGTAAGATATATAGAGGTTGCAAAGCTAGAATGCTATCGGGATTTACTAAGGAAGAGGAATCTGACAATATATCGGTAGAAGTGGAGATAGTGGAAGCAATGGTTGGATGAAAATTGAGAGGGACAAGGTACTGGAAAGGCTGACTATGCTGAAAGTAGATAAATCACCTTGTCTGGGTGACTTAAGTCCCAGGTTGCTAAAGTAAGTTGAGGTGGCGATAGTAGAAGGAATTTCCATAATGTACCAATCTTCCCAGAAGCAGGGGATGTACCACAGGATTGGAGAGAGGCAAATGTGACACCCTTATTCAAGGAAGGATTTAAGGTCAGTCCTCAAAAGGAAATGCTGTTGTTTTTTTTATTCGTTCATGGGATGTGGGCATCACTGGCTGAGCCAGCATTTGTTGCCCATTCCTGAGAGCATTTAAGAGTCAACCACATTGCTGTGGATCTGGAGTCACATGTAGGCCAGGCCAAGTAAGGTGAAGATTTCCTTCCCTAAAGGGCATCAGTGAATCAGATGGGTTTTTACGACAATCAGCAATAGTTTAATGACCACCTTTAGACTTCTAATTCCAGATTTATTTTATCAAATTCAAATTTCAACCCGGGTTGAACCCGGGTCCCCAGAGCATTACTCCGAGACTCAGGATTACTAGTCCAGCGACAATACCACCACTTCAACATCAACAGTGGGGAAGGTTTTAGAAGCAATAATCAGAGAAAAATTCAACAGGCATTAGGAGAGGTTTGAGTTAATTAAAGAGAATCAACATGGATTGTAAAAGTCAAACCATGCTCGTTTAATCTAAATGAATCTTTTGCTGAAGTTGATTGAAGGGAATGCGATGGATGTTGTTTATCTGGATATTAACAAACAACGTGACAAATTACCACATAAAAGGCTGGTTAACAAAATTGAGGCTCATGGAATAAAAGGGTCAGTGTCCAATGGGGTAAAGAATTATCCTAATGAAAGAAATCAGTGAGTTGTGGTAGATGGTTGATTTTTGGACTGGAGGGTGATAGTTCCTCATGTGCCAGTTCTCGGACAACTGCTATTTTTGCTCTATATAAATGGCTTTGATCGGAGCTGAATTTCAAAATTTGCCCATGATACAAAACTTGGAAGAATTGCAAACAGTGAAGATGATACAAATTACCTGCAATATGATACAGAAAGGCTGGAAGAATGGGCAAACAATTGGTAGATGGAATTTGATACAGAGAAGTGTGAGGCAAAGCTTTTGGGCAGAAGGGTTAGAACAGTGTTTTTCAAACTTTTTTTCCAGGGACCCAGTTTTACCAACCGGCCAACCTTCGGGACCCAGCCCGGCCGAGCTTCGCGACCCACGCTGGCCGACCTTCGCGAACCACGACGGCTGACCTTCGCGACCCATGCCGGACGATCTTTGCGGCCCATACAGGCCGACCTGTGCAACCCACCATTTTCTCTTACCTTCTTTGTTGCTGACAAAAATGGAGAAAATGGTTTTGGGTCCCTTTGGCCCCAGTGGTCTCTTGGTCCCTTTGGTTCCTTTGGCCCCCGAACTTGAAAGAAAAAGGCTGCGACCATCTAAAAAAAAAAATGCGGCTGCACTGCGCATGCATCCCCGATCAACGGTGCGATGCGCATAGTTTTGCGCATGCGCAGTGCGGCCGAAATTTGTTTATATGTTCGTGGCCATTTTGAAGGCCGCTCGCAGCCGGCATTATTAAAAGCCGGCTTCTGCGGCTGTTGCGCGTAGATTTGTGCGATCGGGAGTGCTGTGACGGATGGCCCCGCGACCCTCCCAACACTCGCTCGCGACCCACCCGCGGGTCGCACCCCCGAGTTTGACAATGCCTGGGTTAGAGGGAAACAACGTAGACTTCAGTAGGTACAGTTCTAAAGTGTGCAGAAACAGATGGACTGGAGGGTGAATGTGCATTGATCTTTGAAAGCGGAAAGCTATATTAAGAGAGTGGCTAACAAAGCTTATAGCACCTTGGCACATTTCAGGATGCGAATTGTCAGACTTAGGTTTTTGTGGAGGAAATATGAATTTCCTTTACATTCCCGACCCTGTGCTATTTTCCTCTGGCCATTTTGTGGGTCAAGAATGCCCAGTGTGAAAACCACACACCAACCCGTGGAAGTGATGTTTTCCATATTAAATGGGGGATGAAAATTGGATTTCATCCTGCACGCCATTTTCCTTTGGTGTGCCGGGTTTTGGTAGCCCATTAAATGCACACCAGGTTGAAGAGTTTGTGAAGAAAATGTAAAGCCTGCTGAGGAGTTGGGAACACTTAGAAAGGGAAGTGTGAAATGTGTTCACACCTTCAAATGTAATTATTAGTTGCTGTATTGTACTGCAGTGATTCACCAAGGGATCAGTCTTTTAAAAAGTAACTTAACCCTTATGTTTACCAGCTGTAATGACCTCCAATTGGCATTATTGGTTGGCCAATTGGAGTATGAGCTCCCTCAATGATAGCTCATTGAGGGGGCCCATATAAGCACCTGTGTAGGCTTTATGAGGCAGTCTTAAGTTGACTGGAAGGCTAGCAGCACTGTTTGGAGCTGCTCTTGTATAGAAGTTATTGCAAATAAATACTGGTGTGGTGACAGAACCCCTGCCTCCTGTGGATTATTACAGTGGCGACGAGGTAAACAAAGAACCTTGTGGAGACCCGCTGCCGCTCTTGGAGGGTAAGCCTTGCTCTTTCAAAAATGCCTCTTTTTGGGAAGTTGGATGCATTCGACCTGACTATTGAGGACTGGTCCCAGTGTGTGGAGAGAATGTGTTACTTTTTCCAGGCCAATGAGATAATGGAGGACATAAGGAAACGGGTTATACTGCTGTCGGCGTGCGGACCCTCAGCTTTCGCCATTATACGTAGTCTAACTTATCCCGATACGCCGGACACGATACCTTTCCAAGAATTAACAAAATTGGTGGAAGGGCACTATGACCCAAAACCACCCCTCATTTTGCATAGGTACAGATTCTACACAACGAAGCGGGAAGACAGAGAGTCAGTCACGAATTTCTTGACCCGCCTGAGAAGGCTGGTGGAAAAATGTGAGTTCGGCCCGACGCTAAATGAAATGCTTCGGGACCAGTTAGTATGTGGCATAAATGACCTCCCAATACAGAAGTGTCTGTTGGCGGAAATGCAGCTAGACTGCAGGTGGGCGTTACAGCTCGCATTGTCCCTAGAAAAGGCAGAAAGTGGGGTGCAGGGACTACAGGGTGTGCCAATGGAGGTAGATACCTGGGAGAGGGACTACCACAATGGGTCCAGCTACCAGATAGCCGCCCGCAGGAAAAGCCTGAGGAACAGGGCCAAAGGAAAATCCCAGAACTGCCCCCAAGTCTGCTAGGACTAACTGGAGACAGAGAGAACTACCGGCTGAGGCTCCCCCAACAGAGAAGGACCGTTTCTGGCACCAGACAGTGGGGTAACAGCGACAGAAACCCTAGAAGGAGATGGCAAAAGAGGAATAGCAGGTGGGGATGCAGGGAAGTACACAACCTAGATGCCCCATCCTCCTCCGAAGGGGAACAATTATATAATATTGCGACGAAGAAAGCAGAACCTATTAAGATTATCCCACGGGTGAACGGTCAGCCGACAATAATGGAAATAGACACGGGTGCGGCTGTATCAGTAATGGGAGTGGCAGCATTTTAAAAAAATCAAAGGTGGACTCCAGCCACTAGCCCTAACAAAAACATCGACAAAGCTTAAAACCTACACTGGGGAACCCCTGGAAGTTCTAGGCACGACTCATGTACCCGTGGAATATGACAAACAATTGCTCAGATTACCATTGACGATAGTAGAGGGCTCTGGACCGAACTTAATAGGACGGAACTGGCTGAAAGACCTAAACTTAGATTGGATGAAAATTTCCAGAGTGGAAGCGGGCAGTTGAGTGGACTACAAAAATACCCGGAGGTCTTCCAAGAAGGTTTTGGGGAAATTATAGGCACCAAAGCAACTTTGCACGTGGACCCAGAAGCCCTTCCGAAATTTTGTAAGGCCAGGCCGGTACCTTGTGAATTAAGGAAGAAAGTCGATGTCGAAATGGAAAGGTTACGGCGCGACGGCATTATCAAACCAGTACAGTTCTCTGAATGGGCAGCGCCGGTGGTACCAATTTTGAAGCCAGACTGCTCGATACATCTCTGTGGAGATTTCAAACAGACGGTAAACAAATACGCACTGCTGGACAAATACCCGATCCCGAAAATAGATGACCTATATGGCAAATTGGCAGGTGGGCTTTTGTTCACAAAACTAGACATAAGCCACGCCTACCAGCAATTAAAACTGGACAAGGACTCCCAGAAGGGACTTTTTCGTTATACTAGGCTACCCTTCGGAGTGTCATCAGCCTGCGCTATATTCCAGCGTACGATGGAAAATATTCTGCAGGGACTACCGCAGGTGGCGATTTATTTGGACGATGTCTTAATCACAGGTAGGACAAACAGGGAACACTTCAGGAACCTGGAGGAAGTGCTCAGGCGTTTCGCAAAGGCAGGGGTACGGCTGAAAAGAGAGAAATGTGTTTTTCTGGCCCTACAAGTGACGTACCTGGGATATAAAGTAGACCAGTCGGGCTTGCACCCATTGGAAGACCGAGTAAGGGCAATAAAAGAAGCCCCAGCTCTCACCACGGTCCAGGGGCTACGATCATTTCTAGGATTGGTAACATATTATGGCAAATTTATTGAAAATCGGGTGTCCATCCTAGAACGCCTCCACCAGCTACTAAAAAAGGGACAAGGATGGAAATGGTCCGAGCATTTAGGGACCTTAAGGAACAGCTGTCATCCGAAAATGTCCTAGAGCATTATGACCCAAGGAAGGAGTTGGTGGTCACGTGTGACTCATCACCGTATGGGGTAGTCTTAGCCCATAGAGGAAGAAATGGGGAAGAACGGCCAATAGCCTATGCTTCGAGGGACTTGGCGATGGCTGAGAGAGAGTACACCCAAATTGAGAAGGAAGGACTGGCGGTGATATTTGCAGTAAAAAAATTTCACCAGTATCTGTACGGGCGGAAATTCACCATAGTGACGGACCATAAGCCGTCATTAGGGTTATTAAAAGAGGACAAGTCAATACCCCCGATTGCATCAGCTAGAATCCAACGCTGGACGTTGCTACTGGCGGCGCATAGATACGTTCTGGAGCACAGG
The DNA here is from genome assembly GCF_047496885.1 of Scyliorhinus torazame. Classification (NCBI taxonomy): domain Eukaryota; kingdom Metazoa; phylum Chordata; class Chondrichthyes; order Carcharhiniformes; family Scyliorhinidae; genus Scyliorhinus; species Scyliorhinus torazame. The sequence goes on from NC_092722.1 coordinate 134,156,962, forward strand.
CCGGGAACGCGAGTAGCAAATGCAGATGCTTTGAGCAGACTTCCCCTCCCAGATACCCTGCTGCTAATACCAAAAGTAGAGGAGACAGTAATGACTCTAAATTCTTTGGACACCCTACCAGTGGACGCACAACATATTCGGTTGTGGAAGCAAAAAGACCCAGTTTTAGCCAACAAGAAGCATTTACTGCTAACCGGGGAACTAGAGAGACCAATGGAGCCCCAGATGCACCCATACTGGAGCAGAAGGGACCAAATAACCGTAGAAGACGGTATCCTATTATGGGGAGCCCAGGTAATAGTCCCAGCTCAGGGCCGTCAGGCAATCTTAACCTAGGTGATTCGGAGTGGAACTCACCTGAGAATAATTAATGAGGTTCAAATCACTGAATCTGGCATGGAATCCACCATTGTGGTGCCGATTTAAGGAGATATTTCAGAATTCACAGAATAGATACATCCAATGAGTGAGTAAGAAAACATCCAATGATGGACCCACCATCCATGGTTAACCAGAAAGATTAAAGATAGTACCAAAGTATATAATTGCACAAAGGCAGGTGGCAGGGCAGAAGATTGGACAGAATATAAGAAACAGCAAAGGATGACTAAGTTTAATAAGGAGTGAAAGTTGGCCAGAAATATAAAAATAGACAGTGAGAGTTTTAAAAAATATTTTAAAAAGAAATGAGTTAACAAAGTGAGCATTGGTCCGATAGAAAGGTAGTCTCGAGAATTGATAATGAAAAACAAGATGGCAGATGAATTGGACAGGTATTTTGCATCAGTCTTCATGATAGAGAATACAACTAACATCCTAAGAGCATCCAGAAATCAGGGAATGAAAGGGAGGGAGGAACTCAGAAAAATTACAGTCACCAGAGAAGTGGAATTGAGTAAATGAAATGAAATGTAAATCGCTTATTGTCATGAGTCGACTTCAAATGAAGTTAAAATGAAAAGCCCCTAGTCGTCACATTCTGGCGCTTGTTCGGGGAGGCTGGTACGGGAGCTGTGGGCTGACAATTGTTGGAGCTGCAGGCTGACAAGAGCCTGATGAACTTCGTCCTAGGATCTTAAAAGTAATGTCTCATCAGATAGTTGTTGCATTGGTTTTCATTTTCTAAAATTTCTTCGATTTTGGTAAGGTCCCATTAGATTGGAAGACAGCAAATGTAACTCCATTATTCAAAAAGGGAGGGGGATAGAAAACAGGAAACTACAGACCAGTTAGCTTAATATCTGTCGTAGGAAAAATGTTAGAAGCTGTTATTTAAGATGTCATAGCAGGGCACTTGGATAGGCAGAGTCAACATGGTTTTGTGAAAGGGAAGTCATGTTTAACTAACTTATTAGAGTTCTTTGAAGAAGTAACATGTGCTGTGGATAAAGGGGAACCAATGGATGCACTGTACTGAGATTTACAGAATGCATTTTATAAATTGCCACATCAAGGGTTATTACAGAAAATAAAAGCTTGTGTGTTAGGGGGTAACATATTGGCACTGATCGTAGATTGGCTGGCTAACCGGAAGCAGTGAGTAGGCATAAATATGTCTTTTTCAGATTGGGATTGGCAAAATGTAACAAGTGGTTACATTGTATAGGACATTAGTGAGACCACATGGATTAGTGCTGGGCCTTTAACTGTTTAAGATTTATGATAAATTACTTGGATGAAAGGATTGAAGGGATAGTTGCCACATTTGCTGATGACAAAGATGGTAGGAAATTAAGTAGTGAAGAGGACGTAAAGAGCACGCAAAGGATATAGATGGGTTAAGTAGGTGGGCAAAGATTTGGCACATGAAATATAATGTGGAAAAATGTGAAATTGTCCATTTTGGCAGGAAGAATTAAAATAAGCATATCTAAATGATGAGAGTTTGCAGAACTTTTGAGATGCAAAGGGAAAGGGGCATCCTCGTGCATGAATCACAAAGGCTAGAATGCAGGTACAGCAAGTAATTAGGAAAGCTAATAGAATGTTAATATTTATCGCGAGGAGAATTGAATCTAAAAGGTCGGTTATGCTTCAGTTGTACTAGTGAGACCACATTTGGAGAGTTGTGTACAGCATTGGTCATTTTATTTCAGAAAGGATGCAAATGAATTGTAAGCAGTTAGAGAAGGTTTACCAGACTAATAACTGGAATGGGTGGATTGTTTTATGAGGGAAGGTTGGACAGGCTAGGCTTGTATCCACTGGATTTTAAAAGGATTTTAAAAGAGTAAGAGGCAATTTGGTTGAAGCATACAAGATCCTGACGGGTCCTAACAGGATGGTGTGGAAAGGATGTTTTCTCTTGTGGAAGAATCTAGAATGAGGGATCACTGTTTAAAAATAATGGCCTCCATTTAAAATGGAGGTGAGGTGAATTTTTCTCTCCGAGGGTTGTGGGTCTTTGGAACTCTCCCTGAAAAGGTGGTGGAAGCAGAGTCTTTAAATATTTTAAAGGCAGAGATGGATGGATTCTTGCTAAGGAAGGGAGTGATGTGTTATCCAGGAAGGCATGGTGCAGATTTGAGGTTATGATATTATTAAATGGCAGAGTGGGCTTGAGGAGCTGGATGACCTAGTCCTGCTCCTTGTTCAGTATGTCCGTATACATTGTTATGGAGTGGCATGAGCGGGCGGAGGATGCTTGAGCTTTCATGGAAGTGAGCGATGGTATGAGGGCGATGAGAGGTGAGATTCAGGGTTTTTTTTAAGCACTGTTGGGTGCTTAGCTGCTGTGTTGGCAAATCAAGGCAGGCCTTCTAACTGACCCGGCTCTGCACGCATGTCCCTCGGCCTCTCTGTCACAAGTTGCACTGTGAACCTGACCCTTGTGTGCAAAGGCAGAAATGGTGTGTGATGGGGTGGATGTTCAGTTTCTGAGCTTCGAAATTAGGTCGGATTTTCCCAGTCCCTGATGAATGCTTGCCCCATTGAGTACAAAAGGAAACATTTATACTGAGCCTTTATGAATCTCTGGATAGGTCCCAATTGGAGTGTTGCATCCATTTTTGGTTACTATACTTTAAGAAGGAATTGAGCTGCCTAGAGTGGGTGCAGAAGAGATTGACCAAAATGGTTCCAGAGATTGGGGTGAGATTTGTTATGGTTAGTTTGTAAAAGCTGGGGTTCTTTTCCTTGGAGCAAAGGAGATTTGATGGAAAGGTACTAGATTTTGACACATCTGGATAAGGTAGACAGGGGAAACACTATTTCTATTAGCTGATAATACAAGGACTAGTGGACACTGATTTAAGATTTTGGACAAGAGATCCTAAATGGGAATGTGAGGAAGAACTTCTTTGCATAGTAAATACCTAGAACTCACTGCCCCTGGCGGTGGAATAAATGGAAATAATCAATGATTTCAAAAGGAAGTTGAATGGACACTTAAAGGAAATAAATCTGCGGGGTGACGAGGATGGAGTGGAACTGGGGAGCCAGCAATCATGTCTTGTGAGTACTCCCACAGTACTGTTATGGAGGGTGTTCCAGGATTTTGACCCAGTGACAGTGAAGCTGTGGTGATATAGTTTCAATTTCGGATGGCCTGTGACTTGAAAGGGAACTTGCAGGTGGTGGTGTTTCCATGCGTCTGTAGCAGTTTTCATTCTAGGTACGAGAAACCGATTTTTAAAAAATTAATTCCGGGGATGTGGGCTTCCTTGGCCAGGCTGGCATGCCTTGAGTCGATGATGTAAGCTGCCTTCTTGAACTTCTGCAGTCCCTGTGGTGTAGATACACCCACAATACTGTTAGAAAGGGAGTTCCAGGATTTTGACCCAGCGACAGTGAAGGAACGGAGATATGTTTCCAAGTCGGGATGATGAGTGACTTGGAGGGTGTCATGAATGGTTACTGTACCCTTAACACCATGTAGGTGATGCCCCTTTAAGACCAGGTTTGGAACCCTGAGGGACTCTGCCTCCGGCTTCTCCCACCAGGGAGCCGTATATAAGGTGACTCCCTGTAGGCGGCACTCAATAAGCACACTGATGCGACCATCAATTCACTCAAAGACTCGTGTCGGAGTAAAACAGTGGTTTTAATTAACTATCAACTTTGCCTGCCTGCGACTGGCACATACCGAGGACAGTCCCACAGGCCAGCTACTCTTATACTCCTTCAAAGGGGCGGAGCCATGGGCTGAGCCCGTACATGCTCCAACATCTCCCCTGTGGGTGAAGCCATACAGGGTTAATAACATAACTGGTGAATTAACTGTTTTTACAAACATAGAACATAACTGGTAAATTAACTGTATTTACATTCACCCCTGTTTTAAAAAAAAAAAATAAAGTCCGGTGGGGTGATGGGTCACAAGTTCAGCCGGTCCGGCGCCCGGTCGTACGCTGCGACCGCCGAAGCATTGGTGTTGCAGCCGCTTCAGGTGGCTGGGGAAGTGGGTCTGGTGCAGCACCCGGGGTGGACTCCGGGAGCGGCTCTTCCTGAGCTTCATTCCTGCGGACTGGTGTGCCGGGTGGAAGGGAGCGCGGGAGCCAAATGTGCGCGGGGGCGCTGGGCATGGGAGAAAGAGCGGGGTACACCGCGGGAGGTACTGTGGACGTAGTGGTGGCGGAGCCTGCGGGCGCAAGGTCTCGGACGGAGACGGTATCCTGTCGACCATCGGGGTGCTCAACATATGCGTAGTGTGGGTTTGAGTGCAGGAGCTGGACCCTCTCTACCAGGGGATCGGTCTTATGGGTCCGAATGTGTTTCCGGAGGAGGACTGGACCCGGTGTCATCAGCCAGGGTGGGAGCGAGGCCCCTGAGGTAGTCCCCCTAGTGAAAATAAACAAGCGGTCATGGAGTGGCGTGCAAAGGATGGACCTAATAACATGGAGTGCATCGGAGAGGACTTCCTGCCAGTATGAAACCGGGAGATTCCTGGACCATAGGGTCAGTAGGACGGTCTTCCAGACCGTCACGTTACTCCCTCTTCTTCTGTCCGTTTCCCCGGGGGTTGTAACTGGTAGTCCTGCTCGAGGCGATGCCATTACTGAGCAGGTACTGACTCAATTTGTCGCTCATGAACGACAAGCCCCTGTCGTTGTGGGTGTAGTTGGGGAAACCAAACAGGGTGAAGACACTGTGCAGGGCTCTGGTAACAGTGGGGGTGGTTTTATTGGGGCACGGGATGGCAAACGGGAAACGGGAGAACTCATCAATAATATTGCGAAAGTAGGTATTGCGATTATTCGAGGGGAGGGGTCCTTTGAAATCGATACTGAGGCATTCAAAGGGCCGGGACGCCTTCACCAGGTGGGCCTTATCTGGTCGATAGAAGTGTGGTTTACAATTCGCACAGATTTGGCAGTCCCTGGTTACAGCTTTGACCTCCTCGGTGGAGTAGGGCAGGTTGCGGGCCTTGATATAATTGACGAGCCGGGTGACCCCTGGGTGGCAGAGATCGTTGTGGATAGCCAGTAGTCGGTCCTCTTGTGCACCGGTGCATGTGCCGCGGGACAGGGCATCTGGGGACTCATTGAGCTTCCCAGGACGATATACTATATTGTAATTATAGGTGGAGAGTTTGATTCTCCACCAAGATCTTAGCGTTCTTGATTTTGCCCCGCTGCGTATTGTCGAACATGAAGGCCACCGATCGTTGGTCGGTGACGAGGGTAAAGCTCCTACCAGTGAGGTAGTGCCTCCAGTGCCGCACTGCTTCCATGATGGCGTGAGCCTCTTTTTCGGCCGAGGAGTGTCGGCGTTGAGGGTGCGTGAAAATAACGCAAACGGTCTGCCTGCTTGATTGAGAGTGGTGGCGAGAGCGACCTCTGATGCATCGCTCTCCACCTGAAAGGGGACGGACTCGTCCACAGTGCGCATCGCGGCTTTGGCGATGTCCGCCTTGATGCAATTGAAGGCCTAGTGGGCCTCGGCTGCCAGAGGGAAAAGGGTGGCCTTAAATAGTGGGCGGGCTTTGTCTGCATACTGGGGGACCCACTGGACGTAGTAGGAAAAAAATCCAAGGCACCTCTTGAGGTCCCTGGGACAGTGAGGGAGTGGGAGTTGCAGGAGACGGTCAGGGTTGGGCCCAAGGACTCCATTTTCCACGACGTAGCCGAGGATGGCTAGCCTGGTGGTGCGGAAAACGCATTTCCCCTTTATAGGTGACATTACGTTTTTGGGCAGTTTGGAGAAATCGGTGGAGGTTGGCGTCGTGGTCCTGCTGATCATGGCCACAGATGGTGACATTGTCCAAGTACGGAAACGTGGCCCGCAGCCCGTACTGGTCCACCATTCAGTCCATTGCTCGTTCGAACACCGAAACCCTATTCGTGACGCCAAAAGGGACCCGGAGGAAATGAAAAAGGCGGCCGTCTGCCTCAAATGCCGTGTAGTGGCGATCCTCCGGGTGGATTGGGAGCTGGTGGTATGCAGACTTCAGATCCACCGTGGAGAACACACGATAGTGAGCGATCTGATTGACCATGTCTGCAATCCGGGGAAGGGGTTACGCATCAAGTTGCGTAAACTGGTTAATGGTCTGGCTGTAATCAACCACCATCCGGAGCTTCTCCCCGGTCTTGACGACCACCACCTGAACTCTCCAGAGGCTATTGCTGGCCTCTATGACTCCTTCCCGCAAGAGGCGCAGGGCCTCAGACCTAATAAATCTTCTGTCCTGCATGCTATATCGCCTGCTGCGAGTGGCTACTGGCTTGCAATCAGCGGTGAGATTAGCAAAGAGGGAAGGCGGGTCGACTTTCAGAGTGGCTAGGCTGCACACAGTGAGTGGGGCAGGGGTCCGCCAAAGCTAAGCGTCAGGTTCTTGAGATTACATTGAAAATTGAGCCCTAAAAGGAGGGGAGCGCAGAGGTCTGGGAGCACGTACAGCTGGAAATTAGTGTACTCAGCGCCCTGTACCGCTAAGGTTACCATAGTGCACACTCGGATTTGTATCGCGTGCGACCCGGAGGCGAAGGAAATTGTTTGTTGCGTCGGGAATATCGGGAGCGAGCAGTGGCTTAGCAGATTCGGGTGGATGAAACTCCTGGTTCTCCCGGAGTCGAACAGGCAAGGTGTCTTGTACCCGTTAACCCGGACGGCCACCATTTGAGCTCTTGAGGTGCTTGGGTCGCGACTGGTCCAAGGTGACTGTGCTGAGTTGAGGGTAACCGACGGCGTGGTCGGCTGTGCTGGGGCGGCCCCCCCCCCCGGCAGGTTGTACGCGTCGAGCGGCGTAGCAAATGGCGGCCCCCGTTGATCAAGTGTGGCGGGCGTCGAGGAAGATGGCGACCCCCCCCATGGATCGCACGTGGCCGGCCGCGTGGGGGTGGATGGCCAAAATGGCGGCCCCCGTGAGTCGCACGTGCTGTGCGGAGTCGGAGTCGGCAGGCACGCTGCCACATTGCGAGGTCTGCGGGCCTGAGAGTCGGTAGTCCGGGTCTGAGAGTTTGCGTGCTTAGGCTTGGCGAGGCAGATCTCGGCGAAGTGCCCTTTTTGGCAGCAACTGTTGCAGTGTGCGTTGCGGGCCGGGCAGTGCTGTCTAGGGTGTTGAGGCTGGCTGCAAAAATATCAAGGCAACCCCCCCATGATGAGCGGGTGGGCGCGCAGCACAGGCCTGGGGTAGTCTCTGGTCGGGAGCCCACGAGGGGTCGAGTGTTCGGCCGGAAATGCAGTGAGGCTCTGGAAAGCGACCTCCAGTGAAGTTGCCAGTTTCACCGTCTCGTCCAGGTCCTGGGCCCCTTTCCCGAGCAGTCGCTGCCGCACGTAATTTGACCTGAGCCCCTGCAATGTAGACGTCTCTGACGGCGAGCTCCATGTGCTGAATGGCCGTAACGGCCTGATAGTTGCAGTTGCGCACGAGGGCTTTGAGGTGGCGCAGATAGTCATCAAGTGATTCCCCGGGGTGCTGGCATCGAGTAGTGAGAATATGTTGCGCATAGACCTCGTTCACAGACCGCACGTAGATGCGCTCGAGGATTGCGAGAGCGGCGGTATATGAGGTGGCCTCTTCAAGTTGCACGGAAATGCGTGACTCACCGTGTGTGGAGGAGACTCAATTTTTGTTCGTCCGTGACGGATGGCGTCAATGACGCGGCAAGGTAGGCCTTGAAACACCGCAGCCAGTGTGAAAAAATTTCCTTCGCCTCCGTGGCCTGTGGATCGAGCTCCAGTCTGTCCGGTTTGAGGGCTGACTCCATAATTGTTTTTGTTCAGAATGTTAATTAAATTGATGCGACCATCAATTCACTCAAGGACTTGTATCGGAGTAAAACAGTGGTTTTAATTAACTATCAACTTTGCCAGCCTGTGACTGGTACATACTGAGGACAGTCCACAGGCCAGCTACTCGTATACTCCTTCAAAGGGGCGGAGCCATGGGCTGAGCCCGTACATGCTCCAACATCTCCCCCTGTGGGTGAAGCCATACAATGGCCCACAGATAAAACCCACAGGGTTAATAACATAGAACATAACTGGTGAATCAACTGTATTTACATTCACCACACACGTCTCTGTAGCTGGCTAGTTCTCTGCTTCTTAAAGCCTTCATTTACCATTCCACACTCTCGTGTCATTATTGAGGGTGCTACAATTTATTAAGCAGACTACGTTAGGATGAACGCCGGTCTCGAGCCAGAAAAGCTCAACCTGGAAGCACGGACACCGGAGGCCAAAGAAATGTTTAAGTACTGGCTCCGCTGCTTCGAGGCCTACCTGGAATCCTCGGAAGCCCCCGTCCTTGGGCCTCGCAAGCTGCGCCTACTCCACGCCCAGGTGAGCCATAGAATCTCCGCCATGATCGAGAAGGCAACCACTTACGATGAGGCGATCGAGATCCTGCGAAAGCGTTTCGTCAAATCCATAAATGAGGTACATGCACGGCACCTGCTCTCTACCTGCCGACAGCGCTCGGGGAAACGCTGGACGAGTATGTGGAAAATCTCACCACCGCGCTCACCAGGAACTGCAACCATCAGGATGTGACTGGAAAATCCACAGGAACCTACACATCTGAGACACCTTTTGTGTCCGGCATCCGCTTGACCTATATCAGGCAGTGACTCCTCGAAAATGGAGCTAAAGACCTTCAGGACATGGTAACACTTGCCACCTCACTGGAAGTGGCCCGCCACAACCTAAGCACGTACCCCGCCACAACTTAGGCACGGACCCTGCGAGCCCCCCTCTGACTTCCCCAGACTCGGCCACGCTACGGGCCTGCGCCGCTCGGCAACCCGCCCAGACCGGGGGCACACCGTGCTATTTCTGTGGGCAGGGCCAGCACCCACGTCAATGCTGCCCAGTCCGCTCCGCCATCTGCAGCGACTGCGGAAAGAAGGGGCATTTCGCAAGGTTCTGCCTGGCCAGGCCCAAGGCCCAGAAACAAAAAGCTCACCAGGCCCGGAAATCGAGCTCGCAGGCCCCACAATGCGGCTGCGCACCGGCCCCTTTCTGACGCGTCATCGGCCCCGTGTGAGTCATGGCGGTGGCCATCTTCTAGACCCGACCGATGGCGACAGCCATTTTGTGAATCCGACTCGGCTGAGGACTCGGACTACCCGCAACTGGGAGTGATCATCCTCGCCCAATCGCGGCCAAAGCACCTGCGGGAACTCCATGATGCAGGTCCAGATCAACAGGCGCGACACTCCCTGCCTCTTTGACTCCGGGAGCACGGGGAGCTTTGTCTACCCATAAACTGTAAGGCGCTGCTCCTTGCGCACCTATCCCGCTTCCCAAACCATAGCCCTCGCCTCCGGGTTCCACTCGGACCAAATCAAGGGATATTGTATTGCGAATCTCGCGATCTAGGGCGCCGAATACGCTCGTTCCAAGCTCTCTATTCTCCCTCACCTCTGCACCCCCTGCTGCTCGGTCTTGATTTCCAGTGCAGCCACCGAAGCCTGACCCTGAAGTTTGGCGGCTCCTTGCCCCCCTCACGGTATGCAGCCTTGCAACACAAAGTTGCGCCCCCTTCACTCTTCGCGAACCTCACCCCCGACTGTAAGCCAGTCGCCACCAGGAGCCAGCGGTACAGTGCCCAAGATATGACTTTTAACAAGTCAGTGTTTACTGGAAGAGGGGGTCATCGAGGCAAGCAACAGCTCCTGGAGAGCACAAGTGGTGGTAGTACGGTCCGGGGAAAAGAAACAGATGGTCGTGGACTATAGCCAGACCATAAACCGCTTCACGCAGCTCGATGCGTACCCCTTTCCCCGCATGGCAGAGATGCTCAATACAGTGTATTCTCCACTGTCGTCCTAAAATCCGCCTACCACCAGCTTCCTATCCGACCGAAAGACCGCCCCTGTGCTGCTTTCAAAACAGCCGGCCGGCTTTTTCACTTCCTCAGGCTCCCCTTCGGCGTCACAAATGGGGTCTCCATCTTCCAGAGGGCGATGGACCAGTACGGCCTGCGGGCTACTTACCCGTACTTGGACAATGTCTGCATCTGCGGCCATGATCAGCAGGACCATGACGCGAACCTCAAGGTTCCTCCAGACCGCCGGGCCCTCAACCTGACCTACAACAAGGAGAAATGCGTTTTCCACACAACCTGGCTAGCCAACCTCGGCTGTGTCGTGGAAAACGGGGTCCTAGGTCCCGACCCCGACTGCCTGCACCCCCTTAAAGAGCTCCCCCTCCCTTGTAGCCTCAAGGCCCTCAAACGGCGCTTGAGGCTTTTCTCCTATTACGCCCAGTGGGTCCCCAGATATGCGGACAAAGCCCGCCCACTCATCAAAGACATTTCCCCTGACAGCTGAGGCCTGGTCGGCCTTCAGTCGCATCAAGGCCGCTATGCGCGCGGTGGACAAAACCATCCCTTTCCAGGTAGAGAGCGATGCGTCACACATCGCCCTGGCTGCTACCCCTCAATCAGGCAGGCAGACCAGTAGCGTTCGTCTCCTGGACCCTCACCGCCTCCGAGATTCGGCACTCTGCAGTCGAAAAGGAGGCACAAGCCATCATGGAGGATGTGCGGCACTGGGGGCACTATCTAGCCGGTAGGAGGTTCACCCTCACCTTCATGTTTGATAATGCACAACGGGGCAATTTAAAAATGATAAAATCTTGAGGTGGAGGATCAAACTCTCCACCTATGCGTACGATATTAAGTATCGTCCAGGCGAGCTCAACGGGTCCCCAGATGCTCTGTCCCGCGGCATGTGCATCAACGCGGAGGAGGATCGCCTGCGGGCCATCCATAATGACCTCTGTCACCCAGGGGGTTACCCGGCTTGCCCACTTTATCAAGTCCCACAACCTACCTTACTCTGCCAAGGAGGTCAAGGCCATGACCAGGGCTTGCCAGATCTGCGCTGAGTGCAAACCGCACCGGCCAGACAAGGCTCGCCTTGTAAAGGCCTCGGGGCCCTTTGAGCGACCACCAACCGCAATATCTACTTCCTAACCGTCATCGAGTTCTCCCGCTTCCCATTCGCCGTTCCCTGTCCTGACATGACCTTGGCCACCGTGATAAAGGCACTGTCCTTCTGGCCCTACAGTCGAGAGGTCTCCCAACAACCCGCTGGCAGGAGGTCCTACCTGATGCCCTCCACTCCATTAGGTTGCTCCTCTGCACGGCCACGAATGAGACCCCTCACAACCGCTTGTTTGTCTTCCACAGGAAGTCCACCTCTGGGGTCTCGCTTCCACCTTGGCTGACGACTCCAGGACCTGTTCTTCTCCGGAGGCACGCGAGGAGCCATAAAATGGACCACCTGGTCGAGAGGGTCCAATTGCTACATGCGAACCCCCGATACGCCTACGTTGCGCACCCCGACGGTAGGCAAGACACTGTTTCCCTCCGGGATCTGCCACCTGCTGGTTCTCCGAATGACCCCCCCCCCACCCCCCCCCCGGGCCCCCACTCCATCGGTAGACACCGACCGCGCGCCCCCCACACTCCCCACCACGCCGGCACCGCTAACCCCAGCCCCAGCTATTCCCCCTGCCCTCCGACCCCCTACCTCCTACCCTGACTCAGGCGAAAGCTCCGACCACCGTGCTCGCGGATGTACCCTCACCAAAGACGTCCGTGCCCGCCGCACCACTGCCCGAGCTGAGAGGGTCGACGAGGCCGATCAGGCCGCCGAAAAGAATAGACATGTAATTCCACTTCACCCCCGACTTTGCATTTATTTAAACGGGGTGAATGTGATGAATGGTTACTGTATCCTTAACACCATGTGGGTGATGCCCCTTTAAGACCAGTTTGGAACCCTGGGGAATTCCGCCTCTGGCTCCGCCCACCAGGGAGCCGTATATAAGGTGACGCCCTGTAGGCGGCACTCAGTAAGCACACATCTCTGTAGCTGGCTAGTTCTCTGCTTATTAAAGCCTTCATTTACCATTTCACACACGTGTCGTTATTGAAGGTACTACAGAGGGGACATCCCATGTGTCTGTTTTCCTGATTCTACTTCGTGGTAGTGGTTATGGGTTTGGGGCTGTCTAAGGAGACTTGGTGAGTTCTTCCAGTCCATCTTGTAGATGGTACACACTTACACACTGATGCTATTATCCGTTGGTGGTGGAGCGAATGAATGTTTGTGGATGAGATGCTAACCAAACGGCTGCTTTTTTTTTTTCTGGATAGTGTCAAGCTTTTTGAATGCTGTCGGAGCTGCACTCATCCAGGCAAGGAGGAGATATCCCATCATATTCTCTCTTGTTGGAGATGGTTGTTTCCTGGCAATTGTGTGGTGTGAATGTCACTTGCCACCTGTTAGCCGAAGGTTTTGCTGCTTTTGTGTCTGATGAGCCACAAATGGTGCTTGATATTGTGAAATAATCAGTAAACATCCCACTTCTGCCCTTATGAGAGGAAGGTCATTGTTGAAGCAGCTGAAGGTGGTTGGACTGAGGAAACTATCCTGAGAAACTCCTGCAGTGATGTCCTGTAAGGTGCTGCTGTGGGGTCTTGTTGATTCGCTGAGGTGCACCTTGTAGATGGTGTACACAGCTGCAACATTGCAGCGATGGTGGAGGGAGGGAATGTTTACAGTGCCGATCGAGGATTTCCTCTTGGAGGCGTCCTGTGTCTCCATCGCGGAGTCGGAGTCCAAAACCTCCGTCATCTTGGCGTCTAATTCTCTACGTGGTTCTGCAACGACCCACGCAGGCTTTGAGTGCGACGCCAGAGGAAGATCATGAGAATGAATCTCCACTGTGTCTGGTCTCTGTGGCTGTATGGCTGTAAATGTGAGCTCCGGGGGCGGGGAATCTGTGGACGAGGCAGCCTTCTGGACCGAACGTAGTCTAAATGTTTGCGCTGGAGATGACCCTGGGCTTGCACCTGGTAAGAGATCGGGCCCTTTCATCGAAAGATAATGCCAGGGACCCACTGGGCACCACCAGCAAAATTTTGAATGAATACCGGGTCACCTGGCGCAAACTGCCGAATCGGCCGATGCCGAGAGAGGCCATGCCCTGCTGTTGTTGAGTGCGGCGTATTTTTGCGCCAATGTCCGGGAAAGCCATGCTAAGGCGGGTGCGAAATCTCCGGCCCATTAGGAGTTCCGTGGGAGCTCCCGCAGTCACCGCATGTGGAGTGGTCCTATACGAAAACAAAAACCGAGCCAGATTAGTGTCCATAGACCCAGAAGACCGTTTCTTTCGGCCCCATTTGAACGTCTGCACTGCACGCTTCGCCAACCCATTGGAAGCTGGGTGGTAAGGAGCGGTGCGGATAAGGCGTATGCCGTTCATCTTCATAAACTTCGCAAACTCCTCACTTGTGAGAGGAATGCCGTCCGTGCCGAGCATCTCGGGGAGGCCATGCATGCTGAAAGACAAATGCATCTTCTCGATTGTTGCGCAGGACGTTGTCTACCATCTTATGTACCTCGAGCCATTTAGATTAGGCATCGATTAATATAAGGAACATGGATCCAGGAAAAGGGCCGGCGAAATCCGCATGCAAGTGCGCCCAAGACCACCCTGGCCTTTCCCAGTGATGTAGGGGCGGGGACGGTGGAAGCTTCTGATGCTCCTGGCAAATGGAGCAGTTTTGGTCCACCTTCTCAATGTCAGCATCGAGGCCAGGCCACCAGAAATAACTCCGGGCCAACATTTTCATTTTGGTCACACCCGGATGCCCATTGTGCAAGTCTCTTAGTATCAGCTACTGTCCTTTTTCTGGGACGACCACACACGTCCCCCACAAGCGGATACCGTCTTCCACGCTAAAATCTGACAGCTTGGAGGAAAATGCCCGCAACTCGCCTGGCAGCTGCCTATGTTACCCACCATACAGGACTATGTGCCGAACCTTTGACAGGACTGGATCCGCCTGGGTCCACTCACGGATATGTGACCGGCAAGGAGCCCGTAAAATTTAGGGTTGCAACCACCTCACCGGTCGTGGGGGTCGACATGGGGCCGGTCGACAAAGGCAATTGGCTCAGTGCGTCGGCATTCGCCTACTGGGTCCCTGGTAATGCTCCAGAGAGTATTTGTAGGCAGCAAGCAGCAAAGTCCAGCACTGGATCCGTGCAGAAACAATGGGCAGAATTGGTTTATCCTCTCGGAAAAGTCCAAGCAGAGGCTTGTGATCGGTCACGATAGTGAAGTGGCGGCAATAGACATACTGGTGAAAGTGTTTCGCCGCAAAGACCACCACCAGGCCCTCCTCCCCGATCTGCGCGTACTTCTTTTCCGCTGCAGTGAATGTGCGGGAGACAAAAGCTATCAGCCGTTTGGCTCCATTCTCCATCTAGTGGGACAGGACAGCCCCAATACCATATGGGGATGCATCACACAATGCTTTTCAGGATCATGGTGGGTTAGTAACCTGGACGACGACAGTTGCTTTTTCACCCACCGGAAAGCGTTTTTTTGCGGCCGACCCCAAATCCAGGTGTGATTCTTCTTCAACAGAATGTGCAACAGGGCCAGCGTAGTTGCCAGATTGGGGAAGAACTTCCCGGAATAGTTTACGAGGCCGAGAAAAGAACAAAGATGTGAAACGTCAGTCGGGGCAGGGGCCTCTTGAATTGCATGCAATTTCTCTGCGACGGGGTGCAAACCTTCACGGTCCACCCGATAACCCAAATAGACTACTTCCTTCGCCTGAAAGACGCACTTTGTGCGATGTAAACGGACTCCAGCCTCTGAGAAGCGTCTCAGGACAGCCTCCAAATTTTCCAAATGTTCCTGTTCCAAAATCCCCGTAATCAAAACGTCGTCTAAATAAACAGCGACACATGGTAAACATCTCAAGATGCCCTCCATGACGCGTTGAAAGATAGTGCAGGCAGAGGATACTCCAAAGGGCAACCATGTATTTTCATACAGGCTCTTGTGTGTATTAATAGTTACACATGGCCGGGAGGTAGGGTCCAGCTCCAACTGTAGGCAGGCGTGACTCATCTCCAATTTCGTGAATGAGAGTCCGCCTGCAAGCTTCACGTAGAGATCTTCTATGCAGCGCAATGTATATCAGTCAAGCCGGTAAACAGTATTCACTAAGTTTATAGTCGCCGCACAAGCGAACCGTGGCATCTGGCTTCATTGCCGGTACAACTGGCGCTACCCAGTCGGCGAAACGGACGGGCCTGAGAAGATCCAAGGACTCCTGGTTCCTCATCCATTGGTTCTGGAGAAGGCTCCCTTCGGGGTGGAACATCCAGTGGCCATTGCCGTCGATCCGGACGTTGCCCCGCCCAAGTACAGCAGGGGTGCGGGGAGATGCTTTTGGATGCAAGGGGTTACTACCAATTGGTGAGAGTCTGATGTCACATGACCGATGTCTTACCCAACCAGCTGGTTGGAGGTCGCATTGCTAACTACACACTGTATTATTCACAGGCATATCACCACATCCCCCTTCCTTTGGAGATGTTGATATTTATATACAAAACATGATTGGTATTATTATTTAATGCAGGTGGCATTTGTATATACAGATTTAACTGTGCGTCAATTAACATGATATGCCTGCTAACTGTGTCCCTTGTGCACAGCTCATTGTGCATCTCTGACAGGATCACCCTGCTGATCATCTGGGCTCTTGTCAGCTTTCTGGAAGATTGATTTCCATGCCGGTCTTTTGTGCCTTCGCCTTTTGACACGATGCATCCCGAAGACCGGTGTCCTTGCTGGCCATGCCTGCATCACCAGCGTCTGTGTCACCAGTTTCTATCGTATCGTTATGCGATGCTTTTTGCTGCTGCATTGTTGTGCATTCTCTGGCCTGTCAATCACGTTGCTGATGTCTTCTTGCCTGATGTCATCAGTGGGACCCATGGTATCCCCCACTCTCCTTTTCCTATTTTTTGTTTTGAGAGCAATTTTGTGACTGACTTTGACTGCTCCTCTTTTTTTGCTTGGCTTTGGTAGCACCCATGTTGCTGCCGGCCTGCGCCAGAGGAGCAGTAGTTTACGGATGGTCTGCTGAGACATCTCATGTTGGCGTGCTCCTGAGGGACTATGCGGTCGAGATCAAGTTTACACCTTCAATGGCTGGCTGCAGCGCCTCGCACTCTAGTGTCTGGGTTGGATTGCACTCTGGTGTTTGGGTTGGATTTACCTCCCTAATGTTGTGTGCTGTCCCTACATCCTGTGTTTGAGACCCATGCGGTGACTCCTCGTCACTCAAAATTACGATGCATACGCCATCAGTTCCTGAAGAACCAAGTGGTGGTTCATCCTTGTCTTGTACTACAATATATGTATCATCCATCATGGAACTGCCAATTGATACAGACATAGAACATAGAACATAGAACAATACAGCGCAGTACAGGCCCTTCGGCCCACGATGTTGCACCGAAACAAAAGCCATCTAACCTACACTATGCCATTATCATCCATATGTTTATCCAATAAACTTTTAAATGCCCTCAATGTTGGCGAGTTCACTACTGTAGCAGGTAGGGCATTCCACGGCCTCACTACTCTTTGCGTAAAGAACCTACCTCTGACCTCTGTCCTATATCTATTACCCCTCAGTTTAAAGTTATGTCCCCTCGTGCCAGCCATATCCATCCGCGGGAGAAGGCTCTCACTGTCCACCCTATCCAACCCCCTGATCATTTTGTATGCCTCTATTAAGTCTCCTCTTAACCTTCTTCTCTCCAACGAAAACAACCTCAAGTCCATCAGCCTTTCCTCGTAAGATTTTCCCTCCATACCAGGCAACATCCTGGTAAATCTCCTCTGCACCCGCTCCAAAGCCTCCACGTCCTTCCTATAATGCGGTGACCAGAACTGTACGCAATACTCCAAATGCGGCCGGACCAGAGTTCTGTACAGCTGCAACATGACCTCCCGACTCCGGAACTCAATCCCTCTACCAATAAAGGCCAACACTCCATAGGCCTTCTTCACAACCCTATCAACCTGGGTGGCAACTTTCAGGGATCTATGTACATGGACACCTAGATCCCTCTGCTCAGCCACACTTTCAAGAACTTTACCATTAGCCAAATATTCCGCATTCCTGTTATTCCTTCCAAAGTGAATCACCTCACACTTCTCTACATTAAACTCCATTTGCCACCTCTCAGCCCAGCTCTGCAGCTTATCTATATCCCTCTGTAACCTGCTACATCCTTCCACACTATCGACAACACCACCGACTTTAGTATCGTCTGCAAATTTACTCACCCACCCTTCTGTGCCTTCCTCTAGGTCATTGATAAAAATGACAAACAGCAACGGCCCCAGAACAGATCCTTGTGGTACTCCACTTGTGACTGTACTCCATTCTGAACATTTCCCATCAACCACCACCCTCTGTCTTCTTTCAGCTAGCCAATTTCTGATCCACATCTCTAAATCACCCTCAATCCCCAGCCTCCGTATTTTTTGCAATAGCCTACCGTGGGGAACCTTATCAAACGCTTTGCTGAAATCCATATACACCACATCAACTGCTCTACCCTCGTCTACCTGTTCAGTCACCTTCTCAAAGAACTCAATAAGGTTTGTGAGGCATGACCTACCCTTCACAAAGCCATGCTGACTATCCCTGATCATATCATTCCTATCTAGATGATTATAAATCTTGTCCCTTATAATCCCCTCCAAGACTTTACCCACTACAGACGTGAGGCTCACCGGTCTATAGTTGCCGGGGTTGTCTCTGCTCCCCTTTTTGAACAAAGGGACCACATTTACTGTCCTCCAGTCCTCTGGCACTATTCCTGTAGCCAATGATGACATAAAAATCAAAGCCAAAGGTCCAGCAATCTCTTCCCTGGCCTCCCATAGAATCCTAGGATAAATCCCATCAGGTCCCGGGGACTTATCTATTTTCAGCCTGTCCAGAATTGCCAACACCTCTTCCCTACGTACCTCAATGCCATCTATTCTATTAGCCTGGGGCTCAGCATTCTCCTCCACAACATTATCTTTTTCCTGAGTGAATACTGACGAAAAATATTCATTTAGTATCTCGCCTATCTCTTCAGACTCCACACACAATTTCCCATCCCTGTCCTTGACTGGTCCTACTCTTTCCCTAGTCATTCGCTTATTCCTGACATACCTATAGAAAGCTTTTGGGTTTTCCTTGATCCTTCCTGCCAAATACTTCTCATGTCCCCTCCTTGCTCGTCTTAGCTCTCTCTTTAGATCCTTCCTCGCTACCTTGTAACTATCCATCGCCCCAACCGAAACTTCACACTTCATCTTCACATAGGCCTTCTTCTTCCTCTTAACAAGAGATTCCACTTCCCTGGTAAACCACGGTTCCCTCGCTCGACGCCTTCCTCCCTGTCTGACCGGTACATACTTATCAAGAACACGCAGTAGCTGATCCTTGAACAAGCCCCACTTATCCAGTGTGCCCAACACTTGCAGCCTACTTCTCCACCTTATCCCCCCCAAGTCACGTCTAATGGCATCATAATTGCCCTTCCCCCAGCTATAACTCTTGCCCTGCGGTGTATACTTATCCCTTTCCATCATTAACGTAAACGTCACCGAATTGTGGTCACTGTCCCCAAAGTGCTCTCCTACCTCCAAATCCAACACCTGGCCTGGTTCATTACCCAAAACCAAATCCAACGTGGCCTCGCCTCTTGTTGGCCTGTCAACATATTGTTTCAGGAAACCCTCCTGCACACACTGTACAAAAAACGACCCATCTATTGTACTCGAACTATATATTTTCCAGTCAATATTTGGAAAGTTAAAGTCTCCCATAATAACTACCCTGTTACTTTCGCTCATATCCAGAATCATCTTCGCCATCCTTTCCTCTACATCCCTAGAACTATTAGGAGGCCTATAAAAAAACTCCCAACAGGGTGACCTCTCCTTTCCTGTTTCTAACTTCAGCCAATACTACCTCGGAAGAAGAGTCCCCATCTAGCATCCTCTCCGCCACCGTAATACTGCTCTTGACTAGCAGCGCCACACCTCCCCCTCTTTTGCCTCCTTCTCTGAGCTTACTAAAACACCTAAACCCCGGAACCTGCAACATCCATTCCTGTCCCTGCTCTATCCATGTCTCCGAAATGGCCACAACATCGAAGTCCCAGGTACCAACCCACGCTGCCAGTTCCCCTACCTTGTTTCGTATACTCCTGGCATTGAAGTAGACACACTTCAAACCACCTACCTGAACGCTGGCCCCCTCCTGCGACGTCAAATCTGTGCTCCTGACCTCTATACTCTCATTCTCCCTTACCCTAAAACTACAATCCAGGTTCCCATGCCCCTGCTGCATTAGTTTAAACCCCCCCAAAGAGCACTAACAAATCTCCCCCCCAGGATATTTGTGCCCCTCAGGTTCAGATGTAGACCATCCTGTCTGTAGAGGTCCCACCTTCCCCAGAAAGAGCCCCAGTTATCCAAAAATCTGAAACCCTCCCGCCTGCACCATCCCTGTAGCCACGTGTTTAAATGCTCTCTCTCCCTATTCCTCATCTCTCTATCACGTGGCACGGGCAACAACCCCGAGATAACAACTCTGTTTGTTCTAGTTCTGAGCTTCCATCCTAGCTCCCTGAAAGCCTGCCTGACATCCTTGTCCCCTTTCCTACCTATGTCGTTGGTGCCAATGTGGACCACGACTTGGGGCTGCTCCCCCTCCCCCTTAAGGACCCGGAAAACACGATCCGAGACATCACGTACCCTTGCACCTGGGAGGCAACATACCAAACGTGAGTCTCTCACGCTCCCACAAAATCTCCATCTGCTCCTCTAGCTCATCTTTCAGTGGAATATCCTCGAGCAATGGGGAGTCCACTGCCGGAATCATTTCTTAGGCCTGAGATGACTCACCGTTTGCCTCTGGAGCCAGTTTATCCAGAATGGGAATTATATCTTCCTTGATTAGTTAGTTCGCAGCTGAGTCATTTTCCTCCAAGGTGTCTCGGCTACAGCAATCTCACTTTTCACCTCTGCGTGCGCCATCTTAGAGCTTTCACACTTCTCGGTGTCCTGCGCAGACTGGACGTCCCTTGTGATCGCCTCATCATTCCCGCCAAACCACCAGAGTAGCGCATCACAGGCTTCCTCATTCATCTTACCATCACTCCCGCGAAACAACCTTATTGTGTTTCATAGTCCACTGGCTCACACTCCGAGCATTTAGTTACTTCATTGTATTCATGTTATTCGTAGATATCATCATAGTACTCATCATCGGTGTGTTGAGTCACCAATATAAGTAGTTCACCAGGTTGGTGGAGGAATCTTGAGCTGGATTCTCTGATCATATGGTTATGTCCGCAGTATCCGTCTGGTCTTATGGCCAGAAAGTCGCTGCTGCCCCTATACCGATCTTCTGCCCGGTGGGGGGCTTTGCCTGCAGATACGGCCGCAGAATTTCCGGGGCCATGGTCATGCATGCGCATGGTGGTGGCCTGTGGCGGACACACCATGCAACATGGCCACCGAAGCCCGCCCTGCCAGCGGAACAGCTCCCTCCCCCGACTGTGGTGACACTGGACACAATCCACAGCTACCACGCGAGGTCCCCGAACGGTGTGACCACATGTGAGCGTCGGCGTCGGGGACTCGGCCCATCTGGGGTGGAGTATCGGGGGAAGACCTAAGATGACGTCCTGCGGCCAGCCATACGGCATGCGGCAAGTACGCCGTTTTTGATGGGGCGAATTAGCGCCCAAAACAGCACCGCCCCCAATTCCAGCGTAAACGTGGATTCTCCGGTAAATCACCAAACGCAATTTTGCTGTCGGCTATTGGAGAATTCCGCCCCTTCTCCTTTTTGTTCGGCGGCCAGTTCCACTTTGTCTTTCCTGCTGTGACCTTTGAATGTTCAGTACACCTGGTACCATGTTGTGTTATGTGACCTTGCTGTTGCAATGATGCACACAGAACTATTGGTGACTTAACGAGAATGATGCTTTATTGATGAACAAGTGGAAAGAGAATACTATACAGACTAAGTTACTGTTTGAGTTTTGTGAACTCTCCTGAAACTATCCTATGTGCGACTGCCCTGTTGTACATCTTATTACCAATGAGAGTTTGATGTTACATGACCCATGTTCTACGCCACCAGCTGGTTGGAAGTCATATTGCTAACTACGTACTATATTATTCACAGGCATATCACCACAGTTATGTTATGAATTGTATATTTTAATTTGTAAAGTTGGTTAGGTCACTGGTCAAAGGGAGTTGCCCATTTAGAACAGAAATGAAGTGAAAACATTTCTCTCAGCGGGTCGTGAGTCTTTGGAACTTTCTTCCTGGAAAGGTGGTGGAAGCAGTCTTTGAATATTTGTAAGGCAGAGGTGAATATATTCTTGGCAAGCAAGGGGGTGATAGGTTATCGGGGTTACTCGTCATGCAGGTTTGAGCTTAGTATCAGATCATCTGTGATCTTATTGAATGGCAGAGCAGACTCAAGGGGCCGAATGGCCTACTCCTGCTCCTTGTTCATATGTTCGCACGTTGGCTCAAAATAATTGTCCGCTGAATAGATTGGAACAGGCTGTTTGATTAGCTGGTTTAATTGTTTTATAAATGGGAGCTTTGAAGAAAAAGGTGTTTTTATGTTGACTTGTTCTTCACTGGTGCGTTGCGACTTGAGATTCATTCACACTCAGTTCATTGGATTCCTGAAAATTTAACAGACACAAATCCTAATTTATTTGCCCTCTGGATTTGAAACATTTTACAGGTATGGCTTCTTGACATTTTTCAGGCTTCGTGGCTTTAAATGCTGTGAAACTGGGGACTTAGAGAATTTATTTAATGAGATAGACAAATTCTATTTTTACTTGCTATCAAAGGACTGATTTTTCGAGATTGTGCTGACAACAGGGAGCCTGACTTGCTAGCTGTGCCTGAAAGGAAATGCAACATTTAATTTTCCTTATGTGGACTATTCTAGCACAAATCTGACACAGATACAATGTGCCAAATGGTCCCCTTCTGTGCTGCAAACCACTAAAATTCCATGGTACTGTAGCTGGCAAAACGCAGTGCTGTCAGGATGGATTAGTAACATTATCCCAGTATTGAATGCATTTCTCGTGTGCATATCTTTTGTTTTAATTTCTACATAATGAAATCAAGGAGTAGATTAGAAGCAGATTTGTATTTATTGTCATGATAATGTGATGAGTGCAGGTGTAAATTTAATTGGCTGGTCACATATATTTTGAACTTCTTTAAAAGAACATTTTAGAAGCAAATAACGTCTCTCACCTAAGATGGCTGCCGCAAGTCACCTGAAACATCTGGGATGGAATTCTTCGGCTGTTGGCATTCTCTTTTCCCGCTGGGAACGCAACCCCGCCTGGGTTTCTCAGCAGCTTGGTGTGGCTAGAGTGGGAAATCCCATTGACAAGTAGCGGGAAGGAAGAATCCCACCAGCAACTAATGGTGCAACACAGAGAAACATGTGACTGGGGGGACCAGAAAATTCCCCATCCTTGTATTACAAGCTGGTTAGTTTCTGGACGTTAATGTGGATTACAGTTTCAACATGCCAAGACAAACCTCCAATGGAATTTTATGTCTGCTTTTGGGTAGTCCGGTCGGGGATGTCGTCCATCAATTGAGAGGGAATCGGATTGTCAGGGAGTGGGGTAATTGAATGGGGGAGGGGGGGATGGTTACCCAGAGTTAAGCCAGGTTTTAAACGTCTAACATTGCCTGGGTAACTATTCATCTAAGTACCATGGAGCTGTCCCACTTTTCGACTCTAACTCAGAGTTGGAGACATTCATAGAAGGTTCCGGAGAGCTTGGCAATTGCCCATCAGAAGTTAAAACATCTCAGGCAATTCCCATAGAGATCTCCACATCAGGACTTCTACAGCGTCCTGATGTACATCTTCTGACAATCTGGAGCTCGGAAGATTTGGGTCAGCATGTGAGAAGCACTAACATTTGTAGGTTAGGAGTGGGAAGCATATGTGTACAACATATTTTTCATACCTCTGGGACCTGATGTGGAATATTCACTTGATTCTGTAATTATATTTGGTAAAACTATTCATGGTAGTGTTATCCAGTCACCTGTCTCTTGGATCTCTGGCATTCTTATATTATTCATCTTTAGGAATCATCTTAGCAGGTTTACTTTGCCTTCATAGCATCAATCTTGTGCTGTAATAGTCCCATGCATTGTGTTTAAATTTGAAAAAAGACATTGACCGAGGAAACAAAGAGTGGCGTATATCATGGAAAATATAAAGCACATTGACATATATGGGGGAAAGTAATGAAAATGTGTAGTTGGGAGAGAGTGAAGAACATTAAAGAAAGTTTTGAGATGAACAGAGTTTGAGTGATGACAAGACAAAGTGGATGAGAAAGAAAGAGCAGCGGAAAGGATGGAAACAGACTTTTAATTTAATGAGAAATGTGAAGGGAGCTGAGCTATGATTATCATGGAAATGGAAAAACAAGTATAGCCTGCACCAGTAATAGTAATTTGGGTTATATACATACAAGTGAAGGCTGAAAATAAACACACTATTCTGTTTCCTGCCTGATAGTGTTTGAATGACTAAAATTAAATTGTGGTGTGCAAATCAAGTTCAGCTCGATCTGCAAGAAAGTAAGTTTATCAAATTTTGCAATCCTTAATCTTGGCGTTCCATTTTTCTGCATTTCCCCAAGTAATTAGTTCCGTCACAAGTTGATTTGACTCTGCATATGTATACCTAATTTGAATAATTCCTTTTAGAAAGTCAATTGCTGGTATTTTGGAGCTTTGCTGAGAGTTGAATTGTAATATTATCCAATCACTTTCTGCCGATATAGCATAACACGGTTAGACCTTAATTAAAATCATGACTTGTGTGCAGAGTGCA
This sequence comes from Scyliorhinus torazame, assembly GCF_047496885.1. Lineage (NCBI taxonomy): Eukaryota > Metazoa > Chordata > Chondrichthyes > Carcharhiniformes > Scyliorhinidae > Scyliorhinus > Scyliorhinus torazame. The sequence continues at coordinate 134,181,167 of NC_092722.1, forward strand.
GACTTTGGGGGAGCTATTTTTAGTGATTGTGATATTTCAGTTACTTTCACTCCAGTAATTAACTTAGTTTTTGCACTAATGACTTGCACAGATGTTGTAATGCCATTTACTGAAGATCGCTAAATAAAAGATAATATTCTAATTGTCACCCTTTCCTTTCGATAGTCATTCAGTCACGCATGTCGTGGCAGAGAACAATTCTTGGAATGAAATTTGGGACTGGATTCAAAACCAGAAGCTGTCAAATGCAGACAAGCTTAAGGTGCTTGATATCTCCTGGTTCACTGACAGCATGGCTGCTGGCAAGCCTGTAGATATAGAGGAACAGCATAGACTACAGGTAAATTTTACTTCCCATATGTAACATGCTAATTTGTGATGTACAGAAACGTGTATGATTACTGTGGTAGCACGGCCCCTTTAAGAGGCGTGCCCTCGTGGTTCATGTGACAGACCTGGAGCCTATCATGCAGCAGAACGCGAATGCCAACCAATGAGGGATCAGCGCGAGTCCAGGGCAGCGGGTTTCTGGGCAGAGTGAACCCGGGAGCCATAGTGTAAACATTAATATTGGAGACTCAGTGCAAATGTCTATATGTTACTCTTATTAGTTGCCAATAAACACTTTGTTCTTCATTACTACCGTTTACCTGGTATTGACTCGAGCCACTACATAGGCGACTAGTACAAACCAGATCGATTGCATGCCCCAAGTTGTTGAATTCGAGGGGGGGGGGGGGGAAGGAAAGCCTCCAAGAGGAACACGGAGTCAGAAAGCATTGACGATACCAGTGAACAGTGAACGAAAAATACCCATGGTTGGGAAGTTAGACCCATTCGATCAGGGCGCCGAAGACTGGAGCCAGCATACTGAGCGGCTCCGTTACTACTTCAAGGCAAATGAAATAACGGGGGAGGATAAACAGAAAGTTATCCTATTATCTACATCCTTATAAGAAATTTGATGCCCCACTATATGAAGCCATTTGATCAGTTGGTGAAGCTGATCAGGGAGCATTACCCTCAATCATACTGCAGCTATACAAGTTCAATTTGGCTGTCAGGGACCCAGGAGAGACTATCTCTACATTAGTTGTGAGACTTGGGCAAATGGCTGAGCATTGCCAGTTTGGTGTCGCACTGGATGACATGCTGCGTGGTCGATAAGCGTGCGAAAGAAGCTTCTGGCTCTAATGAAGATTACCTGCGATAGAATGTTTGAGATTGCCCAGGCGACCGAGTGTGCTGAAAGGGACACGTAAGAGCTTCAAAGCATGCAAAAGAGTGAGATGAACCAGTTGTGGGGCGGTATGGCTACAAGGCGTGCAATCAGGTCAACAGGCACAGAGGGAGATCACAATCCTATGAACAGGATTGTAATCGGTGCCCAGGAGAAAAATTGGGCCACCAGCCCAGGAGTCAAGGTGACTGTGGTCGGTGAGGGGAGGACCACCCCCAGGAATTTAGTGCAAAAGATTGGGCCATATCAAGGCATGTTGCCCTGCCAGAATGTGGCAATTTTAAAAAAAGAATAGCAAACCACTGCACCAGTAAACAATCAGATGAAGAACCTGAAACATACATAGTGAACAATACCGCCCCTACTGAGATGGTCCTCATAGTAAATGGACGACACTAAAGATGGAGGTCTACACTGGGGTGCCTGCCACAGTTGTGGCTGAATGAATGTTTAAATTTCTTCGAGAAGGTATTCTGACTTTGGACTTGAGTGAGGTAACAGTCAAGTTGGCGACATAAGGGGAAGACCCGAAACATTATTGCAACAACAATGGCTCCAGTGTCATATCAGCAACAGGATTCCCAGTTACCTCATCATTGCCGAACGACCAAGCCTGATGGGGCAAGATGGGGCCTAATGGATGCATCAAATCAAGTTGAACAGGTTGGAAATTTTTTAAATCTTAGACACGTGTGGGATTCTGCGTAGCCCAACGGCAAAATCGGGATCGGTGACCGGAAGGAGAATGGCTTCCGACACCGGAATCGGGGCAGGCGCCGCTTTGACGCCGGTTCGCGATAATCCACCCCCTCCAAATTGGCATCATCCGGCTGTGCACCATGCGCAGTCGCAACACCGTTGGCCCGTCATCAGCTGGCCCACCCACGATGCTCTACCCCCGATGGGCCGTATTCCCGACTGCGCGGTCCCAACAGTCGGGAACCTGGGGCGGGATTCTCCGACCCCCCCCGCCGGGTCGGAGAATCGCCGGGGCCTGGCGTGAATCCCGCCCCCGCCGGTTGCTGAATTCTCCGGCACCGGATATTCAGCGGGGGTGGGAATCGCGCCGTGCCGGTTGGCGCCCCCCCCCCCCCCCCCCCCCCCCCCCCCGCGGATTCTCCGGCCCGGATGGGCCGAGGTCCCGCTGCTAGAATTCCTGTCCTGCCGGCGTGGATTAAACCACCTCTCTTACCGGCGGGACAAGGCGGCGCGGGCGGGCTCCGGGGTCCTGGGTGGGGGCGCGGGGCGATCTGGCCCCGGGGGGGTGCCCCCACGGTGGCCTGGCCAGCGAACGGGGCTCACCGATCCGCGGGCGGGCCTGTGCCATGGGGGAACTCTTTTCCTTCCGCCTTCGCCACGGTCTCCACCATGGCGGAGGCGGAAGAGACCCCCCTCCACTGCGCATGCGCGGGGATGCCATGAGCGGCCGCTGACGCTCCCGCACATGCGCCGCCCGGCAAAGCCATTTCCGCGCCAGCTGGCGGGGCACCAAAGGCCTTTCCCGCCAGCTGGTGGGGCGGAAATCAGTCTGGCGTGGGCCTAGCCCCTCAAGGTTAGGGCTCGGCCCCTCAAGATGCGGAGGATTCCGCACCTTTGGGGCGGCGCGATGCCGGACTGATTTGCGACGTTTTTTGGCGCCGGTCGGCGGACATCACGCCGATTGCAGAGAATTCCGCCCCTGGTGTGCCGGTTGCGGATAGTGGCCAGCGCCACCACACTCGGCCGGCTTCTGTGCCGCTGGCTGGGGTGGCTTCTGCTAGAGCCTGGGGCAATGGTGGGGGTGACCAGGGGCTGGGTTGTGAGGCCGGGATGGGCCGGATGGATGCGGTCCAGCATGGCCGGCGCCATGTTTCCCAGGGCGACTGGTGGGGGTGTAGGCTTGTGCGGCTGCAGCTTGTCAGTCTTGTGCATGCGTGGCCCGGGACCCGGTGATTCTCCGGCCCTTTTCCGCAGATCTGCATGTGTTCCATGCGGCACCGGTGCTCTCCCCTCACTGGTACCAGAATCGGTAAGGGATTTGCACCGATTTTCCTGTCGTGGAGCACCACGGATTCTCCGTTGGCGCCGGCACTTAGCCTCAGAAACTGAGAATCCAGCCCAGCGTTTTTCAGGAAATCTTGTAAAGACACGAAGACGTGTTCCGGAACGAATTGGATCGAATAAAGGAAGTAAAGGCCAATATCTCGACATCCAAGTTTTTTGGAGCAAGATCGGTCCCTTAAGCCTTGCACCAAAAAATGGAAACCAATCTTAGACGCCTGGAAGAACTGGAATAATCAGAGGCGCTCAGCTTTCAGAATGGGCAGCCCCCATCATTCCTGTAGTAAAGCTAGACCACTCGATTAGCGCATGTGGGACTACAAGCTTACAATCAACCAGGCAGCCCAAGTAGAAAAATACCCAACTCCACAAACTGAAGACAGGCCTCACTTACACCAAACTTAACCTCTGTCATATGTACTTGCAACTGGAACTGGATGAAGATTCCCAAATATTCACAACAAGGAACGTGCATAAAGGCCTGTTTCAATGCACCAGATTACCTTTTTGCATCTCTTCGGCCTGTGCGATATTCCACTGCACAATGGAGAATCTCCTTGAATGCATCCCAAAGGTTGTAGTCATCTGGATGACATCCTAATAGCAGGAACATCACATGAGGAGAACATGAGGTATTGAGAAGATTCAGAGATGCGGGAATCCGACGCAAACATGAAGTGCACTTTCCAAGCTCGTGAGGGCACTTAACTAGATTTCAAAGTAGACTCAAAGGTCCTACAACACATTTGGAGATAAGGTGAGAGCCATAAGAGAAATCCCGGAACCCAAGAACGTGGCCGAATTAAAGTGTTTCATAGGGGTGGTAAACTATTAGAACATAGAACATACAGTGCAGAAGGAGGCCATTCGGCCCATCAAGTCTGCACCGACCCACTTAAGCCCTCCCTTCCACCCTATCCCCATAACACAATAACCCCCCCTAACCTTTTTGGTCACTAAGGGCAAATTTATCATGGCCAATCCACCTAACCTGCATGTTTTTGGACTGTGGGAGGAAACCGGAGCACCGGAGGAAACCCACGCAGACACGGGGAGAAAGTGCAGACTCCACACAGACAGTGACCCAGCAGGGAATCGAACCTGGGACCCTGGCGCTGTGAAACCACGGTGTTACCCACTTGTACTACAATGCTGCCCTATTATGGTTGTTTTGTGCCAAATCGTGCAACAACATTGGTGCCACTGCATATGCCCCTTGGCGAAACACCAGTGATGGCTTTGGAAGAGGCAACCGGAGCAAACCTTCCAACAAGTTAAGCAGGTCTTGCAATCTTCGAGTCGACAGTTCATTTTGACCTGGGGAAACACATCACTTTGACCTGCGCTGCTTCGCCATATGGAAAATGAACAGTTCTATCCCATACAATGGAGGATGGCTCAGAGAAACCAATTGTCTTTGCCTCTAGAACGCTTTCTGATGCTGAGAGTAAATACGCGCTAATTGAGAAGGAAGGCCTTGCCATCATCTACGATGTCAAGTAATTTCACCAGTAGGTTTACGATTGATGTTTTACGATAATAATGAACCACAAGCTCCTGCTGACGCTCCTTTGTGAAGAAAAGTCAGTATCACCCATTGCCTCTGCCAGAATACAATGATGGCCTTGTTGCTGTTAGCCTATCACTGCATCTTTAACATAGACCAGCAGCTGCACAGATTTTCAATACTGATGCATTGAGTTGGCTCCACTTCCAAAGAACCTGGCACCCCTGCTGGTACTTCAAGAAATTGTCTTAACCGTGAACCTTTATTTGCACACACTGCCAGCTTTGGCCAGCCACACAGATTTGGACACAATGGAACACAGCACCTGTTGCAAAAATTACAGAGATCCCATCCAGGCCAAACAAAAATTAAAATGCTCACTTCTAGCAACATCTGGTGGCCTGGCATAGATGAGGACATTGAATATATGGGGTGGGATTCTCTCAGCCCACGCCGGGTCGGAGAATCGCTGGGCCCGGTGCGATTCGCACCAGCGTGGTCGGCGTGGCGCCAGTCGGGGGCCGCTCTACGCGCACCCCCCCCCCCCCCCCCCGGCAATTCTCCGCCTGGGATGGGCCAAGTGGCCGCCTAGAAAAGCACGACTCCCGCTGGCGCTGTTCACACCTGGTCTTACCCGGCGGGACCTCTGCATCCATCCTGTCTGGGGCGGCCTGGTGGGGGGGGTCCTCCACCGTGGCCTGGCCCGCAATCGGGGCCTACCAGTCGGCGGGCTGGCCTCTCGTGGTGGGGGCCTCTTTTGCTCCGCACCGGCTCCTGCAGCCCGACGCCATGTTGCGTCGGCGCCGGCGCCGAGAAGGGCGCTACCGCGCCTGCGTGTGTTCGTGCTCACGCCGGTCGCAGTGCACACGCATTCGCGCCGGTCGCAACGTGCATGCGCAGACCCGCGGTGTCCATTTGACGCCGATATCGGCAGCTGGAGCGGCACGGGTCGCTCCAGTGCCGTGCCGGACCTCTGTTGGGTAGAGGATCTCTACACATAGTGGTCCGATGATGCCGTCGTTAAACACTCCAGTTTTTACGGTGGCATCAACACTCTGCCTTCAGATGGGGGAATCCCGCCCATGATGTGCCAGTGCAGACACTGCCGCCTTCATCAAGTCCACCCTTGGGAGTGACAGGGACAGTCATGGACGAGGGCACATGTGGACTTCACTGGTTCTTCCATGGACAAGATGTTTCTTATTTTGGTCGACATCCATTCAAAGTAGTTGGAGGCTCTATAGATGGGAACAATGACTTTGGCAGCATCAGTAGAGGCCATGGGGTGTGTGTTGGCTACACAGGGCCTCTCCGAAGTAATAGTGTTGGATAATGGCACCCCCTGCACTGGTGAGGACTTTCACCACTTTATTAGAATGAATGGAATTCGCGATACCACGACAGCCCCCTATCATCCTGCCTCAAACAGGTTAGCGGAGAGAACTGTAGAAACTTCCAAGGCTGCTATGAAAAAGCAGTCCAGTTGACCATGATGTCATAGGTTAGCCAATTTTCTTTTGTCGTATAATGGGCGTCACACCAGCAGAACGACTGATGGACCATCGTTTAAGGACCTGGTTGGACTTGGTCTTCCCAAATTTGCCGAGGAGGATGAAGGCACGACAAGCCTCTCCGAGGAAACGACTCTGGTTGGACTTGGTCTTCCCAAATTTGGCGAGTAGGATGGAGAAGCGCAAGCCTCTCAGAGGAAACAACACAATTCGTGAAAAAGGGACAGACATTTCCCAGTAGGTGACCTGGTCCTTCTCAGAAACTTTGCCTCTGGCCCATTATGGCTACCAGGCCAGATCATGTTCAATTGGGGCCAGTTTCGCATGTAGTGGACTTGGGTGGCAAGAAAGTAAGGAAATACTTAGACCACGTAAGAAGCGGGGGAACCACAACCCAATCTTGGAACTGTTGGAGCCGGCAGCCAGCACAAGAGCTCCGGTGGTAGAGTCGGTTCTAAAGCAATCGAGAAATCTTAGGGAGGCCCATCGTTGATCCAGGAACAAACTACAGAAGGGAATAACGCTGTGGGGTTGGTTGACCCCCAGGAACATTCTGCTTAGAGTGGTGGCATCAGAATTTCCAAGTTGGAAGAGCCTGTTGGGGGATTAAGATGGTCCATGAGACCCAGGAAGTCTCCAGATAGATTAACGCTCTGATGGACTGTTTGGGCTCTCTTTCTTGGTATTCCTGTCTTATATTGTATATGATTATTGTATATGGCCTGTTTGTACATATATTAATTGAGGGACTTAAGAGGGGAGAGATGTGTTAGCCTGGCCACTTTGAGGGGCGTGCCCTCATGAAATGAAAATGAAAATCGCTTATTGTCACAAGCAGACTTCAAATGAAGTTACTGTGAAAAGCCCCTAGTCGCCGCATTCCGGCACCTGTTCGGGGAGGCTGGTACGGGAATTGAACCGCGCTGCTAGCCTGCCCTGGTCTGCTTTAAAAGCCAGTGATCTAGCCCAGTGTGCTAAACCAGCACACTTGATCCATGTGACTGGCTCGGGGCCTATCGTGTGGGAGCGTGTGAACTCCGACCAATGGTGGATCAATGCGGGTCCCGGGGAGTAGGGTTCTGGTCAGAGTGAGCCTGGGAGCCAGAGTGTTAACACCTATATTAGAGACCCTTATTAGTTTCCAATAAACACTTTGAGCGGGATTCTCTGTCCAGCAATGCCAGAATCACGTTTGGGCGGTTAATCGTGCGCCAGCTGAAAATCCTGGCTGGTGCCATGCGCCCAACAGAATGCCATGCTCCGGTGCCTCGACAGCAGTGCGAATGCATTCTACTCCGCACTTACAGCAAACGCCATTGACTTATTATTAACGGGCCCGACCCAGTATTCTCCGGGGCACCTGCAATGCTCCGCCTCTGATAGGAGGAATTACCAACGGCGAGATTCACTTGTGGTTTTAAAAATCTGAAAATAGGCGCCATGACTGCGGAGGGAGAGAGAGGAGGGTAGGTCATGTTCCTAGAGGTGCTACCATGGGCTGCCAGTACTGCCAGTAATGCACTCACCCAATTCACCCATGGCCCGGGTTTCAGCAGTCTCCCTAACGAGGCCTCAACTGGGCACTGTTTGGTAGTGGGTCACAAAGTCATGAACTAGTTACGATGGCACCTTGGAGGTTCTTGGTGGGGAGTTGAGGCCCTGGGCGATCGGGCACTGGGCAGGGTGGCACCCTGGCACTCCCCTGGGCATCTTGGCACATCCAGGCTGGCATCTTGGCACTGCCTGCCTGGCACCCTGCAGTGCCATCCTGCCCAGGTCACACTGCCAGGCTAGCCTAGGCACTGCCGGGGCACCATGCTGGCAGTGCCAAGGTGCCCAGGTACCAGGTTGCCCATGCCATTGGCTAGAAATACTGCGCTACATGCGACATTCAGCGGACTTTAACTTTTGTCTGTTGAATCGTGCCCAGGGAAATTTTGAAAGATGCATACGCCATCTCTGCTGACACTTCTTCTAAGACCCAGGAAACAGGTTATCAACAGGTCCATGGGATGTGTGAGTCTTTGCAATGCAATGCTTTATAAAGAAAATGGAAAATCAATTCTTTCTTTTTGAGAAGTTTGGAAATTATTTCAGGGAATATCATTTATGAAGCCTTTCTCAAAATAAAGGATAAAAGGGAAACTGTTAATGGTGTAAATTAAGGTTAAGTGCATTCAGATAGGGGGTACTTAATGGGTGGTAGAGGGAGCATGTGGTGTTCACCAGTACACTTAAGGCTTCCACGACTGCGCTCCAGAGAGGGTGGGGTGCATCACCCATCAGGAATTACATTTTTACTTAATTAGTTAAGTTTCCCTTTGATGTTCTATTTTAGTTGCAGTGTCCCACCAGGGACTGTCACAGCCTTCATTTGTTTAATTTAACGATTGTTGGTTTTATCAGAAGAGTCGAAATAGGGGCCAATTGGGACACTGAGTTGAGTGGGAGGAGAGAAAAATGTTATAAATAAGGGATCCCACCGGGGCTGTCACCCCTCTCATTTGTGTTTAATTTAGTGATTTTAGTTTCATTTTTAAAAAAGTATAAAGACATAAAACCATGGCCACATTTGTGTCCGGGTGGCCCTAGAGAGGGAGCACACGACCAGCGTCACGTCACACCTTCCACGGGAGGTGGGCACCACAGGGGCTGAAGTGCATCATCACCCCCGGGGATGGCATTTCAGTTTAATTAGGTAGGGTTCCTTTTGGCATTTTAGTTTTGTTGCAGCGTCCCGCCAGGTGCTGTCACCCCTATCATTTTTGTTTAATTTATTTATAATTGATTTTATTAAGAGAATACAGAGAGATAAACCCTGCTTCTGGGCCTAGCCAAGGTGGCCTTTAACAGGTCCAGGCAGTGGGTGGTCGAAGGGGTCATCCGACCTGACCGTCTGCTCCTGTGCCGTGGCTATATTCATGGCGGGGTGCCTTTGGAGAAGGAGCACGGCGTGTCCACCAGTACGCTTCAAACCTATGACTGGTGCGTGCCATGAAGGCTGGGATGCATCATCACCCCGGGAATGACATTTTGGTTTGATTAGTTAGGCTTCCTTTGACATTTTTAGTTTTGCTACAGTGACCCAACCCCCCTCATTTTTGTTTTATTTATTTATTTTTGGTTTACACATTAAAAGGGTATAAAATGATGAACGTCCGGGTGGATCTGGAGGGGGAGCACACGGTGTCCACTGGCATCGCTTCAGGCCTTCCACAAATTGTGGGCACTGCGGGGGCTGGGGAGCACCGGGAGTTACATTTTAATTTGATCTTCTAAGTTTCCTTTGAAGTTTTTTTTTTTTTTTTTGTTGCAGTGCCCCACCAGGACCTGGCACTGCTTGCGTTGATTTGTTAATTTTTGAATATTCACTTTATTAGCAAAGTATAAAGAGATATAATCTTGTATTGTCACAAGTATGAAGTTACTGTGAAAAGCCCCTAGTCGCCACATTCCACGCCTGTTCGGGTAAGCTGAGATGGGAATTGAACCCTCACTGCTGGCCTTGTTATGCATTACAAACCAGCTGTCTAGCCCACTGAGCTAAACCCACCCTTATAAAGGATATGCTAATTAACAGAATGTGAGGTCAAACAGCCAGGGAAGCGGTTTAATCGGAAAAGTTAAAAATATTTGTGTTTCCATAGGCGCGTTACTATAGTGGGTGCAAATGCCACAAATCTGACACAAGCAACATTTATGATTTAATGACACAATGGTTAACAAACATAGGCTAGACACTGAAATAGTTGGATTCTTCAACAAATGCAATTTGTGAATCAGTAAGCATTGACAACCAACAGGTTAGCAGTCTACTCCTCTTCTGTGGCTGTGTTCACACCCCGGTGGGAGGGAGCATCTGAGCCCACCATTACGCTTGAGGCCTCCATGACCAATAGATGCCTGAGGGACTGGAGTGCATCATCAACCCCAGGAACATTATTTAATTTAACTTGATAGGTTTTCTTTAATGTTTTTGCTACAATTAGTTGATTATTAGCTAATTATTATTATTAGCTCAAGGGGCTATCATCTAGACAGTATGTTTATTTGGTTTTAGTTTACTCAAAAGAGTATGAAGAGATAATTTTGAGGGAGTCATTCATCTGGACTATCTTCCCCTCTTCAATGGCTACATTCGCACCTGGGTGTCTCTGGAGAAGGAGCATGTGGGGTCTACTGGTACTCTTGAGAACTTCCATGACTGGTGGGAACCATTGGGGTTGCAACGCTCATCTCCTTCCAGAATGATATTTATCAAGTTTCCATTAAAGTGTTTGCTTTTGCTGCAGTACCCCATTAAGGGGTTGTTTTTGAGGCAATTGGTTACTTTACACTTTCAAAGGAGTATAAAGAGACATTTACTGATGTTGGTTGTAGTGATAGGAGCTCTTCATTTATACTGTCTTACTTTGTGAATAAATCTCAAAATGAGTAAAGATTGACTTCTGATCTCCTCCTTTACCTTTAAGCAACCATCTTCTGTTTCCATGTTAAACTTCAGACCAACAGTTGGTCCCAAACACATTCTCTGAACTGACCCTCAAAGCTATCTCTGCCAATTTGAATTGTCCAATCTATATGAAGATTAAAGTTGCCAATTCATCAAGTCATGAAAGGCGGTGGGCAAAATTCTCCAGCCCCCCCCCCTCCCAAGGTCTCGCCATTGGTTGCAAACGGGATCATCCAGTCACATCAAAGTTGATGGGACCCTGAAGTGGGAGTCGTCAGTGGCAGGACTGGAAGATCCCACTGGTGGGAGGGCCTGGAGAATTCAACCCGATAATTCTGGTGAGCGAGAGGTTCAGGACAAGTACTATGAGAACCATCACTGCTAGTATATGAGGTGTTGGATCAACACGGAGTGAAGGTACAGCTGCATTTGCCACATTGTTCCTGGCACAGGCACAGAAATCAGGCTTACATGCTGGCAGTTTTTGTAGTTTTATTTAGATCACACCCTTGTAGATGTCTTAACAATCAGACTCATCATTCTATTGTATAGTTCACTTCGACTTGGATTCCGCTGAGTCGAGAAGCAAGAAAGGATTGGCAGAGGTTTTGAAGAACTAGATACAGCAAATGACAGAAAAAAACAGCTGAATAATTGATAAACCATATAATCGTAGAATAAATAATGCAAAGGAGGAGGCCATTCAACCTGTGCATCCTTTGCAAAAGCAACTGAACTAGTTCCACTCTCCTGTCGCTTCCTGGTAGCCTTTCATAGATCTTCTCTTCAAGTTTGTATGGTTATAATATAAAGTCGTGGGGGGGGGGGGGGGGGGGGGAAGAGAGGGGGTGAGGGGGTGGTAGAGAGGTTCCACTACTGTTTCTGGTTAGAATTGCTGAACTGACCGTCTTACCCTACAATAAATTAGCCGCTGTCTTTCAGTTGGGAACTCATCTGCTCTGGGTGGCAGATCAACAAAGAGAAAAATATCTCTGAATTCCAAGTTCAAGGTCTCCTTTTGATATTGTCTACAGAGGTGCTAAATACTCCTGTCAGATTTTTAAGATACAGCGTTTTAGGGTGCCGGTAATGACCAAGATTTAACTGGTAAGCTTTTCTACTTCTAAACTGGATATTGTGCTTTTCACATGAACATCACATGTATTTTACAAATCTTATTGATGGCGGACTTGAAAATTTGCTGAGGTGACAGTGGGTATAAATTAACAAACTATTATTTCACAGACAGCAAGTAAACATATAGAGTAATAGCCAGAGGGAAACCCAATTACTTACTTCAAATCATTTGTCTCCTTGTAAACATGGAAATAACTACTGCTCTCTGTCCCTTCCTTGGGCTGTTTGTGCATTTTTGACTTTGCTTTATTCAGATTGCTTGCAACGAGAAAAAATGAGCTTTACCGTGAGGTCACAGTGCGGGGCACGGTGGCACAGTGGTTAGCACTGCTGCCTCACAATAAGAGTCCCGGGTTCGAATCCGCCCTCATGTGACTGCGGAGTTTGTACGTTCTCCCCGTGTCTGCGTGGGTTTCCTCCGGGTGCTCCAGTTTCCTCCCTGAGTACAAAAATGTGCAGGTTAGGTGGATTTGCCATGCTAAACTGTCCCAGGTGGAGTTACGAAGATAGGGTGGGGGATTGAATGCTCTTTTAGAGGGCTGGTGCAGACTCGATGGGCCGAATGGCCTCCTTCTGCACTGTCGGGATTCTATTCTATTCTATTCTATTCTATTTAAGAGTGTTTTAGGTCTGCAAATTCCAAAGAGCTGTTTCTATTCTTACAAGTTTGTTAGGAAGGACCTAAAGAGAGAGCTAAGAAGAGACGGGAGGGGACATGAGAAGTCTTTGGCAGGTAGGATCAAGGATAACCCTAAAGCTTTCTATAAATATGTCAGGAATAAAAAAATGACTAGTGTAAGAGTAGGGCCAGTCAAGGACAGTAGTGGGAAGTTGTGCGTGGAGTCCGAGGAAATAGGAGAGGTGCTAAATGAATATTTTTCGTCAGTTTTCACACAGGAAAAAGACAATGTTGTCGAGGAGAATACTGAGATTCAGGCTACTTGACTAGAAGGGCTTGAGGTTTATAAGGAGGAGGTGTTAGCAATTCTGGAAAGTGTGAAAATAGATAAGTCACCTGGGCCAGATGGGATTTATCCTAGGATTCTCTGGGAAGCTAGGGAGGAGATTGCTGAGCATTTGGCTTTGATCTTTAAGTCATCTTTGTCTACAGGAATAGTGCCCAGAAGACTGAAGGATAGCAAATGTTGTCCCCTTGTTCAAGAAGGGGAGTAGAGACAACCCCGGTAACTATAGACCAGTGAGCCTTACTTCTGTTGTGGGCAAAACCTTGGAAAGGTTTATAAGAGATGGGATGTATAATCATCTGGAAAGGAATAATTTGATTAGAGATAGTCAACACGGTTTTGTGAAGGGTAGGTCGTGCCTCGCAAACCTTATTGAGTTCTTTGGGTAGGTGACCAAACAGGTAGATGAGGGTAAAGCAGTTGATGTGGTGTATATGGATTTCAGTAGAGCGTTTGATAAGGTTCCCCACGGTAGGCTACTGCCAGTAATACGGAGGCATGGGATTCAGGGTGATTTAGCAGTTTGGATCAGAAATTGGCTAGCTGGAAGAAGACAAAGGGTGGTGGTTGATGGGAAATGTTCAGACTGGAGTCCAGTTACTAGTGGTGTACCACAAGGATCTGTTTTGGGGCCACTGCTGTTTGTCATTTTTATAAATGACCTGGAGGAGGGCGTAGAAGGATGGGTGAGTAAATTTGCAGATGACACTAAAGTCAGTGGAGTTGTGGACAGTGCGGAAGGATGTTACAAGTTACAGAGGGACATAGATAAGCTGCAGCGCTGGGCTGAGAGGCGGCAAATGGAGTTTAATGCAGAAAAGTGTGAGGTGATTCATTTTGGAAGGAATAACAGGGAGACAGAGTACTGGGCTAATGGTAAGATTCTTGGCAGTGTGGATGAGCAGAGAGATCTCGGTGTCCATGTACATAGATCCCTGAAAGTTGCCACCCAGGTTGAGAGGGTTGTTAAGAAGGCGTACGCTGTGTTAGCTTTTATTGGTAGAGGGATTGAGTTTCGGAGCCATGAGGTCATGTTGCAGCTGTACAAAACTCTGGTGCGTCCACATTTGGAGTATTGCGTGCAATTCTGGTCGCCGCATTATAGGAAGGATGAGGAAGCATTGGAAAGGGTGCAGAGGAGATTTACCAGAATGTTTCCTGGTATGGAGGGAAGATCTTGTGAGGAAAGGCTGAGGGACTTGAGGCTGTTTTCGTTAGAGAGAAGAAGGTTAAGAGGTGACGTAATTGAGGCATACAAGATGATCAGAGGATTGGATAGGGTGGACAGTGAGAGCCTTTTTCCTCGGATGGTGATGTCTAGCATGAGGGGACATAGCTTTAAATTGAGGGGAGATAGATATAGGACAGATGTCAGAGGTAGGTTCTTTACTCCGAGAGTAGTAAGGGCGTGGAATGCCCTGCCTGAAACAGTAGTGGACTCGCCAACACTAAGGGTATTCAAATGGTCATTGGTTAGACATATGGACGATAAGGGAATAGTGTAGATGGGCTTTATAGTGGTTTCACAGGTCGGCGCAACATCAAGGGCCAAAGGACCTGTACTGCGCTGTAATGTTCTATGTTCTATTCTCCCGTGTTACTTTGTTGAAAGTGAATCACAAGCAGAGTTTAAGGGTTCCAGATGGAGGGTTCTTGAACTGAAATGTTAATTCTGGTTTCATCTCTCCATAGATGCTGCTTGATAATGCAGAGTGTTTCCAACTCTTTGTTTTATTTTCTGATTTCCATTATCCCCAGTTTCTGACTTCTCGTTAAAACTGGCTACTCATCCTCGCTCCTTCGGATGTTAGTGTCTGCTGGAGACATTATGCGGTCTCCTGATGATTGACAACCAGCCCAATAAATGGTGTTGGGGATAAGCCAAATGCCATCTTCAAGTTCTCCTCCAAGTCACAAACCATCCTGACTTGAAAATATATAATTGTTCCTTCATCGTCACTGGGTCAAAATCCTGCATCTCTGTCCCAATCAGCACTGTGGGTGAACCTATACCACAAGGTCTGCAGTGGTTCAAGAAGGCAGCTCACCTCCACTTTCTCAGGGGTAATAAGAAATGGGCACAAAATTCTGGCCTTGTGAATGATGGCCGCATCCTGTGAATGAATCAAAAAAAACAGATGGTCCTCATGTACAAGTTGCGAATTCCACCATTTTGCATCTCCTGGCTTCAGCACATACATTCAACGCCTGCAGCCTTTCACCTTTGCTATTGGATCTGTGCAAACTAATTTGGTGTTAAACCTTTAAACCTAACTCAATCACACAAATATTTGCCGTGAAGATTTGTTTAAAAAATCCTCAAATCTGACCAACGTATTAAATTACATTGGTAATGAGATTCACACCTGAAGGCTGTAATTCCATCCATTTCAGATGAATGGAAATTTTACCTCTTGGTTAACTGTACGCACGATGTTGAAATTATCTTGGCTGGTCTTGACCCAGTTCCCAGTAGGCACAGTTCCACAAAGCAATGTCCTGGAATTTTACACACACTTGCATTAAATTGGAAATCTCATTCAGAGAGGCCATAAGGGCAGCTTTCTGTGGGAATTTTAAAACATTTCATTCTTGTGATGTGGGCATCGCTGTCTAGGCCAGCAGTTATTGCCTATCCCTAATTGCCCTTGAGAAGGTAATGGTGGAATGTCTTCTTGAATAGTTTCAGTCCATGTCTCGTCGGTACACCCACAGTGCTGTGGAGTAGTTTAATTTCAGGATTTTAACCCAGTCAATCATCAATACATTTACGCTGATGTAACATGGGATTTAAGGTATATTTTTACAGCCGACTAGAGGAAGTGATAGGTTGAATTTGGTTGTGCTACAGCCAGGGATCCCAGTCTGTTCTTTAAGTACTCGAGAGTGTAAAATATAGAGGCTAAATATCAACTTGCTTGGCAGAAGTGGAAACTCAGTTTGAGCAATATTGTTAAATACCTAGCTCTATTTGTCATCATGCAAGGTAAAACAATATTTTGATAAGCACTGGCACTTTGAGAAAGAATATATATATATGCCACGTAAGACCTATCTGGCCCACTTGGTCAACTGAGCCACTTTCGTATGAAATGGAGGAAAGTCCTGGCACAATTTTGTTTTCCTTCAAATTGAACATGGGGCAGGATTTCCCACCTATATTATATCATCTCAACTTTTGTGGTTCTGCTCAGTACATTTAATGTCACGGTTACAAAATTTTGATTTGATGTTGCATTGTAAAAATATTAGTTTTCCAAAATAAGAAATATATTGGAGAGAGTTAAAAGCTTGACTCCAATTTTAGGATTCAAATTACCCATGCAAACTTTCAGATTGTATTTTGCAGTAAAAATAACAATGAAGTTAACAATGCATTAATGTCTAAATTGGGCAGTGCATCTGGACATGCACAATTAACAGTATAAATCGGGAAACTGCTCCATGAGAGGTCTTGCTTCTCCCGATCCACTGTGATAATGCTATTTGATCAAGAGACTCATCATTGACAAACATATGATTGAAGTTGCTAAACTTAACCAACCTATGATGTGGAGATGCTGGTGTTGGACTGGGGTAAGCACAGTAAGAAGTCTTACACACCAGGTTAAAGTCCAGAAGGTTTGTTTCGAATCACTAGCTTTTGGAGCACAGCTCCTTCCTCAGGTGAATTTGGTCTTGGACTTTAACCTGGTGTTGTAAGGCTTCTTACTGTGCTTAACCAACCTATATAGATGAAGCTTCCTGGAAAAGGTTAGGGAATGTTAATCCTTGTGTTAATCCTTTTAACTGTGATAAATCTTCACTTCTAAGAAAGCTCTCCGGCACTGAAAATTAACTTTCACATGTATGTTCTCCAATACTCAACCCTTCAAATAACTTATGGGCATCACTTATCCACTACACCTATCTCCAAACCTGAACAATAATTCATCAATTTTCCATGCTGATACTACCCTGCCTATGGTAACTTTATTCCATTCCAGGACCTACGACTTTAACCCCGAATTCCCTCCTATTGTCCCCTCTCTATTTCCCATTTACTAGCAGAATATATGCATCCTAATGATTGTTGCTCTGAATAGAATTATATTGGACTTTAAACATGATTCTCTCTCAAACGAAAGGAGGCCGGTGAATAACAGAAGATGCCAAAAACAAAATCCGCGCCAGGTGCCAAATAGTTTGCGATGCAACCAGCACGCTCCCGTAGGCAAAATTGGGATCTCGCCTTACACATGGCGAGAAACCATTTCTCACAACTTAAGCCCCATTTCCATACAATTAACAAGAGCCAGCCCTTATCCAATGGCCTCCCACCATTCAGCAGCCCCCCAGCAAGTGCTCACGTTGGCTCCAATTAGTACTCCTTTGGAAAAACTTGAATCTGGCAGAAGGGCTTCTGTGGGGAGCTGAGGAGTTGAGTAGCCATCTCTGCTCACAGGCAAAGAGCCCGGAGGTGCTGGGCTTGCCACTCCAGTACTTGGCGGGGCCCTCCGCAACGGTGGGCTGCCATGGGAGGGTGGGAGGGGAGTTTCGGGGACAATCTGGGTGCAACCGCTTGTGGCACCGCCATGCCAACCTCTGGATCATGTGTACCCATTCCGGGGGCAACCCTTGTCCCTGCCCGTCTATCCCACTGACCACCCATAACTCCCACTGACTGCAGTGGCCTCTGTTTGTGCAGCTGAAGGCTATAGCCTCTAGAGAATTGGCAATCGTGGTTAAGTGAGCACTTCACAAAACCCAAGTGTATTCCCATGGGTGGACGGGCCATGTAGCTTGTGGGAGTCATTGCCTAGTATCCCAATCACATCTTCATGTGGGCAGCACGGTAGCATTGTGGATAGCACAATTGCTTCACAGCTCCAGGGTCCCAGGTTCGATTCTGGCTTGGGTCACTGTCTGTGCGGAGTCTTCACATCCTCCTCGTGTGTGCGTGGGTTTCCTCCGGGTGCTCCTGTTTCCTCCCACAGTCCAAAGATGTGCAGGTTAGGTGGATTGGCCATGATAAATTGCCCTTAGTGTCCCAAATTGCCCTTAGTGTTGGATGGGGTTACTGGGTTATGGGGATAGGGTGGAGGTGTTGGGTAGGGTGCTCTTTCCAAGAGCCGGTACAGACTCGATGGGCTGAATGGCCTCCTTCTGCACTGTAAATTCTATGATAAAATTCTATGATGTCTGAACAGTGCACCTGAACACTGCGGGAGGCAACACCACACATGCGGCAACCAACATCCAAACACCCAGGAGATGGGACATGGCCGGAGGGTGGGTGTGTGTCACGGGGAGGGGGCCAGCACCCATTCTGGTTGACGTTGTGGGTGGGTGACCGGGGTACAGGGTCTGGGACCCGGTGAGAAGGGCCCGCTGTGGCCGGGAGTACGTGGGCAGGGCGTTCCTGGAGTGGAGCTGGGGGTGAGGGGATCAGTGGCGGAATGAAGGGTCCAGCTTGGAAGCCACCGCTGCTTGTCAGTCTAACACCCCCTCCCAATTCTTTACAGATATTGAACGCTATGGCAGGGATGTTGGAAGCAGAGGTTGCCCTAGTGATGCTGGTGCCACATGCTATGGGCAGACGCTGGAGAAGGCGGCAGCAGTCGTGTCTGCAAATGCTCTAGGCAGCGGCCTATGTGCCGGACCCCGCACCATACCCCGAAGACACAGCCTCCCACTAGGCCAGGGATGGACCCAGAGCGGGAGTTCCGTGACATCCCATGGTGTACAGGCGTCGCTGGTCTTTTGAACAGCGCATACTGCAACAAGGAGACAGTGCGGCATTCCCGTACCAGCCTCCCCGAACAGGCGCCGGAATGTGGCGACTAGGGCCTTTTCACAGCCTATGTTGAAGCCTACTTGTGACAAGTGATTATTATTATCATTATCATCTAGGGCAGCACGGTGGCACAGTGGGTTAGCTCTGCTGCCTCACGGCCCCGAGGTCCCAAGTTTGATCCCGGCTCTGGGTCATTGTCCGTGTGGAGTTTGCACATTCTCCCTGTGTTTGAGTGGGTTTCGCCCCCACAACTAAAGATGTGCTGGGTAGGTGGATTGGCCACACTAAATTGCCCCTTAATTGGAAAAAAATGAATTGGATACTCTCAAATTATTTTTTTAAAAAAATTATTATTATCTGTGCCATGCCCTCACGGACTTGGCACCACATATGGACGATGAGGACACCAGCTCCTGGTGGCCATCAAGGTCATGGCAGCTCTGAACCTTTATGCCACGGAATCATGCCAGGGCTTGAGCAGTGACCTGTGTGGTATCTCACAGGCCACGGCCCACAGGTGTATCCAGCAGGTCACAAATGCCCTGTGTGCCCAGGCGGAAAACTAAATTGTCTTTGACATGGGCCAAGCCCAGCAAGATGCCCGGGAAGCAGGTTTCTCTGCCATCGCTGGAATGCCCCAGGACCAGGGGGCCATAGTTGCATGTTACCCTGCGCTCACCTGGCCATCTGGTGGTACCCTATGTTAACAGAAAGGGGTTCCACTCCCTGAACATACAACTCGTCTATGACCACCGGATGAAGATAATGCACGTGTGTGCACGCTCCCGGGGAGTGTGCCTGACAGCTCACTGTCATTTGGGGCGAGAAGACCATGAGGTCTCGTTAAGTGGACCAATTAATGTTGAATAGTGTTGCCGGCCTCACTGGGCCGAGCGGCAGGAAACACATGGCAATTCCCACTCGCCAGCACATTTAGAAATTTTTCGGAGAATTTGTTTCCCTTTGTTTCCAGAGCTTTCTGACTTTATTTCAAGTCTAAGCAACTAGTGTTCTTCATTTGTCCATTTGCTTGCACACTTTGGTTGCTGGTTTATAAGTCAATCACCTCTATTTCCACTTTTTTCTCCCACTTTTCTAATTCTCTTCTCTTTATCCCTCCTATACCCCTCTCTCTTATCTCCATGCCTCTTTCTATTTCTCCCCTCTTGGGTACGCTATCCTTCCAGATTCCT
Organism: Scyliorhinus torazame; assembly: GCF_047496885.1. Classification (NCBI taxonomy): domain Eukaryota; kingdom Metazoa; phylum Chordata; class Chondrichthyes; order Carcharhiniformes; family Scyliorhinidae; genus Scyliorhinus; species Scyliorhinus torazame. The sequence continues at coordinate 134,200,989 of NC_092722.1, forward strand.
ATGCCAACCCATTGACACTCCTCACCATCCTATTGTCCTGCCACAGTCCCAGGTTCAACTCCATATTGGGTAAACATAGATACATCTGTGCCTCTCTTGGCACCTTCCGAAGGGCCCATTGAGGCACTCCAAATGAACAAGAATACCAGCTAACGCATTCTACTTTCACACCAACTTTCCTGCTTTGCGTGTTGACTGGAGCTATTCTTGCCAATTTCCTCTCTTCCCAGTCCTGATCCTGTTTGCAGGAGACTCAGTCTGCGGCCGCCCTGGTGAGGCGCGGGGGGGATCGGGCACCGGGGGGTGGGGGGTGTGTCCTTATGGGCAGCCGGGGCAGTGATCGGGCCGGAAGAATCCTCCGGCGCGCGGCCGATCAGGGGGCCTAGTTTGTTGGTGTTGGTCCGAGTCCGCCATGGCGCTCAGAACGGCCACTGGAGGCCGCCACCGTTCGGATGCGCGAACTTCGAGGCGGAAATTTGGGGGCCTGTATCCGCAGGAAGCTTTCCGGGTCCCTGCGAGCCCCCAGAAGGTAAATGAATCGACTTTTATTTTTGCAGGAAACTGGGGAGTGCAACGCCAGCGTTTTTATGCCGGCGTGGGGACATAGCCCCATTTTGGGAGAATCCAGCATATCTCCCTTCAGAATATACTTTCACCTAGGAACAGGGGGCGGGATTCTCCGCAGCGCCACGCCACATTTCTGCCACGACCTGCCGGCGTGATTCTCCGTTACGCCGGCCGGTCAATGGGGCTTCCCATTGTAGGTCAGCCCACAATGCTCTACCAAGATAATTTACGGTGGAAGTGTGACGGTTATCATCAGATCCTACCTTCCCCTCCTCATTCAACCTCTGAATTGAGCAACTTCCCATCCTCAGTGATGTCAACCGTCACCTCAATCCATTATATTCTCTCTCCTCTGTGTTTCCTGCCAATCTAACCTCCTTTGAACTCTCCCTCCATATTCCTCCATATAAATTCACCAACTCATATTCACATTCACACCCCTAAACTTACTATCTCCTATAGCTTAGTCAATGTGGGAAGGCTGTTGCATAGTGGTATTGTCAATGGGCTAGTAATCCAGAGATCTAATGCTCTGGGACCTCAGTTCAAATCCCACCATGGAAGATAGTAAAATTTGAATCCAATAAAATCTAGAATAATTGTTGTAAAAACCTTTAGGGACTCCAGACCACTCAGCTGAAGGGCAATGAGGGATGGGCCATAAATCTCACATCCCATAAATGCATTAAACAGATCAGGCAATCTCCGATCACTGCCTTATATCTCTATCTACACCTCCCCATGCCCCCTTGTTTAAATGAGAGAGTACAAATTTGTACAGCCCAATGGGAATAAAATGGGACACCACTCCTGTTCAATGCAAATTAGGCAACATGCATACGGAGCCTGCCTATTTGACTGTGATGAGCAGTTCAGCACTGAATATGCAGTGGAGTGGCTGCATGCCTCAGCAACGTGATCAAGTTTATGCAAGACAAGTATTATGATCCTGGACCAGACCCCAACAGGTGCTAGGGTACCAGACAGAAACCCCAATATTTGATTTGATTTGTAAGACTTGTGAGGAAAGGATACTTCACTCCAGGAATGACTCCACTCACAAATAGAGATATGTTATATATAAATAAACTTTATGACTAAAGTTACTGTCACTCTAACTGAACAGCATACAAGAAAATAGCCTCACTTTCACTGATTGATACTTAGCAGATTAGGAGCGAGGAAAATCAGCCTGAGTGTGTTTTACCTTTCTGCTAAAACGTTCAGCTGAAGGTGCAGACACCAGAGCACGCAACACTACTTTTCCTAATGGGTTCCACATTATGGAGACAGTAAAAGATTTGGACAGTGTCAAGGTGTTGATGCTGCCAATCAGTAACTTGACGACCAAATGAGTTAAATATCATAATGTCTCAAGCACAAATGAAAATTCAAAGCATTACGCCAACATGAAAATAATTTTATTCCTGTATTTTGAAGTTCCTCAATAATCGGGAGCACTAAAAGGGTTGAAAGCCATGCCATTAAATTTATCAATTCCAATTATCGGCAATGTCTAAGCTGCCATAATTGCGTAACACGCAGCAGAGCTGCATAGACCACATTGTGGTCTGGCATTTATCCAGCTTCTCTTTTTTGTTGTTGCAGCTAATGAGAAGAACGAGCAGGTGGGTCTGCCGACTCCATAACTTCTCATTGAATTTACAGTGCAGAAGGAGGCCATTCGGCCCATCAAGCCTGCACCGGCTCTTGGAAAGAGCACCTTACCCAAGGTCAACACCGCCACCCTATCCCCATAACCCAGTAACCCCACCCAACACTAAGGGCAATTTTGGTCACCAAGGGCAATTTATCATGGCTAATCCACCTAATCTGCACATCTTTGGACTGTGGGAGGAAACTGGAGCACCCGGAGGAAACCCACGCACACACGGGGAGGATGTGCAGACTCCGCACAGACAGTGACCCAAGCCGGAATCGAACCTGGGACCCTGGAGCTGTGAAGCAATTGTGCTATCCACAAGGCTACCGTCACTTACTATTTACTTCTTCTCCTTCCAAATTGCCACCCAATTGGAAGGTGGCACTCGTGTCTAACTTGGTAAACACCCAAGAATAGAAGTACATATGAACAAGGAGCAGGAGTAGGCCATTCAACCCCTCAAGCCTGCTTACTTGCCAAGAATCTATCCACCTCTGCCTTAAAAATATTCAGACTCGACTTCCGGGTGCGGCGATGACCAGCTGAGTCGCACGTTTCGGCAGCTCCCGGTGAAACGGACTTTTGGGCTCTTGATAGGAGCCCCAACGGCAATTTTGACGGCTAAAAACACTGTGCGGTAAACCAGAAGGGAATCCCCCCTGGATACGGATGAAAAAAGGAGGAGAAAGTGGCCGGATTGCAGTGGATCCTTTAGAACAGCGGCAAGGAAGGCAAGCAAAAACCAAGATGGCGTCGGAAGGTGGCAGTTTAACATGGGGCCCTGAACAACAAGAGTTCTTGAAATGCTGTGTGGAAGAGCTCAAAAAGGAAATGAAGAAAGAGCTGTTGGCCCCGATACTACAGGCGATCGAAGGGCTAAAGGAGGAACAAAAGACCCAGGAGCGGGAGCTTCGGGTCGTGAAGGCAAAGGCAACCGAGAATGAGGACGACATACAGGGCCTGGTGGTGAAGACGGAGATGCATGAGGCACATCAGAAACGATGTGTGGAAAGGTTGGAGGCACTGGAGAACAACGCAAGGAGGAACAACTTGAGGATTCTTGGTCTTCCTGAAGGTGCGGAGGGAGCGGACGTCGGGGCATATGTGAGCACGATGCTGCACTCGTTAATGGGAGCGGAGGCCCCGGCGGGTCCGTTGGAGGTGGAGGAAGCATACCGAGTGATGGCGCGAGGACCGAGAGCAGGAGAAATTCCCAGAGCCATAGTGGTGAGATTCCTCCGTTTTAAGGATAGAGAAATGGTCCTTAGATGGGCAAAGAAAACTCGGGGCAGTAAATGGGAGAACGCGGTGATCCGCGTTTATCAAGACTGGAGTGCGGAGGTGGCGAGAAGGAGGACGAGCTTTAATCGGGCCAAGGCGGTGCTTCATAAAAAGAAGATAAAATTTGGAATGCTGCAACCGGCAAGACTGTGGGTCACATATTGAGGGAGGCACCACTACTTTGAGACGGCGGATGAAGCGTGGACTTTTATTGTGGAAGAAAAACTGGAATGAGCGGGTTATTAAAAAGAACGTTTGAACAAAGTGGTGGGGCGAATGTGGGGGGCGAAGAGGGGGGTTAAAAAGGGGGGAAAGAGGAGTTTTATGTACTAATCCTGCGATGTGGTAACTTTTCTCTCTTCCACAGGTGGTGATGGGGGGAGGAGGGGAGGTGGAGGAGATGGGGCGTTGGCCATTGGGGGCGGGGCCAAGGGAGAAGCGCGGGCTTGGTTCCCGCGCTATGATAATCATGGCGGGAATAGAGAAGCAGGAAGGAGGGGGCGTCGCACGGTGCGAGCCGAGGTCACGGGGGGAAGCCGAGGTCGGCCAGAGTTTGCTGACTTCTGGGAGCAAAATGGGGGGAGTAATTACGCTAGCGGGGGATCTAGCGGGGGGGGGTGGGAGGGGGGAATTACTGGGTTGCTGCTGCTGGGGAGAGGGGGGAGCTGGTGTGGGAGGGGATGGGCGGGGGGGCACCGCCTGGGGGAGATACAGCTGCGTGGGAACCGGGTGAGGAGCTGGAAAAAGGGGATGGCTAATCGACAAGGGGGGGGGGGGTAGGAAGCCCCCCAACCCGGCTGATCACGTGGAACGTGAGAGGGCTGAACGGGCCGATAAAGAGGGCACGGGTACTCGCACACCGCAAGAAATTTAAGGCAGATGTGGTTATGTTACAGGAAACGCACTTGAAACTGATAGACCAGGTTAGGCTACGCAAAGGATGGGTGGGGCAGGTGTTCCATTCGGGGCTAGATGCGAAAAACAGGGGGGTGGCTATATTAGTGGGGAAGCGGGTAATGTTCGAGGCAAAGACTATAGTGGCGGATAACGGGGGCAGATACGTGATGGTGAGTGGCAAACTACAGGGGGAGACGGTGGTTTTGGTAAACGTATATGCCCCGAACTGGGATGATGCCAATTTTATGAGGCGGATGCTAGGACGCATTCCGGATCTAGAGATGGGAAAGCTGATAATTGGGGGAGATTTTAATACGGTGTTGGAACCAGGGCTGGATAGGTCGAAGTCCAGGACTGGAAGGAGGCCGGCAGCAGCCAAGGTACTTAAAGATTTTATGGAGCAGATGGGAGGTGTAGACCCGTGGAGATTTAGCAGACCTAGGAGTAAGGAGTTCTCGTTTTTCTCCTATGTCCATAAAGTCTACTCGCGAATCGACTTTTTTGAGCTGGGAAGGGCGTTGATCCCGAAGGTGAGGGGAACGGAGTATACGGCTATAGCCATTTCGCAGCACACTCCACACTGGGTAGACTTGGAGATAGGGGAGGAAACAGGAGGGCGCCCACCCTGGAGAATGGACATGGGACTAATGGCAGATGAGGGGGTGTGTCTAAGGGTGAGGGGGTGCATTGAAAAGTACTTGGAACTCAATGATAATGGGGAGGTCCAGGTGGGAGTGGTCTAGGAGGCGCTGAAGGCAGTGGTTAGAGGAGAGCTGATATCAATAAGGGCACATAAAGGGAAGCAGGAGAGTAAGGAACGGGAGCGGTTGCTGCAAGAACGTTTGAGGGTGGACAGACAATATGCGGAAGCACCGGAGGAGGGACTGTACAGGGAAAGGCAAAGGCTACATGTAGAATTTGACTTGCTGACTACGGGCACTGCAGAGGCACAATGGAGGAAGGCACAGGGTGTACAGTACGAATATGGGGAGAAGGCGAGCAGGTTGCTGGCACACCAATTGAGGAAAAGGGGAGCAGCGAGGGAAATAGGGGGAGTGAGGGATGAGGAAGGAGAGATGGAGCGGGGAGCGGAGAGAGTGAATGGAGTGTTCAAGACATTTTATAAAAAATTATATGAAGCTCAACCCCCGGATGGGAGGGAGAGAATGATGGGCTTCTTGGATCGGCTGGAATTTCCCAAGGTGGAAGAGCAGGAAAGGGTGGGACTGGGAGCACAGATCGAGGTAGAAGAAGTGGTGAAAGGAATTAGGAGCATGCAGGCGGGAAAGGCCCCGGGACCGGATGGATTCCCAGTCGAATTCTATAGAAAATATGTGGACTTGCTCGCCCCGGTATTGACGAGGACCTTTAATGAGGCAAAGGAAAGGGGACAACTGCCCCCGACTATGTCTGAAGCAACGCTATCGCTTCTCTTAAAGAAGGAAAAGGACCCGCTACAATGCGGGTCCTATAGACCTATTTCCCTCCTAAATGTAGATGCCAAGATCCTGGCCAAGGTAATGGCAATGAGAATAGAGGAATGTGTCCCGGGGGTGGTCCACGAGGACCAAACTGGGTTTGTGAAGGGGAGACAGCTGAACACGAATATACGGAGGCTGTTAGGGGTAATGATGATGCCCCCACCAGAGGGGGAAACGGAGATAGTAGTGGCGATGGATGCCGAGAAAGCATTTGATAGAGTGGAGTGGGATTATTTGTGGGAGGTGTTGAGGAGATTTGGTTTTGGAGAGGGGTATGTTAGATGGGTGCAGCTGTTGTATAGGGCCCCGATGGCGAGCGTGGTCACGAATGGACGGGGATCTGCATATTTTCGGCTCCATAGAGGGACAAGGCAGGGATGCCCTCTGTCCCCATTATTGTTTGCACTCGCGATTGAGCCCCTGGCGATAGCGTTGAGGGGTTCCAAGAAGTGGAGGGGAGTACTTAGAGGAGGAGAAGAACACCGGGTATCTTTGTATGCGGACGATTTGTTACTATATGTGGCAGACCCGGCGGAGGGGATGCCAGAAATAATGCGGATACTTGGGGAGTTTGGGGATTTTTCAGGGTATAAATTGAACATGGGGAAAAGTGAGTTGTTTGTGGTGCATCCAGGGGAGCAGAGTAGAGAAATAGAGGACCTACCGTTGAGGAAGGTAACAAGGGACTTTCGTTACCTGGGGATCCAGATAGCCAAGAATTGGGGCACATTGCATAGATTAAATTTAACGCGGTTGGTGGAACAAATGGAGGAGGATTTCAAGAGATGGGATATGGTATCCCTGTCACTGGCAGGGAGGGTGCAGGCAGTTAAGATGGTGGTCCTCCCGAGATTCCTCTGTGTTTCAGTGCCTCCCGGTGGTGATCACGAAGGCTTTTTTTAAAAGGATTGAAAAGAGCATCATGGGTTTTGTGTGGGCCGGGAAGACCCCGAGAGTGAGGAAGGGATTCTTACAGCGTAGCAGGGATAGGGGGGTGCTGGCACTACCGAGCCTAAGTGAGTATTATTGGGCCGCTAATATTTCAATGGTGAGTAAGTGGATGGGAGAGGAGGAGGGAGCGGCGTGGAAGAGATTAGAGAGGGCGTCCTGTAGGGGGACTAGCCTACAGGCTATGGTGACAGCCCCATTGCCGTTCTCACCGAGGAACTACACCACAAGCCCGGTGGTGGTGGCTACACTGAAAATTTGGGGACAGTGGAGACGGCATAGGGGAAAGACTGGAGCCTTGGGGGGGTCCCCGATAAGAAACAACCATAGGTTTGCCCCGGGGGGAATGGATGGGGGATATGGAATGTGGCAAAGAGCAGGAATAACGCAACTGAAAGATCTGTTTGTGGATGGGAAGTTCGCGAGTCTGGGAGCGCTGACCGAGAAATATGGGTTGCCCCAAGGGAATGCATTCAGGTATATGCAACTGGGGGCTTTTGCGAGGCAACAGGTGAGGGAATTCCCGCAGCTCCCGATACAAGAGGTGCAGGACAGAGTGATCTCAAAGACATGGGTGGGGGATGGTAAGGTGTCAGATATATATAGGGAAATGAGGGACGAAGGGGAGACTATGGTAGATGAACAAAAAGGGAAATGGGAAGAAGAGCTGGGGGAGGAGATCGAGGAGGGGCTGTGGGCAGATGCCCTAAGCAGGGTAAACTAGTCGTCCTCGTGTGCCAGGCTAAGCCTGATTCAGTTTAAGGTATTACACAGGGCGCATATGACTGGAGCACGGCTCAGCAAATTTTTTGGGGTGGAGGATAGGTGTGCGAGGTGCTCGAGAAACCCAGCGAATCATACCCATATGTTTTGGTCATGTCCGGCACTACAGGGGTTTTGGATGGGGGTGACAAAGGTGCTTTCAAAAGTAGTGGGGGTCCGGGTCGAACCAAGCTGGGTGTTGGCTATATTTGGGGTTGCGCAAGAGCCGGGAGTGCAGGAGGCGAGAGAGGCCGATGTTTTGGCCTTTGCGTCCCTAGTAGCCCGGCGCAGGATATTGCTAATGTGGAAAGAAGCCAAGCCCCCGGGGGTGGAGACCTGGATAAATGACATGGCAGGGTTTATAAAGCTAGAGCGGATTAAGTTCGTTCTAAGGGGGTCGGCTCAAGGGTTCACCAGGCGGTGGCAACCGTTCGTCGAATACCTTGCAGAAAGATAGATGGAATGGAAAAAAAAGGCAGCAGGTGCAGCCCAGGATCGGCGGGGGGGGGGGGAGGGGGGAGGGGGGGAGGAACCAGAAGGACTCTCAGGGTTGTTAATATATACTGTATAATATGTATAGGTCGTTGCTACAGATAATTATATATTGGACTGTTAAATTATATTTTTGGAGAGTGTTACTTGTGATAAGGCAGTTGCCAATTAGGGTTAGTTTTCATTTTTGTTATTTATTATTTATTCATTTTCTGTTGATAAAATAGGTCATTGTTATTTGTGTTGTTATAATATTGTGTAAAGGATGCACAATGTACTGTGTTGGTTGACCAAAAATTTTCAATAAAATATTTTATAAAAAAAAAATATTCAGACTCTGCTTCCACCACCTTCTCAGGAAGAGGGTTCCAAAGACTCACGACCCTCTGAGAGAAAGCTTTTCACTTCATCTCCATTTTAAATGGGTGACCCCTTATTTTTAAACAGTCACCCTCTTGTTCCAGATTCTTCCACAAGAGAAAACATCCTTTCCATATCCACCCAGTCAAAACCCCTCAGGATCAGTAATAAGCAGTTACATAGTAGTATTGCCACTGGACTAGTAATCTAGAGACCCAGGGTAATTCTCTGAAGACCTGGGTTCGAATCCCACCACAGTAGGTGTTGAAATCTTCATTCAATAAATATAATCTGGAATTAAAAGTCTGATGATGAAAACATGTTGATTGACATAAAATCCCATCTGGTTCATTAATGTCCTGTGTGGAAGGAATCTGTCATCCTTACCTGGCCTGGCTTACATGTGACTCTCGATCCACAGCAATGTGGTTGACTTTTAACTGCCCTCTGAACTGGGCTAGCAAGCCACTCAGTTCAAGGGCAATTAGTAATGGGCTATAAATGCTGGCCCAGCCAGCGATGCCCACATCCCATGATTTTTTTAAAAAAGCCCAGAGATACTGATTGTCAATCCTGCAACATATTATGCTATTGTTTTAAATTGATCTTATTACAAAATTGGAGGTGAAGGTGGCATTTTGCTGCTGCCATTTTCTGGAACCTTCTGCCACGTGGAAAATCAAACGTGCAATCTGACATATGATTAGCAAGTTTTTGGAGAGTTGCCGGTAACTTTTTCTGAAATCAGCACATTGAAAAATTAGTAAACTGACATCCGCTTGCAAAGTGGCAGCCTTTCATCATGCTACAAAAATATTCCAGACAACTGGCATCAAATCTAATCTACCTCACAGCATAAACCATCTGGTGTCGTGCATCAGGAGGCAGCCGTATCATACTTTAAATATAATGAAAGTAGTGAAGGATGCACCAGAGTTTAAAAAGTATGCCTAACTAAAGCAAACTAAAACCCATGAAAACATTATAGGCCCAGGTTTTCCAAGGAGCGGCAATCATCAGCAGATTGCCACTCCGCTTGAAACTACACCCACCTTGACACTGCTCCGCATTTCATGCTGGATCTGTTTTCTCAGAAATATGGAGCACTTCTTTTTTTGGAGAGCTTTGTCATAGTGCTGTAGAGTCAAGGGGGAAGACCGGACACGTCAACGTTGTAAGGCACCAGCTCCATATGGATAAGTTTTAAGGTCAAGTTTGACTGTCAGTGAATGGGTGAGTGGATAAGTGAGTGAATGGGCAGGAAAGCAGGGTGGGTAGGTAGGTGAGGTCAGTGAGGTGAGGTGGCAGGTGGGTGGTGTGGCAGGTGGGTAGGGTGGCAGGTGGATGAGGTGCAAGATGGGTCTGGAGGCAATCAGGTCAGGTCAGGAAAGGTAGTCAGGTTGGAATGTGGGGTGGTCAGTGTGAGTGATTGGGCGGTCAGTTCAGGCATTACCCAGGAGTTAGACGAGGGGTGGGATGCTCCCATTTTCAGACTAATTGCTGTGGTGGGGGCGGGAATTAGGAGCCTTTCCTACTTTGGATATCGGTGGGAAAACACACCAAATCTTCCGGCCTTGACCTCACTAATTTTGCACCCGGGTATTTTACGCCGTATTCAGTGGAAGGGAAGGATATGTAGTCCACCATAGTGTTTGAGTGTCAAATTGAAAAGGCGTCCAATATCACTGACCTACTATTGAAGAAAGAAGATGGACCTCCTGAAAATGAAGATACATCTCCGGGAGCATTTTGTAACCAGAACATGGACCTCCTGAAAACGATGGTGGATCTTCAGGAACATTCTGAGGCTGGGCGATGGACCATTGCCAGGGCACCTAATCGGGAAGATCCACCAGCAGACGCTCACCCCCTTTCCCACCCACCCACCCCCTCAACCTACTGTTGTGATGTTACCAGGTCTAAGGTTGCGAGCGGCCTCCATCCGGAACTCCAGAACTACGGAGGCAGTCCCAAACATTATTTGCGTGAGTCCTGACATCTGCAAGCCACATTGTTCTGAATGTGGGGCGGGATTCTCGGCAATCGGCGCGATGTCCGCCGACCGACGCGAGAATCAGTCCAGCATCGCGCCGCCCTAAAGGTGGGGAATTCTCCGCATCTTGAGGGGCTGAGCCCTCACCTTGAGGGGCTAGGCCCGCGCCGGACTGATTTCCGCCCCGCAAGCTGGCGGGAAAGGCCTTTGGTGCTCCGCCAGCTGGCGCGGAAATAACTTTGCTGGGCGGCACATGCGCGGGAGCGTCAGCGGCCGCTCACGGCATCCCCGCGCATGCGCAGTGGAGGGAGTCTCTTCCGCCTCCGCCATAGTGGAGACCATGGCGAAGGCGGAAGGAAAAGAGTGCCCCCACGGCACAGGCCCGCCCGCGGATTGGTGGGCCCCGATCGCGGGCCAGGCCACCGTGGGGGCACCCCCTGGGGCCAGATTGCCCCGCACCCCCTCCAGGACCCCGGAGCCCGCCCGCGCCGCCTTGTCCCACCGGTAAGAGAGGTGGTTTAATCCATGCCGGCGGGCCAGGCATTCCAGCAGCGGGACTTCGGCCCACCCGGGCTGGAAAATCGCCGGGGGGGCCTGCCAACTGGCGCGGCGCGATTCCCACCCCCGCCGAATATCCGGTGCCGGAGAATTCAGCAACTGGCTGGGGCGGGATTCACGCCAACCCCCGGCGATTCTCCGACCCGGCCGGGGGGGGTCGGAGAATCCCGCCCCACCAGCTGGTTAAAATGTAAATGAATAAAAAATGTTTAAATTCCAAATTTACGTTAAAGTTGTGTCTGATTATCTTACTGCTCAGCAGTAACCCATTTTCTTCTTGTTGGTGCAGGAGGAGTCGGACTTATTACTTACTATTTCAGATTTGATTGGCACCTGAGGAAGAACTCTGACAGTCTGTGAATAACTTGAGAACATTTAGAATGTTGCAATGGAACTGAGGATCTATTCTGTTTCTGATTACACATTCTATATTTATCTTTCTACTCAGATTTGATACACCCACATAATGGATCCCATTATCCTCACAGAGACGGGATTTTGGTGTCTCATTTCTACGTGGAAAATTGCCTGTAAGTGAAATGTTGCCTAGGTTAGGACTCCAGTAATCTTTTAACCCAGTTCATGTAACTAATTGATCTGTAGTTTCGCTGTTCTCTCTTGCCCTCCTTTCTTCAACAACGCTATTACATTTGTTACCCTTCAATCCACCTGGGAATGTTCCAGAATCTCAGGAATTTTGGTATCACGATCAGTACATTCAATACATCTGCACTAACCTCCTTTTCGAACGCTAGATTGTAGGTGGCAAAATTGGGTTCATCAGCACCCATTTATGGGGCAAATTGATCCTCTTAAGGCTCCAGCACTGTCATTTTGTAGCTCCATGTTACAGTTTCTGCCCTCTCCGAAACTTGCACAACTGAAGACAATGTTAAGTAGCATGAAGGACCTACAACCAATATTATTTAAAGGGAATATTGACCACTCAAAAGTTAGTTCTGATTTATTTCTGATGGCAGTATTTACAAGTCTAAGTATTTTTGGTGTTGTCAAGCTTCAAAAGTCTGCAGAAATGTTGTTTGAGGTGTTGAGTGCGTTTTGTTTTATTCTGCAGAAACCAGGAGCTGGATTCTCCGCAACTCGACGCTGAAATCGCGGCCGGCGCTAGGGCGGAAAATCCATTTCCGTGCATGGAATCGGGACCAGTGCCGGTTCCCTGATTCTGCCGGCCCCAAAATGTGCGCCGCATATCCTCTACCTGCGGCCATTCCTGGAGCCCCCCCCCCCCCCCAATTCTCTGTCCCCACCCGGCCGAATTCCATATGGTGTGGACCGGTGTCGGTCGGGCTACTAGCGTGGCGCCTGTGGACTCGGTCTGCGGCCGACATGGTCGGGGGCGGGCCGATCGGAGAGTAGGGCATTCTTATACGGCACCGGGCTAATTTTGGGCAGGAGGTCCGGCGCACTATATGGGAGGTCCAGCTCCGCAGTCTGAGTCCGCCATGGAGTACGGTGAGGCCGCCGCCGTCTGCATGCGCAGCCTCTGACCCGGAGGTGCGGGTGTCCGTAGCTGCAGCAAAAGCTGCGAACTTCCCGACAGGTCACTGCTAGCCCCCTGCAGGGCTATGAATATGTGGCCCTTTCACACCAGTTTTTTTTGTCGTGAAAGGTCACAGTTTTAGGCCTTCAGCGTGGAATCAAGCATGAGTGGGAGAAGGCTACACAGAGTGGGTCAAGTTGCTAGAAGAGGGAGGAGGGAGGAAAAGGCTCATCATGGGATCATATCCGCGGAGAGTGTTTAGGAAGCAATTCCAATAACTGAGCCACAGTGCGATCAAAATTTGGAACATCTACAATTCGGTAAGTAAGTCTTTGCTGAAATCTGCTTTGCGCTGCTGCTATAACTTTAACCTTAAAACAGGTAAAGGACTTCATTATCCTGTGAAGGTTTGAAGTCCACAGTTGGATAAGGGAGGTTAAAGTTATAACAGCAGCGCAAAGCAGACTTCAGCAAAGACCTCCTTACCGAATTGTAGATGTTCAAAGAGAGATATCTTCTGAGAAGCAGGCAGAATGAGTACAAGAGTTTCTAAGGAGTGCAACCTTCCCCATGGTGCAAGTCATCATTGGCCACTTTGACTGTTCCTCATGTCAACTCTGCCACGTACCTGAACTGAAAGGGATTCCACTCCCTCAACGTGTAACTGATGTGTTACCATAGGCAGCATATCATTCAGGCCAATGCCCAATATCTTGCTGGCAATGACAAAACATTCACTCTGTGGCAGTTTATTATGTCAGCCAGCAAGACAAACTAAAGGATGGCTACCGGGTGACAAAAGTTATCCACTGACAAGGCTTATGACTTGATTAGCAACCTATGCAAACATGAATAGCATATATACAATCGGAACCATGTTGCTACACAGATTGTGATCCAGCATATGACTGTCATTTGTTCCCTGGGCTGCACCGGAGTCCCCTGGAATACCTGGCTGGGTGGATTGCTTTGTAAAGATATGTAGTAGGTTGCACAGCCTCGCCATCATGGGGGAGCAGCCATTGCCAACACCTGTCAGGCAAAAGGCTGAGGAGCAGAAGCACAAAGCCGAAAAGGAGGAGGATAAGTATAAGGGGAGGAGAGGAAGTTGTAACCTAGACATTTCCTGTCTGCCTGAGCTGTACATGAAGAACTAATTCATGTTCCACATTGATAACCTCAACCCAATTCCTCATTTACCTATCTTTCATCAATCCCACAGCTGCAATAGAAAAAGAAACCCATTCCGAGCGTATTTATAAATTATTTTATGCTATTTTGGATATTAAGTTAAGCTAATCACCCTGTACATTTTCTTCATGTCGGTCTTATTTGTGCCATTGCCTCTCCATGTGCCACTTTACAGTGGCAGCAGTATTCCTGGTGGAAAGCTGCTGACTGTCAATGGAAGAGGTTGCAAATAGACTTGGAGATGATCTGCAGCAGCAGAATATTGGGCTTCAGACTGCACCATCGTGGCTTGGGTAGAGGTAGTCTGGCTGACGAGCAACAGCAAGTACACTAATTGGAGGAGTGATGGGGTTGGGATGCTGAATACTGTCATTCTAAGAGGTTCATGCTCCAGGAAGCCACTTCCATGCCTTCGGGTGGCACTTCAGCAATCTTAGCAATCTGCTGGAATTCCTTGGAATCCACATCCAGACCAATAGCAGTCTGAGGTTCCACTGCCATTCTCAGACATTGGCTGGCAGCTACTTGTGCTGCATTGAAGGTTGAGATATCAGCCATTAGATGCTATATTATGGTGAGGTTCACCAGTGTGTTGTAAAGGATGGACTCCAAGCTCTGCACAAAGCCCTGTGCCCATGTATTGCCTCAATGCAAAACACCCTCTCCCCCTCTCACACCAGGCCCTCTGTTATTTATTCTTAAACTCCTGTGCCTGCATGTTCCTTGACATTGAAAAGGCTTTCTAGCAGGCTCCACAATGAGCCAAGTAGTTTATTATCTGTACACATCAGCTTACCTCTGTGGCCTGATCCATCAAGGTCCTCGCATGAGTCCTCTGCAGCAGAATCTGTGCACAATCTTGCCCTCTTGTGAGCTGCACTATTACTGTCACTTCTCCTGGCTGTAGTATATTTGTGCCCAATGTCTCACCTTGTGCAGTAACAGGAAGGTGGGGGGGCATGCTTAAGAACTGAGCGAAGGTGTTCCGCAGAGCGCACTTCCTTCAACTGGTTTATTGTATCCTTTGCTCCCAATGTGATCTCCTCTACATAGGAGAGACGAAATGCAGACTGGGCGACCACTTTGTGGAACACCTTCACTCAGCTTCCTGTTGCGTGCCATTTTAACTCAGCACCTTACTCCATTGTCCACATGTCCATCCTTGGCCTTCTGCAATGCTCCAGTGAAGCCCAATGCAAGCTGGAGGAGCAGCAGCTCATCTTCTGGTTGGACATGTTGCAACCCGCGGGACCCAACATTGAGTTTGGCAACATTAGATTTTGACTTTCCTCCTCCATCTTAAACCCTCCACTCTTCTCTTTTCTTTGTAAAGCAATACCCCACACATGTACTGCCTCAATGCAAAACACCCCTCCCCCACCAGGCCATCTGTCATTTGTTCTTAAAGTTGCTACGTTTTGTTGCAGTTTCACCATAGAAAGCATCCTATCTGGCTGCATCACAGCCTGGTATGGCAACTGCTCGGCCCAGGGCCGCAAGAAACTTCAGACAGTCATGAACACCGCCCAGTCCATCACACAAACCTGCCTCCCATCCATTGATTCCATCTATACCTCCCGCTGCCTGGGGAAAGCGGGCAGCATAATCAAGGACCCCTCCCACCCGGCTTACTCACTCTTCCAACTTCTTCCACCGGGCAGGAGATTCAGAAGTCTGAGAACACGCACGAACAGACTCAAAAACAGCTTCTTCCCCGCTGTTACCAGACTCCTAAATGACTCTCTTATGGACTGACCTTGTTAACACTACACCCTGTATGCTTCATCCGATGCCTGTGCTTATGTATTTACATTGTATACCTTGTGTTGCCCTATTATGTATTTTTTTAAAATTCCATTTTCCCTTGTACTTAATGATCTGTTGAGCTGCTCGCAGAAAAATACTTTTCACTGTACCTCGGTACACGTAACAATAAACAGATCCAATCCAATCCAGTTTCTTTTTTCTCTCCTGATAGATGCTGGCAGGCATGCTGACTTTTTCCACCTTCCTCTGTTCTTCTTCCATATTTTAAAATTCATTCCCTTTGAAATAATGGTCAATATTCCACTTGCCTACCCTATTACCTGCTGAACTTGCATACTAGTCTTTTGTGAGTTATGCATGTGGGCCACCAAATCCCTCTGTGCTGCAGCTTTCTGCAGGGTTTCTCCATTTAACTAATATTCAACTCCCTTATTCTTCCTGCCAACTGCTTTATTATGAGGTTATTATTAGATATGAGAATACTGTCACATTCAATAGATTCAGCCAGATTGGTGGCCAAAGCCTCAGCAATGGCACTTTCCATAATGGTCAGCACTGTCTCCTCCTTGGGGGTTAGAACATTCATGTGCACCTCTCTCCCTCCAATTAGCTTCTGCTGCCTCTGGACATTTGCCATCCTCTCCTGCAAGAGAGAGGGGAGTGTAAGAGTCAATGCGGTGGATTATGTTTGGGTATTGTGGGGCTCTCATGGTGGAATAGCTGGCAATGTGTGCAATCTGTGAGATGTAGGTGTGAGTCTTGAAACAGGGCTAAGTACATGGGGGTTGAGGTGAAGCACATGACTGTTACGTCTGTCATGTGAATGTCACTTTAAGAAATGTTTGTCTTGTTAAGTGGCTGCAGTGATGTCATTGTATGGGTGGAACTGAGCTCTGCTCTGCTTTTTACTTTTGCTTTGAGCTGGTAGCTATTTTTGGCTCTGTGTTTAGTTTCGCTTTCATTTGGAGAGCTGCATTCAAACCAAGCAGATGTGTGTATTGATCTCTCTCGCTCTGCAATCTAAAGAATGTCTCCAGATCACTTGCTGATTTCAGAGTAATACCTGTTTCTATAAGGAATGCAAACCTACTGTCTTTGTTAAAAAGGGTTTTTTGACTTATGGATGTTGTCAGGAAAGTTATTAAGGGTTATCTGTAGAGTACTGTATCTGCGGGGATTATCAGGGTTAGTAGTTGATAAACTGTTTACTGTGTGTTTATAAAATGTTAACTGGGTTCATAGAATAAACATTGTTTTTGTTTAAAAATACTTTTAGTTCTCTGTTGCGTCTCACCTATAAAGTGGGCCCTTGTGCTCCCCATAACCAAAATCTATTAAAAGTTATGGGTCAGATGAACTCCATGATATACTTTGGTGTTCTCTAAACCCTGGCCATAATATGTCAGAGTCCTGATTGAAAGTGAGTTTGGTACATGTGTGGTGGGCTGAGGGATGAATTGAGCAGTTCTGAGGTTGGCAGTGCATTTGGTAGGATCTGGCACTTGAAGACCTATTCACTGACCTTAATCACTTCTGTGATGCCATTAAGCTTTTTTTGGCACTGCATTCAGGTCCTTGTGACAAACACTGGAGCATTGATCTATTCCCACTGCCTTCTGGAGGGAACCCTGCCCCCTCTGTGGATGTAGGACATCTCACTTCCACCTCCTCCATCAAGGCGTCCAGGGCAGTTGGAAAACCTTCGTGCTCGCTGTGGTAATACCAGGTATTGCAGTTCCTGAGAGGTGGATGACCATTGGCTAGACCTAGGAGTCAACCATTGGCTAATGTACATAGCCCCGCCCTGAGAGGCGGGGTATAAGAACCAATGCTGTCCCAGCAGCCTTCATTTTCTGTGTAGAAGTTGCTGGGTACAGTTCTAGCTGATTAAAGCCTATTAGTTATGACTCACCTTGTCTCGAGAGTAATTGATTGTGCATCACTCGCTTTCTCTCATTGTCAGCCATTATTGTATCTTGCACAACACTATTCCCTATCATCTCAACACCTCCAGCAGCTGCAATTAGCCTTTCTGAGGTGCAGGTTATGTATAACTTGGACGTAACAGTATTGTGCCCCCTGCTGATGTGTACTACCAATGAAAAGCACAGGGTAGGCTACACACAGAAACCATTGTTACCAGGTAACTCAAAATGGGCATGCGGCATGCCTTTATTACCCTGAACAAGGACAACCGAGCATCAGAATCCCCACTTCTGGTTCTATGGCTTTCTACTCTGACAACTCTAAAACTCTAATTCTGTTTATAACTTTGAACTGTATGAAACGGAAGTTCTCTTGTCTGGAAGATGATGTCAAAGTCATATCCTATCTACAGGCTGCACGCCAAGTACTTTGTTTGGCAGGCCAACCAGCTATCTGTTTATACGTTGTCAAGTATTAATTGGATATGTAAAACCCATCTGAGATGTTGTTTGGTATTTAATTCATTAAGCACCATGGCATTTCAACAGCTCAGACGTTACCGTGATACCATGGGAAACCACTTTGATATTGTTGATTCAGTGTGAAGGTCCTTTTTTCTTTTTTTACCAGTTTGGATTGCAAAAATAAAGAGAGACTAATAGCCAGGCGTGTTCCTCCATTGTCTATTTAACTATGCCATTATATGACCAGGGTCTATTAATGACATTCATTTCTCATAAAACACTTTCCACGACAGATTTAAGTTGAATGTTACTAATGAGAACTGATCAAGAGCTCAGAATTATTATTGCTTTGAAACAGCTAGTGTAAAGGAAAGTAATACCATGCTTGCTGTGTCAATCTTTCTCAAAGGCAATTAGGGTTGAGTGATGAATGCTACCGTGGTTAGCGCCCCCTACCTTTCAGGGAGGAATTTTAAAGTTGCAGCGTCGTTCTAGGCTCAGTAATTTTTCTTCCCCATCAGCACAAATCAGTCGGTTTTAGTCTGATGATTCAATGTGGCTGTGTGGTTCCTCCACAATTTGGGAAAACTTGTTACGAAGATCAACTTGTGCTTATGTAGTGCATCTTGTGTCCTCAGGGCATCCTAAAGTGCTTTAGGATTAAAGGAAACACTTGAAATGGCAATGAACCTTCCTGTTTTTGTAGGTTTCGATCATCCCGAAAGTCCAACACACATAAGGCCAACCTTTTGACAGAAATAGTAGCGAATTGACCTCCTATATTTCTCCAAATTGGACATCGGCTTATTGTAGGCGGGTGAGGAGGTAGATCTCAGTAACTCAGTACCCTGTTCATGGATCTCTGCTGCTTGTTCCTCTGCTGCAGAGCACAACCTCGTCAATCTGTAAGATCCAACCATTATCGCCAGACTCCATCCCCAACCTTCACCCAATCTTCGCACCAGTTTCTTTTGTTCCTTTCCCTGGACTTTTACCAATTTTGAGAATTCTCTCAGCAGCCACAAAAACCTAGACAGAATGCACGGACCCTGAAACGAATGCTCGAGGTTCTACCCAACTACCATTAGGTGCTCCTAAGAGCTTCCAGCACAGCGCTCCAGGAATCGTGGGATCCACTTAAAACTACTGCCAGACCCTGAGATCTCAAACCAGTAAACCTTTTACTCCGAATTGCCTTCCAGTGCTCCCAAATTTCAATGCCATCCCCAGTGGTGTTAAATCAGTGTCCCCCAAATACTATTTTGTCCTAATAATGCCTTTGTTCTTATCAAAGCTGACTTTCTGTGAACGATGCAATGTGACATTTACTACACCGAGTCCAATAATATTCCTTCAACTCTTAATGGAGTCTTTTTTTTTTTACAAATTATGCAAGTTAAAATTCCAGTCTTCAGTTGCCTTTTATCTAGAATTGGTGAAGATAGGAGGAAATCATAACCCATAACAATGCTATGACAAGATTGTTAGAATCCACCCGACATGAAATTTCTTTATTACAAATAATCTTCTTTAACTTGTGTACTAAGCAGAAAACAATAAATAGACATCTCAGCCATTGTTTGTTGAGTTAAGCAATCTTTAATCTGTAATTACTGACAATGTCATGTGTTCCTTTGACAGACCAGATAACTCAAGCAGGCTCAACAAGAACCAGCAATGATTATACTCCATTTCTTTCCTTAGGAGCGAAAGATTCTTCAATCAAATCTGCCGTTAGCTTCACCAGTGGTTACTATTTCTCAGTATGCATGTCAGAGAAGATCAACTGTCAATAACAGAAACAAGATATTCACGGTAAAGCTTTTTATTTTGGTTTATTTTTGTCTTTCATATGTATAACCAGCCTGTGGAAGAATTTTGGGACTTTGGTATATTTTTAGTGAACTGATACTCAATAAGGTCGAAGGTATATCATGGATAAAGGAATTATATCCACAAGGAGCTTCGTAATCCCAAAGGTCTCCAAAAGGCCCCATTCCTTGTTCAACCTGCAGGAGAAATCGAGCTCTGCAGCAATCACTTTCTGGGGACGGCAAGGCCTCATAAACTACCAAAATGGCACCCATGGTGATTGTGCGCACTACAATGAGAAGTGCAGTGGATACCATATTTGTAAAAGGGTTTGCATGCAGCCACCCAACGACTACCTGCAGCATGCAGAACAGGCAGATCATGTCATCAGTGTGCAACATGGACTTCACTCTATATTGGAGCTCCAGTGTCCAGCCATTTCCCTCTTTTAAATGTGTACTGCTGAACACCATGTTGAACTGCATGAAGTAGCTCCCCCACAAACACCATTCAAAGTTTAGTTGTTGCTTTATTTCTTCTGACACTGCATTTCTACATATTTTGGGTGGTTTTTCCAAACTTGATAAATTTTTCAGTCGTCTGCAATGAACAGCCTGGTGATGAGGTAGATTGTTGGAGACTTAATGGCTTGTGGACAAACTAGTTGCTTCCAGACACGGGTGGCTCAGGAGGGTTTCCTCTTGGCATTGCGCGTGACAGATCGAATGAGGAGAGATCACACAGGTAAGACTAAAAGAGAGCAAGATGGAATGATCTGGAAATCATAATGTAATAAATGTGTGACAGTCATGGAGAAAGTGAGAAAGAAAATTAATAAAAAGAAATAAGTGCTGAATTTCATTTTCACATCCAAATTCATTTGGAATGGTTTAAAACTTGGGCTAATCCCACCTGAATGGTCAAGTGTGAATTTTCTGATCTCGGCTATATTGAATAATTACTTAAAAATTCAAGTGCAACTTAAACTGATTAGAGTAGACGCTTGTGGTAGGTGACACATTTGTGTGTGGAGTTTGAAGTGTGGGGCAATTAAAGAGGAAAACCAAATAAGAGGAGAGACGAGTCAGTCAGCTTTTAGACAGAATTAAAGGCATCTCATCTCACCACAGTCTTTGCCAAGGCTGAATGGAGAGGGGATAAAGGAATGAACCTTAGTGTGGCGGAGCCATCCAGCATGAACCTTGGAGTGGAGGATCATCTCTATGGGCCTTGGAGCTGAGCGAAGTCCAGGGTAGGCCTTGGAGGGGTGGGTGGGTGAATGTGTGTGAGAAAGGTGAGTCTATGTGAGGGGGAGATGTGTGTGTGCGAGAGGGAGACATACATGAGTGTGAGAGGTGATATTCTCCAGAGACCGGAGAATCGGCGCCAATCGTGCGCGGTCGACATGGCGCCGATCGGAGGCCATTTAAAGAGATCCCCATGGCGATTCTCCGCCGACAACTGGCTGAGTTCCCGCTGGCGTGGTTCACTCATGTTTCCACCCGGCGGGCACTCGGAGTGGCGGCTGCGGACACTCCTCCCATTAAAAATGACTGAAGGTCAGCACTAAATTTTCTAAATAAGACAACATTTTAGATTCCCTACTGCTCAAATGGATCCTACTGTTGTTATATTTACTTGCTATAAATATGGCAGTCAATAAGGTTGCCCTTCTTTTATCTAGAGAGTGATATTATATGCTTTCAAAGTCGCCAGGTATCAAATGATACCGCCACAACCAGATATCGATAAAAGAGCCAAACAACCAATTAGTTAGTTCAAGATCAATGATACTTCATTCACACACAAGATTAACTTAAACATGGAACATAAATACCACGAGCTAAACTACACCCAACAACTATGACAACCTGTACTTAACTTCAGGCACCCGGCTTAGGTCAGAGGAACAGTGACCTTTGTTGGAATCTGGATCTGCTGGGTCTGGAGAAGTAACTGCGGTTCAGCTAGGATAATCCGTCTGGTAGCGAGCGTTGAACTTGAACTTGCTTCTGGTCATGGTACTGCAGTTGGAGATAGACGTTGCCGGAGTGCCAGCTCCAAAAGAGATCGAACACATGGCAGTGTCTCTCTTTATCCTTGGGGGTTTTGCACTCTTTTGGGCGGTCCTTAGGTTTGGACCCCATTAATTGGGCAGTTCTCGATCACTGCCTTCGATCTAAGCCAATAAAGGGGCGGGTGCTTTGATGGCTGGGCATGTCCTAAGCGGTCATTGACCTTGCTGTTTACGCTTCCTAAGTAAAGAGAGTGGCGTGATATGTCTGGAATTGTGTTGGTTATCTGAGTATCAGTCCTTTGTCTTACGGAGCTGGGTCATTAAAATGCTAATCGGTTGGGGGGTTTCGATGCTGTCTGGATTCTCTGCTCACGAATATACATGCAGGCTCTGTGCCTGCCTGAATCTTACATTGTCCATATTTCCCTTTAGGCTTTGCGAACATCCATGTTTCTTGTAAGTGACCATCTCAGATGGCTACACTACTCCCAGTGGTTAGTGTTAAGAGGTCATGGGAAGGTGGCTTGCCCAGGGGTTAACGTGAGAGGCCATGTAGCTCGTGAATGTATTTGTGACTATGTGCCTCTTCCTAATTTCTAAAACATGCATTGATGTAGCCAGAAAATACTTGTTGACGTTTGATTTCTCTGTTTGCCTCTATTTTGTGGAAAAAAGGTGTGTTTACATTATGCTAATACCTGGGGTTCCCTGATGCACTTGAGAAGTCACTTAGGATTTCGTGGAATGACAAGTTTAGGAAACCCTGAACTATATCATAACATCACCGTGGGCAGCATGGTAGCACAGTGGTTAGCACTGCTGACTCACAAGGGTCCCAGGTTCAATTCCGGCCTCGGGTGACTGTCTGTATGGAGTTTGCACTTTCTCCCCGTGTCTACATGGGTTTCCTCCGGGTGCTCCGGTTTCTTCCCACAGTCCAAAAATGTGCAGGTTAGGTGGATTGGCCATGCTAAATTGCCCCTTGGTTTCCAAAATGTTACGGGGTTAGGGTGGAGGCATAGGGTGCTCTTTCCAAGGGCCGGTGCAGACCTGATGGGCCGAATGGCCTCCTTTTGCACTGTAAATTCTATGATTCTACGATCAGAAGATGCTGGAAATACTCAGTAGGTTAGGCAGCATATGTGAATGAGATAAAGAATTCATGTTCCAGGGAGATGACCCTTTAGTAATCCATTCAAATACGTTCTGTGTTGTATGGTATAGCATTCCTGCTGCTACAGAATTGACTCACTGTGACATAGCCACACAAAATCTACTCATTAATGTTATGATAGTTGAAAGGGCTGTTTATATACAGTGCTAATTTTGTCCATTTCTCTATTTGCACACCAACCCAAATGTGGAATTAACATTAACATTCATGTAGCAGTGTAAAATCCCAATGTCGCCTCCTGAATAAAGTTCATTATTTGAACAGTAAGATACCATCAAAATTAATTTTAAAAGCAGCTTTATCTGGAGATGAAACTTGTTCCAATTAATGGTGTCCTTATTGCTAATGTGGGTGACAATTTGTTGCACCATATTCTGGTATAACTGTTTGCGGAGATGTGATTATCACGAAATGAATGATTAAGTCACTATGTTGCAGCAACATGCAGAAATGCTCACACAGATCGCAGGAACTTTCCACTCACTCCCATTGGTAAACAAACGGGAAACAAAGCTACAAAATATGGCTCCGTGGTGCTAAGGGATTCAGAGCCCCCAAAATGGCAGCCAATTGGCTCCTGGCACAGCCCCCATGGTGCACCATCCTTATGTGGGTGCTAGAATGGGTGAGGGAAGCATGCAGATGCGGCAGATCATGATGTCAGTTGCCATGTAATGCTGACTCAGTGCACAAGTTGTCATTTTGGACCTTTCTTAAAAACACTCAGTTGAACATCAGTTCAACTGCATCGGGAACTTCCTGCACTAAAAAGATCCAGACTGGTGACTTTTTCTGCTGCAGAGTGAGTGGAGACATGGGTTCTGAAAAGTGGGAGTGCTCAGAGATTTCTCCGAGGAGGTCAGTGGAGCTCGAATACGCGTTTGCAGTATCTAATGGAGTTGTAGTCATAGGCCCACTCAAGCTGCAGAATGACATGGACGTGAACAAGACGCAGCAGAAAGGGAAAGCTATGTACAGAGATGAGAGGAGGATGGCCCACAATAAAATCTGCCTCGGGTATTCGGAGAGCATTTCTCCTACCTTCATCACAGCCAGGAGCAGTGGTGGTTATGCTTCGTTAGGGGGCGGTCACTAAACTGTGTCACTGTTACCACCTAGACCTTCAGCTGCGGAGCATGGTAAGGATGTTGCTACCAGTGGTTGTGAAGATCACCATCGCCCTCACTTTCTACACTTCAGCATCTTTCCAGGCTGAAGCCAGTGACATTGTCACCACCTCACAGTTTGCCATGCATCCCTGCATCAAGGAGATCACCGAAGAGCAGGAAATGCATTGCCTTCTCCCTATCAGAGTGAAGCAGCTGGCGTGAGTATGTGTTTTTGCCAGTGTAGCTGGATTCCCAATGGTGGAGGGAGCCACTGCCTGTGCAATGGTGGTTTTGCGGGAGTCATATATCAATGAGGAGATGAAGCAGAGCCACAAGGGGTTTCACTTCCTGAATGAGCAGTTGTTTGCAATGAATATGGTGAAAGCCCACTATCTGATCAGCATCCACAATGCTCTCATCCTGAGTTAGTCAGCTGTCCTTATCACATTCAAACCATCACAATGAATCTGAGACTGGTTATTACCCATTTTACACATAGCTCACCAAATTCTCTCCGCTAACCGACTATGGGAAAAATGCTGCTACTAGGAATGTTGTGGCACAAACCATTGGCCTTTTTAAGCAGTGTTTGCATTGCCTGGATCACTGGGGCACTGTGAGGTGGTGGCAGCAAGTTGGGGGGAGGGGAGACAGCGTTGGGGAAACCCTCCAATGCTCATCGGAATGTGTCTTCAAATCCGTGGTAGTTTGCCACGGGCTGCATGACCAGGAACGTATGAGAATTGTCGACTTTTGCATGAAATTCAGGAGAAGGAAGGATACATTCAACATCCCACTACTCTGAATCAGCTGTCTGTTAGTGGTTAATCAGACTCCAGCGTCCGTAAAACTTTATTCCCAGATCATTGCTCCACAATTCCTCCCCTCTCCACCCCTGTGCTATGAACCATCACAGCCTCTTTGCCAAATTCCCCCCAAAACCTTTCCATAACAATTCTATCCAATAATATTTCCAATAATACATAAACTGAACTATTCGCCTTGCGCATTCCCTTAATGCCTAACTTGTGGTTGCTTTCTCCTGTTCTAGTGCTCCTATGTAGCGCTACCCCAGTGGCTCCATCATGGCTGGTGATAGGCTGCTGAGCTTTGATTGGAAGAACTGAAAATGAGCTTGCAGGAGGACCTTGGGCCTTGAAGGCTCAGCAGTGGACTACTCCATCTTGGCAAGCATGGTAGGAGTCAGGCAACAGCAAGGGAATTGGAGGAGTGACAGTGTTGGGCGCCTGAATTGATAATCTTGAGAGACAACAGTAGGTTGGGGTACCATGGAGGTACTGCTACCCAACCTGAGTGGCATCTTAGTAACCTATTGGGGAACAGATTGCTGGACTATTGCAGTAGCCTGAATGCTATGAGCCCTGGTATCCACAGCCATGATGGTGACTGACTGAGCCTTCTCAGCAGCAAGCTGGGTTTGCGTTGCGACAGCATGGATCTCTCGAACTCAACCTGAGCTTTCACTGCAACATTGAGATTTTGGGTTGCTTTTACCTATATGACAGTGGAAGCTGATACATTGACCACCAGACGCTGCACCACAACTGGCCCCATCAGTGCTGTCACGGAGTTGCCCACCATTTTAAGTCCGTTTTCCTCGATTTGAGGTGTTCATTAAGGGTTGCGAGTTTCTGCCACGGGTCTCCATGTGACTGAACCGGGAAATTCTCAACCTGCAGACCTTTGGGCACTGGGGCAGGGTGTCCCACCAGGAAGTGGGACCCAGAGAGCAGGATTTGCTTTTCTTTCCTTCTTTGCTGTCGCTCTTCCTCGTTGTTGAGACATTTGGATTCAAAGTGTGATGGAGTTTGATGTGGACAAGTTGTCACCATTTTGAATGATTGGCAGCAAGCTCCTCCAAGTCATTGAAGTCAATGCTGCCACACTTCCAGGAGAGCTTTCGAGCGTCTCAGAAGAATTTTCTTTGTCTTTCGCTGAACCGGTGATCATTTGAAATTTGAGAAAACATGTCCTGCTGGAGAGATGCTTTTCAGCCAGACACCGTGCCCCATCTTCCTAAGTTGATTTTGCGGGAGCCTGTCTTGAATATTTGCAGAGCTGGTTTCACGAAGGCTTCTAGTGTTTGTTTGATGGTTTCCCATTGAACTTGGAGGATGGGGTAGAGGCATTGCTGATGAAATTTCTCTGGCACTTGTACATCTCCTTGATACACAGTTCAGGTCTCACTGCAGTACAGGAGTGTGGTGATGACAACTGTTTTTTACACGAGGTCTCTTGTTGATTTGTGATGATCTTTGTTGTCAAACACTCATTGTCATAACTTATAGGAAGCTGAGTTGGTGCAGCAAATCCGGATTGGATCCCCTTGTCAATAGTGGCCTTTTCAGAGTGGTGGAAGTTATGGGATGTGCTCAACATATTCCTGAGTGTCTCCTTCAACATATATGGGAGATAGCATATTTATTTGGCTGACCAGGTCTGAGTTGATACATGAGTTTTGTTTTGGCAATATTCAAGGCTGTGTTCATTTCTTGTATGCAGAATTAAAGAAATCGAGAGTAGCTTGCAAATCCAGTGTAAAGTGGGCCACGACACTACAGCCATTCACAAACCATGGATCATGTAAGTCTATGCTGGTCAGCTTAGTTTTGGCACAGAGGCGACTGACTTAAAGAGTTTTCCATTTAAGTATTGCTGAAGACTGACAACAGAGGGTAGTTAATCTTCAATGAGGCAACAGACTTTGTTGTTTTTCATCGGTTTGATTGCTTGATGAAGGTATCCCATCAATGGTGGCTCACTCATGACGTCCACCACAGGGTATTGAGGGGTAGCCTGGAGAATATCACCTTCCACTGGGGAATCACAGTTGAGTTGTCGAAAATGTTCTTTCCAGCATTGATGAATGGCTTTATCATCCTTAAGAGACAGACCATCCTGTGAAACGAGATGGCCCTGGTAGTTTCAAAAAAACCTCCGCGCATGTCTTTGTGCAGCAACCTTGAGCTGTCGGAGTGCTGTTTTCTTGACATAAAAGTTTTGGTTGTTCTGTCAGCCAATGAAGCTGCTCAACTCGGTTCCAGGAGGTCACATATTTCAGCATTTTTTTGTTGAACCAGTCCTGATGATGATAATGCTCCAATACAATGTCCGGACTCAGGAGTCTAGAACAACTAACATTTGGTCCCAATGTTCTTGAATCGAGTTGAATGTTTCGTTATGAGCTGCACTTGGAAATTCCTCTCTTCATTCAGGCTATTTTATGACTTGGACTTCAGTCACTGATTGAACAAGTCAATGTTCTGCCCAATGGCATCAGTCCCTTGCATGGATCAAGTGATACAGATTTCAGTTCGATTTTTGACGAGAGGGATGATATAATCCAGGAGATGCCAATATTTTGATCCAAGGTGCCTCAATGTAGTTTTGTATTTGTCCTTCTGGCAGAAGAGGGATATAAGAAGGAAGTGTTAGGGCAAGGCCATACTGAACACACTTTGTCAGTATTTGCATTGGCATTTTCCCCTCCTTTTTTCCCAATGGTTGCTCTGCAGACATCAAAGTCACGGCCAACCTAACGTCACTGGGTGAAGTGTTGTGAGCAGCGATGTCAATTGGAGTCTTGATACCTCATGTGACACGATTGTAGTTCTTTTATCTGAATGGTCACTCTTGGGATTATCCATGTGTGTTCTACCGTTCCAAATTGCAAAAGTTTAAGTTTTCTTTCCTTGAGCACGAAGATGGTGATCCAATTGGGTGTGGATCCCCAGCCAGGAAAACGTGGGACTGCCTATTTTTTAGGCTGTCTTTTCTAGCTTCCTCCCCATTTGGGATCAGCCGAGGGTATCTTCATGAGGACTTCTTGGTCCCAGATGCTGCTGCCAAGAAATACATCTGTTTCAACACAAGTGTCCCACGCCCTTCATACATCTGTTACCTGTGAGCAGTTTCTTGGGATCTCCCAGGGTCACAGCCCCTTTTCCGCAGTCAGTTCTCCATTGCCCCAGGACTTGGCAAATGGATCCTGGTAGAAGCCAGATTGTGACTTTGTTTAACATGAGAGCCATGGAGCACAGTCATTAGCCACATGACTGTGATGGGTTGGTGGTCAGTTTTGGTGATATATCGAGCCACTATGACCAGGCCCACCTTGCTGCTGCATCCTTCTTTCACCCTCTCAGTCAGCGAGATGTGCAGTCTTCCTTCGCCTGTTCTGCCATTGAGGACTTTCTGGACAACAATTTGTCTAGCACCTCCACCTGACCTTGATACAATGGGCAATGCCACCAGGAGCAATGTGCTCCCTATGGTTTAGGGAATGGCAGAGTGAACAAGCCTCTCCACCATGTCAAGGTGGTGATCCATGGAGAGAACTAGCTAATGCTCCCACACTGGAAAGGATGGATTCCAAACTCTACAGCAAGCCCAGGGCCGAGTTGGAGTTAAACTTAAGTGGGTCGGTTAAGTTTAAGTGGGTCGGTGCAGACTCGATGGGCCGAATGGCCTCCTTCTGCACTGTATGTTCCATGCTCCTTGAAGGTGACAGTAGGCTTGCCAGTGCAGCAAGCATCACCATCTGCATGTTCATCATCAGCATTCTTCTGTATACCACACCACAAAATTCTTCATCTGAGTCCTCTGCAACTGAATCCATCTGTGGCCTTGCCCTTGGGGAGCTCCGAGCTAGCACAAGTGTTATCTTTTCCCCTGGTCTGGGTGAAGCCTGCTCGTATCTGATGACTCACCAAGTGCTGCCCCCACCTTTAAGTTACTCTCTAACATTTACACAATGCCAGCATCTGACTTAACGGCTGCGTGCCAGGGCAAGTGATGTTACCCCACCATCAGATGTTTGCTTGTGTTTGCATCCTTCATGGTCAGGCTAAAGTGGCTGGCCTGGCACCAGGTTCTTGGGTTGTGAAATACAGAAGGATGTGGTTGGAGTGAGGGGAAGGAGTGTGGTGCAAAGCAAGCAGTTCTTGGTCATACCACCTCTGGTACGTATTTCATGTCAGATAACAGGATGAGGGTGAAGTGGAATTTGAGAGGTAAGTCATGAACCTGGGGATTCACGATGATGCCAGTTGCTACGGACTTAGTCACTGATGATCCAATAATGCAAAACAGCTTTGCCTGACTGCCAGAAGTTCTCTTGCAGCATCCTATTATCCATAGAAGAGTCTATAGAATCCCTGCAGTGCAGAAGGAGGCCATTCGGCCTATCAAATCTGCACTGACCATCTGAAATAGCATCCTACTTAGGCCCACTCTCCCGCCCTATCCCTGTAACGCCACCTAACCTACATATTTTGGATAGTGTTAGGAAATTGGAGCACCCAGAGGAAACCCACCCAGACACGGGGAGAACGTGCAAACTCCACACAGACAATCACCCAAGGCTGGAATTGAACCCACGTCCTTCGAGCTGATAGGCAGCAGTGCTAACCACCATGGCACTGTACCACCCTATGCCAGTTTGTCCTGCAAGAGTAAGGGAATAATGGCCATTAGTGTGCTGCAATGTATTTGAACGATATGCCTGTCATTGCTGGATAGTCGGAAGCAAGTGGAAGCTACAAGATGTGGGGGTGAGGTTTGGAGCAGTGCTAAGTGTGTGAGGGTGAGGCTGGGTATCTGAATGTTAGCCTTGATTGCGGATAGGTGAGAGATGGGGGTGTGGTGCATTGAGCAGTGTGTGAGGTTGGGGTGGTGTTGTGAAAAAGAGATGACATTTGAACATGCATCCACTGCCCTTGACCAGTCATGTGGGATCAATGACCTTGTTGCAGCCAGGTCCTTGGGGCTGGGACCTTTGGAATTGACTTTCCTGGCCACCTGCTCCCATTCCCTTCACAGCGTGTGCCTGGCCCACTGTGTAAAGATAACCTCTCTCCTCTTTTCGCACTTGTAAATCACATGCAAATTGAGAAAGGTAACTGCAATTAGTGTCTTGAATATATTATTTTTTCTATCAAATGCAGAGGGTAAGGTGTAATGTTTTGGCACTCCCAGATGTAACATGTTTCAATATAGAAGAAAAACTCACAACACTTTGTTATTTATTTCCCCTTTTTTTTCTGTGGAAGCTGCATGCTGGGTTACATTTCAGGGTACATTTAGTACCATTTACACATTCCAAGAAAAGGTGCTATAAGATCCTGCAGTTATAAAATATGGCAAGCAATTACCAGATCAAATATTAGCTGTGTTTGTTTGCACATCGAGTAAACACTGCGATTGGCGTGTACATTGAACATAGAATATAGAGTGCAGAAGGAGGCCATTTGGCCCATCGAGTCTGCACCGACCCATTTAAGCCCTCACTTCCACCCTATCCCTGTAACCCAATAACCCCTCTTAGCCTTTTTTGGTCACTAAGGACAATTTATCATGGCCAATCAACCTAACCTGCAAGTCTTTGGACTGTGGTAGGAAACCGGAGGAAACCCACGCAGGCATGGGGAGAACGTGCAAACTCCACACAGACAGTGACCCAGCGGGGAATTGAACCTGGGATCCTGGCGGTGTGAAGCCACAGTGCTATCCACTTGTGCTACCGTGTTGCCCTTACATGTAAATGCAAAACTTATATTTCAATCATATTAAAATAAAGGGGAACAATGCCTTGGTTTAACTTAAGAGTGAATACACATCTTAGGTAATGTTTCTCAAACTTGTCATACACTCAAGCTCTTGTAAAACATGAATAATTTTCAATGATTTAATGTGATGTTATTACATTACTGATCGTCTCACTATATCTTGTAACCAGGTGTTATAGGGGCCCTGGTGAAAAGACAGGGCTTGGGTCAAGTAAAATCAATGGCGGGTCAGTGATGTTAGGGGCAGTGGTGGTGGGGAGTGATAATGGTGGAGTCTGTGATGACAGGGATTGGTGATGATGGGCAGTGATGGTGGGGTGTGGTCATGGTGGGAGCAGTGATGGTGGAGTCGGTGATGACAGGGATTGGTGATGATGGGCAGTGATGGTGGGCAGTGGTCATGGTGGGAGCAGTGATGGTGGAGTCGGTGATGACAGGGATTGGTGATGATGGGCAGTGATGGTGGGCAGTGGTCATGGTGGGAGCAGTGATGGTGGAGTCGGTGATGACAGGGATTGGTGATGATGGGCAGTGATGGTGGGGAGTGGTAATGGTGGGAGCAGTGATGGTGGAGTCGGTGATGACAGGGATTGGTGATGATAGGGATTGGTGATGATGGGCAGTGATGGTGGGGGGGGGGTGGTAATGGTGGGGGGCAGTGATGGTGGAGTCGGTGATGACAGGGATTGGTGATGATGGGCAGTGATGGTGGGGAGTGGTAATGGTGGGAGCAGTGATGGTGGAGTCGGTGATGACCGGGATTGGTGATGATAGGGACTGGTGATGCTGGGCAGTGATGGTGGGGGGGGTGGTAATGGTGTGGGGCAGTGATGGCGGAGTCGGTGATGACAGGGATTGGTGATGCTGGGCAGTGATGGTGGGGAATGGTAATGTTGGGAGCAGTGATGGTGGAGTCGGTGATGACAGGGATTGGTGATGATGGGCAGTGATGGTGGGGAGTGGTAATGGTGGGAGCAGTGATGGTGGAGTCGGTGATGACAGGGATTGGTGATGATGGGCAGTGGTGGTGGGGAGTGGTAATGGTGGGAGCAGTGATGGTGGAGTCGGTGATGACAGGGATTGGTGATGATGGGCAGTGATGGTGGGGAGTGGTAATGGTGGGAGCAGTGATGGTGGAGTCGGTGAAGACAAGGATTGGTGATGATGGGCAGTGATGGTGGGGAGTGGTAATGGTGGGAGCAATGATGGTGGAGTCGGTGATGACAGGGATTGGTGATGATGGGCAGTGATGGTGGGGGGTGGTAATGGTGGGAGCAGTGATGGTGGAGTCGGTGATGACAGGGATTGGTGATGATGGGCAGTGATGCTGGGGAGTGGTAATGGTGGAGTCAGTGATGACAGGGATTGGTGATGATGGGCAGTGATGGTGGGGAGTGGTAATGGTGGGGGGCAATGATGGTCAGTGGCGTTGTTGGCGGAGTGGATGATGACAGGGTTAGGTGAAGTTAAGAGTGTTGATGGTGGTTTGGGAGAATGGAATTTTTAATAAGGACACGGGGAGTCTACATCGAGTAAAAATAAGAACAAAGTTTTATTTACAAACAATATATATAATATATATATATATATATTCACTTCCCGGTAGACCCCTACTGGGTTCCTGCTTGGTCGGTGCATTACTGGCCAACCTTATATACACAGGGTAATTGAGATACCCCGTACCTAGTGAGGGTGTTCATACTCTGCAAGGAGCACGGGGAAGACAAGTATTCCCACCCCGTAGCTCCCGTGTGAGACATTACGGAATTGATGAATAGTTAGATGAAGGGCGGAGCATTGACACGGGTATGAATTTGTTGGGCTGAACCGCCTGTTTCTGTGCTAAAAACTCTATCCAATAGAATCATAGAATCATTCACTACAGGGGAGACTCTTTGGCCCACCAAGCCTGCACCGACAGAAAAACTACTCTAAATCTACACTAAACCCAATTCCCATCACTTGGCCCACAACCTTGAGTGTTGTGGCATACATTGCTGTTGTAACCCCAATGGAGGTCCTGGGGTTAGGACAATATGATTTCCCGTGATCTCCCCGGAATATGAACTTTCCCTCTATAAGGAGAGCCCCAGCTAAATAAAAGCCCCAGCCTGGGTGCAGGGCAGGGAAGGAGACCCCTAGGCGAGTGGAGGAGTATTAGAATCGTATTGAAATAAACCTTGTTCGTAATTTCTACTATCATCTATATGTTCTACTTAGCGTGGATTCAACAATTGACATATGTTAGTGGTAACTTTGGGAAAATTCAGTTGGGAAGAGGTATCTTCGCACACTCTAATTGCTCCATGTTTCTACAGACGCGGAATTGACGGAACAGCTGCCTTATCTAGAAAAACTTAATTGACGTAGAATTGAAAAAGTAATCCTTCCTACAAGGTAAAGGAAACCCCATAGAGTTCTCCTGAGGAAAATAAAGCATTAAAGTGCTCGATGGAGAGCCACTCACACCTCCGATTAGGAAGGCTCTCTTCTCAATTCTCACTCCAGAGACTTGAGAACATAACTGATGCACTATCAATTACGATGAGACGAGAGTAGAAGTAATCGAGGCTTTATTACACAGAGATGTGTGGCTTACTACAGCAGCTTACAAAATGGTTGCTGTTTGGAGAGCGCACACATTTAGACTCCGCCTACTGGACGGAGCCAACAGGCAGGGATCTACCCCCGTATATGTAGTATACAATATAATACAACAGTGGTGACTACCACATTCACCCCCTGTTAAAAATTAGTCCAGCAGGGGTGGTGGAAAACTATATTCATACAGAAGGGTTTTAAAATTACAGAAGCGAATTACAGTAACGTGCAAACTCCGCACAGGCAGACCCCAGGCCGGAATTGAACCCAGGTCCCTGGCAGTGTGAGGCAGTGTTAACCACTGTGTCGCTGTACCATCCACCCCCTACAGTAGGAATATCTAAATCTTATACAAAAAGGCTGCACAATATTTATTGGCATGGCATTTGGTTAAGCCCGTGTGCTGTTGTGCGTGCCTGACAGTAATTCCATATAAAGAAGACTGCACAAGGCTACATATTGGTTACAGAGAATTAAATCACAATATTTCCCTCAAGACTGCCATAGATATCGATGCGATTGAGACCTGAAGTGTTATTCATGGTTGTCTATGTCAAAGCAGGTTAATGTGTCCCATGAGGTAATTGAGCTGGAACAAACACGCAAATCATTGCACCACGAAGATTGTACATGTGCTGCAAAATGTATTTGTGAAGAAAAAACACCTACATGCAATAATTTATCTTATTATTTTGAAAATATTTCGAAACAAATGTTTTCATTCTGGACACCGCTGGAGTTGTGACTCCAATAATCCAGGACCCCAGCTGTGTGCTTATAGGGCAATAGGGTTGGATTGAAAAATAAACGTTTGCTTTATAGTTGCCTGCTGTTAGATCAAACAATCCTGCCTATTATTTACTCTAGTGTTGTTCACCATGTCAGGCTTTAATATCAGTGGAACAATGATTATTAAAATAACTAGCTTATTGCCAGAATGACAAAATGTTGTTTTGATGGGGGAGCAAGATACTATGCTGAAAAAAGCAGAACACCTCAGGCAGGACAACTTATTTCTGTAAATTATCTGCAATCTATCCTACCATTATCGGCTGGACAAAACTGCATGCATTTCTGGAAAGATCAATTCCCATTTGTTTCATCAAAAGAGGATAAAGGCAGGAGGAATGTTCTTAATATTTCAGCAGAAGAAACATTGCAATTTGACAGATGAGAACGACAGTTGTTCATTTTTCACCAATCTGGCTCAAATTCTAAGACAGTGGGTGGAATCTTCCGGGCCTGCCTGGAGCAGGAAGAAAGGCAGGAGGGGGAACTTCATTGCATGGGAGGTCAAAGTGCAACTTCCCTGTGGCAGGATAAATGTCTGCTATTAAATTCTCCAAACTTTAAAGGTGGGTCAGGCTTCCCAACGCTTGAGCCCTTTTGTTACATTTGCATGTCATGCATACTCATTGAAAGGCCTGAAATAGGTCACCCCCTCCCAATTAAGTCTTTGTGAGTGAGAAATGTGTGTATTCGGATTCACAATATGTAGGTGGTGTTCACCTGGTGAGGTAGATGTCTTCCTTAACTTTGGGGTGAGTAACCACTGCTTTGTCCTTCTTGGTGACCACCCATAAATGTTAGTCCAAGTTGCTCAGAGGCGGCCAGGGGAGGGAGGGTCAGTGGGATTGGATGGAGTTAAGGTCAGACAAGCGAGGCAGGGTCAGTGGAGAAGGGTGGGAGGTGCTGGGGGTGGAAGCCAAACTGTCCAGGACAGGTTGGCAGGATAAGCATGAAATGAAATGACAGAGTACAGATCTAATGGTAAACCAGCAGGCAAGGCGAGAGGTTACAAAGTGACAAAAGGACAAAACTAAAGGCTCCGTGTCTCAATGTACGTAGCACTGAAAACAAATCGGGGGCGGGATTCTCTAACCCCACGGCGGGGAGGGGCTGGGGGAGCGGGGGTGGCTGGGGGGAGGGGCTATGGGGGAGGGACTGGGGGGAGGGGGGGGTTTGTGGAGGGTGCATGCCGGGGAGGAGAGGGATGGGTTGGGGAGGGTGCGTGCCGGGGAGGAGAGGGGGGAATGGTGAGGGTGCATGCTGGTGAGGAGGGGGGGATTGGGGAGGGTGCGTGCCGGGGAGGAGAGGGGGGGGGTTGGGGAGGGTACGTGCCGGGGAGGAGAGTGGGGATGGGTGTTGGGGCGTGTGCGTGCGGGGAGGAGAGGGGGGGCCGGGGAGGGTGAGTGATGGAGAGAGTGCGTGCCGGGGAGGAGAGGGGCGGGGGCGGGTGCATGTCGGGGAGGAGGGGGGTTGGGGAGGGTGCGTGCCGGGGAGGAGATGGGGGGCCGGGGAGGGCGAGTGATGGAGAGAGTTTGTGCCGGGGAGTAGAGGGGCGGGGCGGGTGCGGGTGCATGTCGGGGAGGAGGGGGGTTGTGGAGGGTGCGTGCCGGGGAGGAGATGGGGGGGGCGGGGTTGGGGAGGTGCGTGCCGGGGAGGAGAGGGCGGGGGGGGTTTGGGAGGGTGCATGCCGGGGAGGTGAGGGGGGGGGGGTTGGAGAGTGTGCGTGCCGGGGAGGAGAGGGGCGGGGCGTGTGCGGGTGCATGTCGGGGAGGAGGGGGGTTGGGGAGGGTGCATGCCGGGGTGGAGGGGGGGTTGGGGAGGGTGCGTGCCGGGGAGGAGGGGGGGGGGGGGTTGGAGAGTGTGCGTGCCGGAGAGGAGAGGGGCGGGGGCGGGTGCATGTCGGGGAGGAGGGGGAGGGGGGTTGGGGGAGGGTGAATGCCGGAGAGGAGAGGGTGGGGGGGGGGTGCATTCCGGGGAGGAGAGGGGGAGGGGGGTTGGAGAGTGTGCGTGGTGGGGAGGGGGAGGGGGGGTGGTGGGAAGGGTGCATGCCGGGGAGGAGAGGGGGGGGGAATGAGGAGGTGCGTGCCGGGGGGGGGGTTGGGGAGGGTACGTGCCGGGGAGGAGAGGGGGGGTTGGGGAGGGTGCATGCCGGGAGGACGGGGGTGTGTGTGTGTGGGGAGGGTGCATGTCGGGGTGGAGGGGGGGCGGGTTTGGGAGTGTGCGTGCCGGGGAGGAGAGGGGGGGGGGTTGGGGAGGGTGCATGCCGGGAGGACGGGGCGGGGGTTGTGTGGGGACGGTGCATGCCAGGGAGGAGGGGGGGGGGGTTTGGTAGGGTGCGAGCCGGGGAGGAGGGGGTGGTGGGGTGCCAGGGAGGGCGAGTGATGGAGAGGGTGCGTGCCGGGGAGGAGAGGGAGGGGGTTTGGGGACGGTGCGTGCCGGCGAGCGGGGGGGGGGGGGGGGTCCGCCTGGCCATGTGCCATCTGGCAACAGTTGCGACCATGCAGCCCATGGCACCTGGCTGCGAGGGGGGGGGGCAGTAGTATGGGCCATGGTGACATGTCGTCTATCCCCCCCACCCCCCCAACCACTGCAGGCCGTTACGTTTGGTCATCACCCAGCGATGTTGGCCGCCGTGGCGGGAGTCACAGTTCCACATGTTGCCCTGGGGGAGCTGGAGCAGGAGCGTGCCGCAGGGAGGCGGCGGAGGCTGCCGCAGAGGAGCGTGCTGCAGGGAGGCAGGTGGCAGCCGCCCAGGCTGGAGGGCTGCCCGCACGACAGGAGGAGGAGGAGGTGGTGGTGGTGCCACGGTGCCGGAGATGCCCGAAGAGGCCCCGTGTGTATCGGTTCCGCTTGTCGTACCAGGACCTCACGGCCCTGAACATCTATGCCACGGGGTCATTCCAGGCGCCGAGTGGGGGCATGTCTGGCATCTCGCAGGCATCGGTGCACCGGTACGTCCGTGCAGTGACAGACGCCCTATATGCCATTGTGGATCGCTACATCCAGTTCCCTGTGGACCAGGCCAGCCAAGATGCCCGGGCAGTGGGCTTCGCTGCCGTGGCCAGGATGCCCATGGTCCAGGGGTGATCGATGGGATGCACGTCGCCGTGCGGCCACCTGAGGATAACAGGGCCGTGTTCACGAATAGGAAGGGGACCGACTCCCTGAATGTGCAGGTGGTCTGTGACCACCGCATGAGGATCCTGCACGTCTGCGCCCGGTACCCGGGCAGTATACATGACTCATTCGTATTGGCAAAATCTTTCATCCCCACCATGTTTGAGGGACTGGCTGGGGGACAGGGGTTAACCGTTGCGGTCGTAGTTGATGACGCCTATACGGAGGCCACAGACTGACATGGAGAACCATTACAACGATGCCCAGGCAGCAACCAGGTGTGTGATAGAGAGATGCTTTGGGCAGCTGAAGATGCGCTTCAGGTGCCTGGACCGGTCTGGAGGGCTCCTCCAGTACCCGTCAGATAGGGTGGGCCGCATTGTTGTGGTCTGCTGCGTCCTGCACAACATAGCCCAGCAGTGGGGGGGGGGGAGGGAACAGCAAGACGAGGCGCAGACCTTCCCAGATGAGGAGGATGGGTGCAATGGTCAGGACGGACAGGGTGGACATGGATGGGAGGCTGCCCACCGTTACCGGCTGGGCCAGCGGGCATGGGACAGGCTGATAGCCGCCCGGTTCATGGACTACGGGGTGCGTGGGAATCGCCCTCCACCCGGACCGTCCCTGCATGAGGCCGTGACACTGCAGCGCACGGTCCCGTTGTCTGCCCGGGGGGATGGCGAGGGCTACCGGGGGGGGGGGATGGGGGGCACGCTCACCTGAGGCCGACATTCTATCACCCTTCACACACCCACTGGCGCTCACCTCAACCCCCCCCCCCGCCCCCGCATGCATCGGACAGAGCACAAAGGCAGCTTCTGTAGGTGTGAAAGTTATTTTGATAACAAACAGTTCACACACGTGACCTAGCCCCAGAACTAATCTGTGCCCTGCACCCGTGCCAGTGTCTAATTTTTTGGCCTTACGGACCCGATGACTACATCTATGTGGTTCCCCAGATGGTGCAGCAGAACTGGAGGTGGACTCCTGTGATTCCTGCCCTCTGACACTGGATCCCTTTGGCGGAGAACCATT